>NC_092343.1:246192500-246533750 GCF_046630445.1 Rutidosis leptorrhynchoides
GGCATTCAAAAAAGTCATGAAATCTTCGTATGAGTGTGGTGGTCCTTTTAAAAGAGAGGAAAGCATGTTTGTGTCAAGATTGGGAAGTGTAATTTGTTGTTGAGAAGAACTAGGGCCAACTCCTTGTTGAGAGGATGACGGAGGAATTTGACCAGTTCTTCTCCTCTTGGCGGAAGGCGGAAGAGTTGTTAATGTAGTGTCTTGATGTGATGCACTAGCTGTTGGAGATAAAGGGAAATTATTACTTATAAAAGAGTTCCAATATGCTTCACAACATTTCAAGGGTGGCATAAAATATAAGGAAGGGTTTGGATTATAAAATCCACCAGTACTGGGCATACAAGAAAACAAGTACATGTTTTGGTATGGTATTTTACATAATTCAGTGTTATCATTACCCGAGGCACGACGTTCTCTAGAGGCAACTCGATTCATACCTATGTCTTCTTCTTCTTCTTCATCATCCTCCCTCACTTCATCTGTCTTGGGGGTATCATCAATAATTTTCTGAGTAGTAAAGGTAAGCTGCGAGTAAACCGATGACCGCATGGCGGTAAGCGGTGTAATTTCTGCAAAAGTTTAAAAGTCACAGTGGTTAATTGGATAGATAAAGGAGGGTATCTTATTAAGCATATGTAACAAAAGTAAATGCTTACTCGTCCTCCCAGCAAGAATACAGGCATAACCTTGTGTGATATCCCAATCTTGACTTACGGATGTCAGCGAAAGCATGTGTTCCCCATATTTAATGTCATTGATTTGTTCAGCTTTAATCCTCTTAAACAAAAGGTTTTCCTTGGTGACGAGTTTTGGAAAGGTAACAGATACGGTATGTGTGACGACTCGGGAATTTTTGATCAAATTTAAACTTGATCTTTATATCTGATCTCAACACAATAAGCAAGTCTGTAATGTTAAGTCTCGGAAAAATTTTGAACTGTTACTATATATTAAATTACCCTGTGACTAATTTCGACGATTCACGAACCTATAATCATAAATGGAAAGGTATATATATAAATAACTAAACATGTAAATAATTATATATTATAAATTAAATACATTAAAGAACTATTAAGTAATTATGACATAAAACTTAAACTTGTTATTTGAAACTGTTTATTTAAATATAGAAAGTAGATTGAATATACATAATTTATCGATGTTAACAAAATAATAAATGTTATACTTTGAGATTTATTTGATTCAATATATATAATTAATATATTTATCTACTTGAGAATTAAAATATAATTATATATATATTAGTTGAAATATATATATATATATATATATATCTGCTTTCCATACATAATTATTGATTGCATGTAAATTGAAATATATAAATATTAAAGAGTCAATATTTGTTGTCATATAATATACATGATAAAATTTGTAAATATTACATAATTAATAATATGTATGGTTAATATATTAAACGAAATTACAAGTTAAAAATATAGTTGTTATGTTAATATTATTATTACTTTCATAAGTATTATCAATACTAATACTAATATTAAAATCAGTGATATTAATAGTATTATTTTCAATACATAACATTCAGATATGAAATTTGTTGTATAAATTATTATAGCATTATTATTACTAATATTATTATTATCATTAATAATATGAGTATTATTATTATAAATAATATTATTGTTATAAATTCTATAGTTATGGTTATCATTATTATTAATAATAATATTATTATTATTACCATTATATTACCATAAATTTTATTATTAATAGTTATGATATTAAGAATATTGTTATTATTGTTATGTGTATTAATTAATAAGTTTGGTTATTATAGATAAATACATATAATTCCTAAATACTGATAAATATAGCTAAATAAAGAGAGATACAAACCTTAGGACTAATAATAATAATAATAATAATAAAATATACAGTTATATAATGCTGGAATATATTCGGATATAAATACAAAAAATGAATAAAGAAAAATTCAATTAAATTATAGATAAAAAGAAACAGATATATTATCATCAGTTTTGGTGGTTTCTGCTTGTTCTATTATTCTCGTGACTCTTGATGTCGATCTCATTAACCACTTTGAGCAGGTAGTATATTGGAATTATGTATACAAACTGCACGATATAATGTTTCTCAGTACTTGATTATTCATTCACGTATTTTTTTTTCTTCTTCTTCATTCGGTCATCAACCCAACCCATTTAATTCATAACCCAATCTCGAATCAATCTTCAAAAACTAAAATTGCAGTTGTGTTAGGAATGTTTCAAACAAACTATCTGTAAAGTTTCATACCCCAATTCTTAATATCAAATACGAATTTCGAAGTCAAAGTTTTGGGAATAAAAAGTCAAACTATGTTCTTCAATCAAATTCGTGTTAATCGTTTCAATTCAAATTAAATTAACGATTTGGAAAGATTACACGATGTATTTATAACCTATTTCATGTTAGGAGCTTAGTCTATAAAGGTCTCGTTTTAAAAATCAATTTTTTTTTTATTTATTCGACATCGACGAACAGCAGTAGCTGTTGGGTTTTTTTTTATCTTTTTTGGTTTTCTGATGTTACAAAGCTTAAACGAATTTTTAGATTTTAATTACAAGTTTTAATCAAACAAACGATTTAGTTATTAGGTTGTTTTGATTTTGGTCGATGCAATTGAAGAAGAAGATGAAGAATAGACAACAGATATTACGGGTTATAAACTTATTCAGGGGATATAAGTCAGAGAAAAACATGAGTAGATGAGTGGTGTGGTTTGTTTGTGTGTTACCGAGATGTCGCGGGTTCGAGTCCCAGCTCTGGCGGGTTATTTATTTTTTTTCTTTTAGACTCCCAAAGGTAGTTTTTCATCAAATATTTATTATTATTATTATTATTATTATTATTATTATTATTATTATTATTATTATTATTATTATTATTATTATCATCATCATTATTAATAATATTGTTATTGTTATTATTGTTAGTATTATTAATGTTATAAGTATTACTCTTATTAGATTTTATAGATAATAATATTAGTATGATCAATATTATTATATTAATTATTATTGATAATATTACTAATATTACGATCATTATCATTATTAGTATTATCACTAAATAATATTATTATTATCGTTATTATTAATTTTATAATACTACTACTAATATAAGTATTACTAATATTATGATTAGGATTACAAAAATTGATGCTATAGAAACTCTAGTCACTAGTTTAGAAATTAAACGCGAAGATTATGATTATTATGATTAGGATCATAAAGGTTTTAATAATAGTATTATGATTATGACCATAAAAGTTTTAAAGATATCATCATTAAGATTATAAGATTATATATAAATGTATGGATTTAAAAACTATGGATAAAATTATAATTTAAGTGAATTACTAATTAGTAGTATTATTATTAATAAAGTTATCATTTTATTACTAGTACATCATTATTTATTATCAAAAACTATCTTTTAAAAACAGATAAATATTTTGTATATTTGTTATATATACTATAATTATATTAAAATTTCACATAACTATATAAATCAAACTTACTAATATTATTTATTTAAATTCGTACATTTAAAAAACTAATAAATTTTAATATAACACTAAACAATGATGTATATAAATATATTAATATAACTACATAGATATTAATCATATTGGATATATACACAAATTAAATATATAATACATAAATTATAAATAAACTTGTTCGATTACGATTACGTGTATTAATAAATATATAATTAATATAGGTTCGTGAATCCGAGGCCAACCTTACACTTGTTCAATGATGTTATATGTATTTTTACTACAAAATACATTAGGTGAGTTTCATTTGCCCTTTTTACTATTTATGTTTTTGGGCTGAGAATATATGCAAATGCTTTATTAAATGATTTACAATATTTATATGCGTGAGTTTCATTAATCCCTTTTTAAATGCTTTTGCAATATATATTTTTGGGACTGAGAATACATGCGATGTTTTTATAACTGTTTTACGAAATAGACACAAGTAATCGAAACTACACTCTATGGTTGAATTATCGAAATCGAATATGCCCCTTTTATTAAGTCTGGTAATCTAAGAATTAGGGAACAGACACCCTAATTGACGCGAACTCTAAAGATAGATCTATCGGGCCCAACAAGCCCCATCCAAAGTACCGGATGATTTAGTACTTCGAAAATTATATCATGTCCGAAGGAGGATCCCGGAATGATGGGGATATTCTTATATGTATATTGTGAATGTCGGTTACCAGGTGTTCAATCCATATGAATGATATTTTGTCTCTATGCATGGGACGTATATTTATGAGAAATGAAAATCTTGTGGTCTATTAAAATGATGAAAATGATTATTTATGTTAAACTGATGAACTCACCAACCTTTTGGTTGACACTTTAAAGCATGTTTATTCTCAGGTACGAAAGAAATCTTCCACTGTGCATTGCTCATTTTAGGGATATTACTTGGAGTCATTCATGACATATTTCAACAGACGTTGCATTCGAGTCGTTGAGTTCATTAAGACTAATATTAAGTGAATTATAGTTAGATATATTATGAAATGGTATGCATGCCGTCAACTTTCGATGTAATGAAATATTGTCTTTTCAAAAACGAATGCAATGCTTGTAAAATGTATCATATAGAGGTCAAGTACCTCGCGATGTAATCAACTATTGTGAATCGTTTATAATCGATACGGACTTCCTCCGGATGGATTAGGACGGGTCGTTTCAGTTGGTATCAGAGCGATGGTCTTAGCGAACTAGGTCTACATTAGTGTGTCTAACTGATAAGTCGTTAAGATGCAATAGTGAGTCTGGACTTCGACCGTGTCTGCATGTTAAAAGTTTTGCTTATCATTTTTGTCAGAAATTATCTGCTTATCATCCTTAGGAAATTACTTGCTTATCATTCTTAGTCTAGACACATCTTACTGCAATGATTGCATGAATAGTGTATAGATATATCTTAACGTATCTACTACTTCTTATCTTAGCGTACCTGTTATTGTTATCCTTGCCTGACAGCTCCCGTAGATTCCTCCGTAACTTATGGGATTTTAGTATTATATATGCATATGTAAATTATGTATTGCAGGGTACTAATCTACATCATATAATCTATTTCTTATCGAAAATCCTTCATCTGATCGTACGAGATGAATCCTGCAACCAGTTCGAGTCCCTCAGATTCCGATAGCTATTCCGATAGTTATTCCGACAGCTATTCCGACATAGATGTTCACCTAAACTCCGAAAACAGCGTCATCGGCATGAATCAACCAATCAGCCATTATCAATTCATTTGATGGGTTCGTTTTCGACTTAATTAATGGAAACGCACAGAAAGCAATCCCTTCCACTAACCGAATTTACCTCACAATGAACCTGAAACGTTTACCTGCGAACCTATTCGAGACACCATTTTCAGTCTCATTTCCAGGGTAACTCAACAAGATTATATTCTATCCACAATTCTGAACCTTATTCATCCACTCGTTCCGATCGACAATCATCCTGGAGTACTAAGTCAACAAACTTCGCGCTCGAATAATCAATTCGGAGAATATGGTGCAAAATGTATCAGCTTCAGCAACATCACCGGCACCAACAGTACCATCAATAATAGCACCAGTACCATCAACAATCCATGCTTCAATATTATCATATGTACTTTGAGTATGATCTTCGTTCTACGTATCGATCTACCTCATTTATCTTTGTTCGACATGGCGAATATGTAATCTCTAAAGTTTTAGAGATTATTTATTCTAGTTCCAACCGAAAAGAAAATGAGTTTAATATCATATTAACTGATTAAATCCATGAATACATCTGAAGAAAATATATATGTATATATGTTTTCATAAAGATTATAATTAAAAATTCTCTTGTAGAAACTGTTAATGGTGAAAATATTTTAACGGGTAGGTAATACCCGAGGAATATTTAAATTTCACATTAATAAGTTACATTGTACGTTCTTCGAATCTGTTTCAACAGTCATATACTATCCTACTTACATCCACCGATTTACGTATCCGTTCACCAAAGAATAACTATTTTCATTCAAATTCAATTTCATATTAGGATTCTAACCTATCAGAATCCAACAAGTGGCATAATGAAGAAAAAATGGACACAATAAAAATTGATTAGAAACAGACTAATTAACAATATGAAATTTTGTTAAGAATCCACGCTAACAAAATCCTAGCTAACTGTTCCTAGCTAACTGTTAATTCCGTATTACATTTTATTTATCGCAATTTAATTATCGCAATTTATTTTATCGCAATTTAATTCTCGCAATTTAATTTATTGTTATTTAATTTCTGTTATTTACTTTACGCACTTTATTTATCATTATTTAATTTCTGTTATTTATTTTACGCACTTTAAATATCGGGACACGTATACAAGGTTTTGACATATCATATCGACGCATCTATATATATTATTTGGAATCACCATAGACACTCTATATGCAGTAATGATCGAGTTCTCTATACAGGGTTGAGGTTGATTATCAAATAATATATATACTTTGAGTTGTGATCGAGTCTGAGACATGTACACGGGTCACGATACGTATTAATTAATTCGAATATTATATATTAAACTATATATGAATTATTGGACTGTAAACTGTGGACTATCGACTGTGGACTAATAATATTGGACAATTAAAGTGAATTAAAATACTGATTATAACATATGAAACTAAATAATTCTTCAAGTTTGCCACTTGATTTCATCTTAAACCTCATTTGTATCCTGACAATTATAATCTGCGTTCAAACCTTTCATGATCCTTGAAAACACCTCAATCGAGAAAATGAATCAACCGCACTTCATCTACGGGAGAAAAGATTGATGCATTTAGTTATGCATCTGAAAAACTCTCAGAAACTGAGTAAATGTTTAACACGTAGTTGTGCTAATTCCTTTAGTGTTATTATTACCCAAAATAACTTTGCATTCCCTTTCCAAATTAGCAAATTTTGTCACAGCTCCAACAAGTCAACTTTGACTTTTTGTTCGAAACAACCTTATTATAACTTTGATATATATATGTGCGCTCTTTTATTGTTACCGGGGAACCTTTTATATTCCACCATAGTACCATCAGCGTTTAATCATCTAAAAATACAATTCTCCTAAAACAACCTCGGATTGATAACCGATGATTCAAATATCGTAGCATTAAATGCAGAGGAAACAGAAAAATGGTAGATGGTCTAAACGGCCAAAAGTTTGATAATAAAGAAGGGAATGTTAGGAACGCTCGATAGAAAATTTGGTACTAAAAAATAGATTGAGCAAACTATGAAGGAGACCAAGGCCAAATACAAAGACCATACCCTATATTCAAAGAATCCAGATAATTCTGGATCCGTTAAAATCTTTAGAAAATATCTTGCTCCGAAGTCATGTTAAAGTCTTGCGGAAAAATCTTTCTCCATCAACCATCGAACTTAGAAATTCCAAAATATCATCATCAATATCTTCGATATTTCTGAGGATATTTTCATAAATATTCTCGTCCGAAATTATATACCTCTTCGTGCTTCCTATATATCATTATATTGGAAACATTCAATAGAAAATTTAGTACCGAAAAGCAGATTATGCGAAACTATGAAGAAAAACGTGGACAAATTACAAAGAATAAGTTTGACTTCAAAGAATCCAAAGGATTCAATACCTGCTGAAGTCTTTAGCGAATATCTTGCTCCTTACTTTAGACCCTTGCTGACAATAGTCTCCATCATCCTCCGATCTTAGATATTCAAAGGTATTATCGTATCTTTCATTATAAATATCCTCCTTATTTCTGAAGATATTTTCATAACTATTCTTATCTGAAATCATTAATCTCTTATTGCTATCAGTATTACATCATATAGAAACTGTTAGTTTCTATATTCTATAAAATTTCGAGCTTAAAATATGAATGTCATTGAAGTAATGTTGGGAACTGATGCATGAGTTAGTATAATATAATGACACTTGATCAACGTGATTATATTACGTTAAGTCATGCTGAGTTTCTAAATGGGACATGATGATTCACAGATTATAACGTCATCATGTGTCATGTTACATGACTCTTACATTTTATCTGATATAGAAACATATCAAGAACATATTTTCTTGATCATTCTATCTTTCCCGGATATTCTGGTAATTTGACGAATCAAGATCGTGCTATTACCATTTCTTTCTTAGAACATTAACTATGTTCATTTCAAAATTCATATCTATGAATTCTGGACCGTTGCTCACTTTACTAGAGGTCGAGAGGATAATATAAAGGCAAAGAGATCCAAAATATAAGAGAAAATATAAAGCCCAATGACAACACTGAAATTACAAACCGTGGATATCAGTACGTATGGCAATATAAAGACAAGGGAGGATTATAAATACAATAATCCCTAGAGCATAATAGAGATAAACAGATTCTTCAGGTGGGAGTTGGAAAAGAAGAACGATCATTATGATAGTTAGAATAAGAACAAGGATCAGAACAGGGTTAAGCATTTTCATAAATCTTTTGAATTTGGGAATTGAGTATAGAAGTGGTGAAAACTAATAGAACGGAAAAGGTAAATTTATAATGGAAATATCAGACGTAGTAATCGGGACAGATCATCACATTTAATTAAAGAGATCCTAATGTCTTTAAATCTTGAAGAATCAAATTTTATAGATTTCCAAGATTTTCTTTTAAATCCCTTGAATTCCGGAATTCAACCAAGACAACGTCAAAAGTTAAGACGCACCTTGTTTTCTAGTTTCCACCGTGACTACGTCAAAAGTTAAATCTCTATCTCAATCTGTTGTGACAACTTCATTTGTACACTTCATCTAATTGAATAGTTTTATCTATATTAGTCAATAATGATAAAACTCAATTTATCAACTCATATTTGTCATGAAAACATTTTTATTGTTAGTCATGACCACCTCACTCAAATTTCGGGACGAAATTTCTTTAACGGGTAGGTACTGTGACGACCCGGGAATTTCCGATCAAATTTAAACTTGATCTTTATATCTGATCTGGACACGATAAGCAAGTCTGTAATGTTAAGTCTCGAAAAAATTTTGAACTGTTACTATATATTAAATTACCCTGTGACTAATTTCGACGATTCACGAACCTATAATCATAAATGGAAAGGTATATATATAAATAACTAAACATGTAAATAATTATATATTATAAATTAAATACATTAAAGAACTATTAAGTAATTATGAAATAAAACTTAAACTTGTTATTTGAAATTGTTTATTTAAATATAGAAAGTAGATTGAATATACATAATTTATCAATGTTAACAAAATAATAAATGTTATACTTTGAGATTTATTTGATTCAATATATATAATTAATATATTTATCTACTTGATAATTAAAATATAATTATATATATATATTAGTTGAAATATATATATATATATATATATATATATATATATATATATATATATATATATATATATATATATATATATATATCTGCTTTCCATACATAATTATTGATTGCATGTAAATTGAAATATATAAATATTAAATAGTCAATATTTGCTGTCATATAATATACATTATAAAATTTGTAAATATTACATAATTAATAATATGTATGGTTAATATATTAAACGAAATTACAAGTTAAAAATATAGTTGTTATGTTAATATTATTATTACTTTCATAAGTATTATCAATAATAATACTAATATTAAAATCAGTGATATTAATAGTATTATTTTCAATACATAACATTCAGATATGAAATTTGTTGTATAAATTATTATAGCATTATTATTACTAATATTATTATTATCATTAATAATATGAGTATTATTATTATAAATAATATTATTGTTATAAATTCTATAGTTATGGTTATCATTATTATTAATAATAATATTATTATTATTACCATTATATTACCATAAATTTTATTATTAATAGTTATGATATTAAGAATATTGTTATTATTGTTATGTGTATTAATTAATAAGTTTTGTTATTATAGATAAATACATATAATTCCTAAATACTGATAAATATAGCTAAATAAAGAGAGATACAAACCTTAGGACTAATAATAATAATAATAATAATAATAATAATAATAATAATAATAATAATAATAAAATATACAGTTATATAATGCTGGAATATATTCGGATATAAATACAAAAAATGAATAAAGAAAAATTCAATTAAATTATAGATAAAAAGAAACAGATATATTATCATCAGTTTTGGTGGTTTCTGCTAGTTCTATTATTCCCGTGACTCTTGATGTTGATCTCATTAACCACATTGAGCAGGTAGTATATTGGAATTATGTATACAAACTGCACGATATAATGTTTCTCAATACTTGATTATTCATTCACGTATTTTTTTTCTTCTTCTTCATTCGGTCATCAACCAAACCCATTTAATTCATAACCCAATCTCGAATCAATCTTCAAAAACTAAAATTGCAGTTGTGTTAGGAATGTTTCAAACAAACTATCTGTAAAGTTTCATACCCCAATTCTTAATATCAAATACGAATTTCGAAGTCAAAGTTTTAGGAATAAAAAGTCAAACTGTGTTCTTCAATCAAATTCGTGTTAATCGTCTCAATTCAAATTAAATTAAGGATTTGGAAAGATTACACGATGTATTTATAACCTATTTCATGTTGGGAGCTTAGTCTATAAAGGTCTCGTTTTAAAAATCAATTTTTTATTTATTTATTGGACATCGACGAACAGCAGTAGCTGTTGGGTTTTTTTTTAAATT
The DNA here is from genome assembly GCF_046630445.1 of Rutidosis leptorrhynchoides. Lineage (NCBI taxonomy): Eukaryota > Viridiplantae > Streptophyta > Magnoliopsida > Asterales > Asteraceae > Rutidosis > Rutidosis leptorrhynchoides. The sequence continues at coordinate 246,203,352 of NC_092343.1, forward strand.
TTTTTTTTGTTTTCTGATGTTACAAAGCTTAAACGAATTTTTAGATTTTAATTACAAGTTTTAATCAAACAAACGATTTAGTTATTAGGTTGTTTTGATTTGGGTCGATGCAATTGAAGAAGAAGATGAAGAATAGACAACAGATATTACGGGTTATAAACTTATTCAGGGGATATAAGTCAGAGAAAAACATGAGTAGATGAGTGGTGTGGTTTGTTTGTGTGTTACCGAGATGTCGCGGGTTCGAGTCCCAGCTCTGGCGGGTTATTTATTTATTTTTCTTTTAGACTCCCAAAGGTAGTTTTCCATCAAATATTTATTATTATTATTATTATTATTATTATTATTATTATTATTATTATTATTATTATTATTATTATTATTAATAATATTGTTATTGTTATTATTGTTAGTATTATTAATGTTATAAGTAGTACTCTTATAAGAAATTATAGATAATAATATTAGTATGATCAATATTATTATATTAATTATTATTGATAATATTACTAATATTACGATCATTATCATTATTAGTATTATCACTAAATAATATTATTATTATCATTATTATTAATTTTATAATACTACTACTAATATAAGTATTACTAATATTATGATTAGGATTACAAAAATTGATGCTATAGAAACTCTAGTCACTAGTTTAGAAATTAAACGCGAAGATTATGATTATTATGATTAGGAACATAAAGGTTTTAATAATAGTATTATGATTATGACCATAAAAGTTTTAAAGATATCATCATTAAGATTATAAGATTATATATAAATGTATGGATTTAAAAACTATGGATAAAATTATAATTTAAGTGAATTACTAATTAGTAGTATTATTATTAATAAAGTTATCATTTTATTACTAGTACATCATTATTTATTATCAAAAACTATCTTTTAAAAACAGATAAATATTTTGTATATTTGTTATATATACTATAATTATATTAAAATTTCACATAACTATATAAATCAAACTTACTAATATTATTTATTTAAATTCGTACATTTAACAAACTAATAAATTTTAATATAACACTAAACAATGATGTATATAAATATATTAATATAACTACATAGATATTAATCATATTGGATATATACACAAATTAAATATATAATACATAAATTATAAATAAACTTGTTCGATTACGATTACGTGTATTAATAAATATATAATTAATATAGGTTCGTGAATCCGAGGCCAACCTTACACTTGTTCAATGATGTTATATGTATTTTTACTACAAAATACATTAGGTGAGTTTCATTTGCCCTTTTTACTCTTTACGTTTTTGGGCTGAGAATACATGCAAATGCTTTATTAAATGTTTTACAATATTTATATGCGTGAGTTTCATTAATCCCTTTTTAAATGCTTTTGCAATATATATTTTTGGGACTGAGAATACATGCGATGTTTTTATAACTGTTTTACGAAATAGACACAAGTAATCGAAACTACACTCTATGGTTGAATTATCGAAATCGAATATGCCCCTTTTATTAAGTCTGGTAATCTAAGAATTAGGGAACAGACACCCTAATTGACGCGAACTCTAAAGATAGATCTATCGAGCCCAACAAGCCCCATCCAAAGTACCAGATGCTTTAGTACTTCAAAAATTATATCATGTCCGAAGGAGGATCCCGGAATGATGGGGATATTCTTATATGTATATTGTGAATGTCGGTTACCAGGTGTTCAATCCATATGAATGCTATTTTGTCTCTATGCATGGGACGTATATTTATGAGAAATGAAAATCTTGTGGTCTATTAAAATGATGCAAATGATTATTTATGTTAAACTAATGAACTCATCAACCTTTTGGTTGACACTTTAAAGCATGTTTATTCTCAGGTACGAAAGAAATCTTCCGCTGTGCATTGCTCATTTTAGGGATATTACTTGGAGTCATTCATGACATATTTCAACAGACGTTGCATTTGAGTCGTTGAGTTCATTAAGATTAATATTAAGTGAATTATAGTTAGATATATTATGAAATGGTATGCATGCCGTTAACTTTTGATGTAATGAAATATTGTCTTTTCAAAAACGAATGTAATGCTTGTAAAATGTATCATATAGAGGTCAAGTACCTCGCGATGTAATCAACTATTGTGAATCGTTTATAATCGATACGGACTTCGTCCAGATGGATTAGGACGGGTCGTTTCAGTATGCGAGTATTTGCTCCATACTCGAGTGGCTGAGTATTTTTTATCAATTGTATCTTCATTAATAAAGATAAATGAAGCATACCAGTTATCGCCAGGATGATCAAGTGCAGGTTTCAGAAACCCATGAACTTTATTGAATGTGAACCAACCATTTTCATGGCGTGCTATAAGTACCAAATGGAAAAATATCCGAATTGATGGCTCAATATTCCTTGCGTGACAATACATTTCAAAAATCAAGATCTTTCGAATTGATGCTGGTTCGAATTGACCAACAGCAACACCGTAAAACTTGCAAACTTCTAAGAAGAATGGTGTAAATGGCAGACGTAAGCAAAAATTGAAGATTGAATGGCCATAAATAGCAACCTTGCCAGGGGGCGGTGAGCAGGCTCTGGCATTAATTATAGGAATCACTGGTTCAACACAAGCTAATCTAGGAAAATGTTGCAGTAGCTCGCTTAAATATTTCTCATTTACTCTGCTAGGAATAGCTGAAACATCCTTTATGGCTGCCATTAATGTTCTAATGAAACAGGAAGTAAAGAAGGTATTGATGGAAGAAGATGAATACTATAGAAGGAAGTTGTAAAAGTAAATGATCGGTTAGGGTTTATGGTGGTTAAAAAGAAAAAAGATATAACAGCTGTAATCAGTGGTGATTTTGGGGGTTTTGTTTTCAGCCACACACGCGTAAGGACAAGATAAAAGGGCGAGTACATCGAAAAGACTTTTTACAGCTAGAAGGCGCGTGTGGTATTTTAGCTGTGCAAAAAGCAATCATCATAATGTCAGTAAAATTCGTCTGCATTTGATGTCAAAGCAGAGGGGTATAAAATACTATTAATTTTTACAAGGAAATACTATTAAATACGATACAATTTTACACAAGATATTTATTTATTTATAGAATGGATATACTTAAACCTTGCTACAACACTTATAGGCAGTGTACCTAATCGTACAGTAGTGTAGTTTTTAGTAAGTCCGGTTCGTTCCACAGGGAAATCTTTAAACAAAGCTCAACGCTATATTAGTTTACTTTTATAAAAATACAAATATATATATAAGTAATATTATTATTATAAAGGGGGGTTTTTACCGTTTAATGACCGGTTTGTCGATTTTAAGACTTTAGTCGCAGTTAAAACCTAATGTAAAATATAAAATAAATACAAGACTTTAAATTAAAGCGTAAAGTAAATAACGATAATGAAATTGCGAATAATAAAAATGCGATAAAATAAAATTTGCGATAATTAAAAAGTACGATAATTAGAAGTGCAATTAAATATAAAATAAAGGAAATTAAATATGAAATAAAAGAATTATGCTTATTTAAACTTCCGTAATCATGATGTTTGACGTGTTAATTTTAGTTTTATGCCCATGGGTTAATTGTCCTTTGTCCTGGATTATTTAATATGTCCGTCTGGTTTTTGTCCATAACAGTCCATCAGTCATAAATATAAATTGCAAGTGTCCTTGTCAAATTATTATTATACCCGAAGATAAATATTCCAACTAATTGGGGATTCGAATTGTAACAAGGTTTTAATACTTTGTTTAATGAATACACCAGGTTATCGACTGCGTGTAAACCAAGGTTTTACTACTTTGTTAACAATTACACCAATTACCCTTGAATGTAATTTCACCCCTGTTTTAATTATTCTAGTGGCTATTAATCCATTCCCGTGTCCGGTTAAATGAACGATTATTCGTACATATAAATACCCCGCCCATCGTGTCCGATCGAGTGTATATGGTAATTTATAGGGACGCCCAATTGTAAATCTTTATATTAACATTAACAAACTTTCATTTAGTTAAACAAATATAAAGCCCATTAATAGCCCATAGTCTAATTTCCACAAGTGTCGTTCTTTTGTCCAAACCCCAATTATGGTACAAAGCCCAATTACCCAATTTTAGTAATTAGCCCAACATCATGATTACTTCGTTTTAAATAAGCATAATAATAACTTAGCTACGAGACATTAATGTAAAAAGGTTGAACATAACTTACAATGATTAAAAATAGCGTAGCGTTACACGGACAGAATTTCGACTTACACCCTTACAACATTCGCTAACATACCCTTATTATTAGAATTATAATTAAAATTAAAATTAAAATATAAATATATATATATATATATTACGTATATATTGAGAGAGAGATAGAAAAAAGATATGAAATTTGATCAGAATTCGGTTTGCTTTATAGCCAGAGTTGAAATTTGGGGCTCCGCGACTCGCGGCAAAAACCCCTTTAAACTCCGCGAGTCGCGGAGGTTAATTTTACAGCTCAGTCCTTGGAGTTTTCTCTGCCGACGGTTTTTAATATATATATATAATATATATATAATTAATATAATTAATTATATATTATATTATATTTATATACATAGTTAACTTGTAATTTTTAGTCCGTTGCGTCGAGCGTTAAGAGTTGACTCTGGTCCCGGTTCCGGTTTTTCGAACGTCCTTGCGTACAATTTTATATTTTGTACTTTGCGTTTTGAATCTTGTACTTTTGTAATTTCGAGACGTTTCTTATCAATAATTGGAACCTTTTTGATTGTCTTTTGTACTTTTGAGCTTTTTGGTCGTTTGCGTCTTCAATTCGTCGAATCTGTCTTTTGTCTTCACCTTTTATTATTTAAACGAATATCACTTGTAAATAGAACAATTGCAACTAAAAGCTTGTCTTTCTTGAGGAATAATGCTATGAAATATATGTTCGTTTTTAGCATTATCAAATATTCCCACACTTGAGCGTTGCTTGTCCTCAAGCAATATTGTCTTGAAATACTAGAATCACTTCTTTATTCTTCACACTTTGTACATCAGTGATTTCTATACGGCGGTATAAACAATGGTAGTAACGATATGGTTTACAGTCCCACATGACTATAAAAATTTAGATCCATTAAGGAAATTGGATCTTTATGAAAACATTTGATCTTTTGAAATCTAGTTTTTACCCTAGATAAGTTTTCCGGAATAACCCTTTACCGGTGTTTGCAAAATATTTTTGTGGGTTTGGTGGGTTTCAGATTTGAAAATTTTAGCTCAAACTTGCGGGTTTGTGTCACCCACTTGCTAACCTTGTATTTGGAAAGCAACACGTCCAGTTTACTTGTCCCGTATATTACCTTTCGGTAAACTACCATCCGGTTGTAAAGGAAAGCGTTGAACAAGCAACTGTTAAGGCAATGTCCCGTGACATGCTTTTGATTATGGTCTATAACGTGTCGGACGCAATTACTATCCTTGGTAGGAGCAATAGTAAAGCTCACCCTTATAATTTTTCGATCTGGCACAAGGTCCTGTCTTTGACCATGCTATGCAACCACCGTTCTTACGGTTGACACCCGATTTAGTTCAGGTGACCTAATGAATTCCAGGTGAATTCCTAGGATTTTACGTTCAATGGTAATGAACGCATTGAAAATGGTTTTTCAGAAAACAAATCGGTTTGTAATTTTGATCAAAATATTTTCTCGTTCAAGCTCGAGTTTAGATATCATTGAATTCCATGAGTTTGAATTCTCAATCTTTAAGGTCAATCTCTAGGATTGAGTAATATCAGTCTTAAAAGCTGATTTTTAATCTTTAAGGAGATTATCCTTTCTGGGGATCTGATTCATTAGTCTTATCCAGCTAATTTGCATGGTGCCCCCCCATTGTACGAGATAAATCCTTCTCATGGTTAAGATAAATCTGACCACTTGGCGACCCTGTTTAATGCTGAGGTCCGTGGATTTCCTGCTGATTTTAGTGATGACTTTTCTAGATTTTTCGTCAACCTACAGCTGGTCTGGACGACAACTTCATGACCTAAATCAAGAAGCGCGTGTCTTTTTCGGAAGACTTTACTTCCTTTTAATGATGGAATTGATTCATCATGTAGATCCATCTCTTCTTTTCTTTCATCGGGTAAAACAGTTTAGTTTAGTCCAAAGCAAAAGTATTTTCAGTTATTTGTTACAGATATATGTGACATATGTTTAAAATAACTTGGTAAATTTTCCCACACTTGGCTTTTATTTTCCTTTTTATCGTCCTCTATTCCATTTTAAATGAATTTTAACATTTTAGTTTGTTTCTCAATTTATGTCCTTTCCGAGGTAACAATAATTTCGGTGTTAAAACCTAGTTTTATCGTTCATAAATATGTATAAACATGATTTTGAATTCATTTAATTGAAAATTTTGAAAAATTTTACTAGAATTGGGTAGTCAGTATATAAGACTAGGGCTGTTCTTTTTTATCAGAGAGCACTAGATTCTAATACAACTACTGCTTTACTAGTATTTTTAATGGTAACCAAGTGTTTAATATAATAATTTTAAAATCCGAAAGAATTTAATCCCTTCCCACACTTAAGATCTTGCAATGCCCTCATTTGCAAGAAATCAGTAATAATTTAAATTATTGAGGGTGATTTGTGTGAAAATGATTAAATTTTTACCAAAGTTTCCAAATATATTGGCGTTTGTTTGCTGAATGATAAATGGTGCACATCATTTGTTCATTCCGTCTTGTTGTTATTTCACATATATTTTGCATCTTGTCGTCAAAATTAGTTGCTTTTGCTGAACTTAATGCCAGTCTTTGAAAATGCGTTGTTTTACCCTGTTGTGTACATAAGATAAACTGCAAACATATATACATATTTTTGAAGTTTGGTATATTACCCCACATTCAAAAATTATTAAAATCTAAGAATAAAAGTTAGACAATTATAAAAATGATTACAATATTAACAAAAATATTAAATGTATCAATAATTACAAATTATAAAATAAAAAAAAAATAATAATTAAACTAAGGATGATATTGGTACCAATAGGGGTTCCAGGCATAACCATAAGTGCTATAGAATGCTTCGGCAGGGTCATACGTAGGATATGGTGGCTGCATCTCTATCGACCAAGGAGGGAAGACGGGTTTCGGTGTAGGAATATAGTTTCTACCTATGTGTTGGCAATGAGCTATGATCTGGTTCTGATGAACTTGCCAATCTTCAAATGCTCTCTGTCTAGCATTTTCGTATTCCTGAGAAGCTATAAACCTATGCATCTCTTGCATCTCATTCCCCCCTCCTACATTACCTTGTTGCTGGTTTCTCTCCACCTGTGGATGTCTACCATGGTATCGTACTGCGGTGTTATTTCGCCTCTTCAAAACTTTCGCACCATGGTATACATTTAAACCTATAGTATCGCGGGGTTCCGGCTCTTCTACTAATAATCCCCCCCGACTTATATCCACACCGAGATATTCACCAATCAAAGTAATAAAAATACCACCTCCTATTATGCTATGTGGTCGCATCCCCCGAACCATAGCTGATAAATAATAACCCACACAATATGGTATACTTACAGCGCTCTGTGGGTCTCGAATACACATATGGTAAAACAAATCTTGTTCATTTACTTTTTCTTTGTTCTTACCCCTTTGTGTAATCGAATTAGCTAAAAACCTATGTATCACTCTTAATTCGGCTCTATCTATATCCAAATAAGAGTAGTTTCCCCCTTTGAAACGGTGATGGCTTGTCATTTGACTCCACACACCGTGTGTATCAAAATTCTCATCTATCTTTCTACCGTTTAGTATCAATCCTCTACAATCGGCAGACGCTAACTCCTCAGGCGTATATATACGTAAAGCTTGAGCCATGTCTAGTAAAGACATGTGGCGCATCGAACCGCCTAACAAAAATCTAATAAAAGAACGATCGGTTAAACTAGCTACCCGATCATTCAACTCTATACTACATAACAACTCTTCACACCATACTTTATATACATGTCTACGTATGGTGAATAAACATATCCAGTCATTAAAAGAAGAACTACCATACCTCTGTACAAGTAATTCCCTAATTGGCCCGGCCAATTCTACAGCTTCTAAGGGTCCCCATTCTATGACCCTCGGTACCTCAACAACCTTGGAATGAAGAGTATGCAAACCCCGTTGATATTTTGGATAATCTATCCAAAGTCTGTCAAATCTCAGGTTCGGGTGCAACTCTTCCAAATGCATATCGGAAAAGGTCATGACTGGATGAGGTACATCCTGCTTGTAGTAGTTATCTACCTCCTGTTGTTCCAAATTCTCAGCAGGAGCATTGCGGGCTTGGGATGAAGATTCACCCCTTTCATTCTGCAAAACACATCAAACACAAATTTTGTGCATCCAAATATGCATTAGTGTCAGCAAAATCATCAATCAAAATAATTACAATGACATTATCAATTTATATCAAACTTAAGCTCATTTTCATATTTTCATCAAATCTACACTTTTTCAAATAAGCATATACGAAAATTTTCGCCAAGTTCATAAGCATTCAACTCAAATAACATGTCAAAATAATCATTACTAGCAAATAAACAAGTCTCAAATGGCATTATCTTTCAAAAATCAAGTTCATGAATTTTAGACTTGAAAAAGTCCACTTTAATTCTCAAAATCATGTTTAGGCTCAAAGTTTGGATCATTTAACTACCTAGACATGTTACACTACTCAATTTAGCAACAATTCATGACAAAAATCAGCCATAACCTGTTTATATCAAAAAGCCCCAAATTTGCTCAAGAACACAAACCCTAGATTACTCAAAATTTGAAGTTTAAGGCTTCTAATCATGTTAAATAGCATCAATCTAGGTTATACAAGCATAATACATAAACAATTTAAGCCTAATTACACTAAAAAGCATCAAAATCAAATTGGGGAAAAAAATAGCTCAAGAACACCTAATTTCGAATTAATGGTGTTTAGGTGTAGAAATTTACCGTTTTTCTTGAGTAATTCTTAGATAGCATCCTTCTCAACATGATTTTAGCAAAAAATTTGGTGATTAACGGTTAAAAATTGGGATTTTTGGGGGTTTTTGGGTGTATTTTCGGGGTTTTTTCGCTGTGAAATTCGCAGTGTTTTTGTGTGGGGGAGTGAACTGATCGTTCAGCTCTTTTTATTTTTTTTCTGGGTTTTGGTCCCTCCGCGACTCGCGGAGGTTTTGCACTTCAAACTCCGCGAGTCGCGGAGTTTGCTCTTTTTTTTTTTTTTTTTTTTTATAATCATTAACTTATTAAAACAATAAGTAATTAATTTTAAAATTTTGTTTCCCTTGTTATTTAGGACGAGGTCGTTTCGGATCGATGTCCTAGTCCGTCCTTCGACAAAATTTTAAAATTTGTCTTTTTGTAGCGATTGTTTTAAAAGCTAAGATTTTTGGGTTTTTTTTTTTATTAATGTTTTTGGCATACTTTAAATTAATAAGATTAAAAATAATGATAATAAAAGTTCTCGTCCCTCCCTTGGGTAAAGCAATTTCGGTTCAAAGACCTAGTCTTCAACTTACGACGAATTTTAAAAATCATATTCTTAACTTAATGAGATAAAGTAAATTTTTGTTTTTAAATTCACACAACTTAAATATAAAATTCAAAATTAATATTAAAAATTCACACCAAACTTAAAATTTGAAATGCATAAAATTAAAAATTAATATTTTAAAAATTAAAAATTCATACCAAACTTAATTTAAAAATTTATAAATTCATATCAAACTTATATTATTTTTTTCAAATATTTACAATTTTAAATATATTGTTTTTATAAAGTTTACAATATTAATTTAAGATTTAAATATTAAGATTAAAAACATGGTAAAAATAAAAATAAAAATCTTTTTGTCTTTTTATCCCACTTTAATCAATCAAATATTATCAAAAATATGCGCCCCTCTTTTCGGTAAAGTAATTTCGGTTCCAAGACCTAATTTAACTCATGACGAATTTTTGAAATATTTTGGGTTGATTGATTAAAGATATTTACACCTTAAGAATAAACGTTAAATTTCGCAGTGATGTAATAAATTTTTGAATGATATCAATAATTTCGGTCGCCAAACCTAATTTTATTCAATACCAATTTAATACTTTTTAGCGAACAAATTAGCGTTTATTATCAAAAGGTTAAAAATAAAAAAAAATAAAAACTGTACAGACATACCTGTGAAATAGATCTTAGTTATATGATCTATTCCATTCATAAGATAGTCGGTTTAATTGGTTTTCCATGGCTCCAAAGGCGTAACCTCGAGCATTCAGTGTCTTTTCTTCTAAACATATGAACGGTCCGTCTCTGCATAAAGTAACAAATTCGGTATTTGAATAGGTTTGATTATTTGAACATTTACCTCCATGTGACCATTTTCCGCATTTGTGACATCGTTCTAGGTGTCGTGCTCTTCTTTTCGCTGCGGATTTTGATTTTCCTTTACCAAATTGTAACTTATTATCTTCGCATCTGGATTCTTTTCTAACTCCGTCCATTCTTTCTCTGATTACTGATACTAATTCGCTCGGTAGTATGTCATTATTACGTTTAGTGATCAAAGCGTGTAGCATTAGACCATGGTTTAGTTCACAGGCAGTCTTCATTTCGTAGAAACCTAAAAAAATAAAAATTCAGAATGGGGGGAGAAGACTAGTTCTTTAGGGTCTGCTAGGGAAAGACCATACGTGTTCCATTTTCGAGAACTACACGAAAACAGACAATCTAACTCTAACAGAAATATATATTATCCTTTAAAGACTTGATTCTCCCCACACTTAGTTAGCTGTGGTGTCGAAATTGTGATTAACTTCGTTGTCGACTTCCATCGGACCATGTATGTAATGTTTAACTCTGTGACCATTAACTTTAAATTCAATCCCATTTGAATTTATTAATTCTATCGTTCCGTATGGGAAAACTCTTTTGACTATGAATGGTCCAGACCATCTTGATTTCAATTTTCCAGGAAATAGCTTGAATCGTGAATTGAAAAGAAGAACTCTGTCTCCTTCTTTAAATTCTTTTGAACTTCTGATTCTTTTATCATGCCATTTCTTCGTTCTTTCTTTATAGATTAACGAATTTTCGTATGCTTCATGTCTTAATTCTTCTAATTCGTTTAGTTGACTTAATCGTTGACGTCCGGCTTTATGTAAATCAAGATTACATGTTTTCAAAGCCCAAAATGCTTTGTGTTCAATTTCTACTGGAAGATGACATGCTTTTCCATAAACAAGTCTAAAAGGTGTGGTTCCAATTGGAGTTTTGTAGGCTGTTCTAAAAGCCCAGAGTGCATCCTCCAATTTAATGGACCATTCCTTCGAATTTGATCGTACGGTTTTCTCTAGAATACGTTTTAAAGCTCGGTTGGTATTTTCAACTTGTCCACTTGTTTGTGGATGATATGCGGTGGAGATTTTATGAGTTACTCCATATCTTTTAAGAACTTTCTCAAGTTGATTATTACAGAAATGAGTACCCCGATCACTTATTAAAGCTTTCGGTGTTCCAAACCTTGCAAAAAGACGTTTTAAAAAGTTGACTACAACTCGTGCATCGTTAGTTGGGAGAGCTTGTGCTTCCGCCCATTTAGATACATAGTCAATGGCTACGAGTATATATAGATTATTATGAGATTTTGGAAATGGACCCATAAAGTCAATACCCCAAATGTCAAATACTTCACATACTTGGATGACATTTTGTGGCATTTCATCACGTTGACTTATTTTTCCGGCCCTTTGACAAGCATCACAGGATTTGCAAAGAAGGTGTGCGTCTTTGTAAATTGTAGGCCAATAGAATCCAGCTTCATAAACTTTTCTTGCTGTTAGTTGAGGCCCATAATGCCCTCCTGTTGGTCCTGTGTGACAATGGTTTAATATTTTACTGGCTTCATCTCCGAATACACATCGGCGTATTATTCCATCGGGACAACTTTTAAACAGATGTGGATCTTCCCAGAAATAGTGTTTTATATCACTGAAGAATTTCTTTCGTCTTTGGTACGATAATCCTTTTTCAAGGAATCCACAAACTAAGTAGTTTGCATAGTCTGCAAACCATGGAATTTCTTTATAATCTATCTTCAATAGATATTCATCAGGAAAGTTGTCTTGTATGGCCGATTCATTTAGAACTTCTAATTCGGGATTTTCAAGACGAGAAAGATGATCAGCGGCGAGATTTTCTGCTCCTCTTTTATCTCGGATTTCAATATCAAACTCTTGTAAGAGTAAGATCCAACGGATTAATCTTGGTTTAGCATCTTGTTTTGAAAATAGGTATCTAAGAGCAGAATGGTCGGTATAGACCACCGTTTTTGCTAGAACGAGATATGATCGAAATTTGTCAAAAGCAAAGACAATAGCAAGGAGTTCTTTTTCAGTAGTTGTATAGTTCGTTTGTGCTCCTTGTAATGTCTTACTAGCATAATATATAGGTTGAAATCGTTTTTCAATCCTTTGTCCTAAAACGGCTCCCATTGCAAAATCACTTGCATCGCACATTAGTTCAAATGGTAGATTCCAATTTGGTGTTATCATGATCGGTGCATTAGTGAGTTTTTCTTTAAGAATATTAAAAGATTTGATACACTCATCTGAAAAGATGAATGGCGCATCCTTTTCTAGGAGTTTATTCATAGGAGTGGCAATTTTAGAAAAATCTTTTATAAAACATCGGTAAAAACCGGCATGCCCTAGAAAACTCCTAACTCCTCTAACATTGGTGGGATGTGGAAGTTTAGCAATTACATCTACTTTAGCTCTATCCACTTCAATCCCTTCTTTTGAAATTTTATGTCCAAGAACGATGCCTTCTTTAACCATGAAATGGCATTTCTCCCAATTAAGTATTAGATTTGATTTTTCGCATCTAATTAGCATTCGTTCCAGATTAACTAGACATGATTTAAATGTATCACCGAAGACTGAAAAGTCATCCATGAATACTTCCATGCATTCTTCTATCATGTCATGAAAAATCGCCATCATACACCTTTGAAAGGTTGCAGGGGCGTTACAAAGTCCAAATGGCATTCTTTTGTAAGCAAAAGTACCATAAGGGCACGTGAATGTGGTTTTCTCTTGATCTTCGGGTGCTATTGGAATTTGAAAATATCCGGAAAATCCATCTAGAAAACAATAGTAACTATTTCCGGCTAATCTTTCCAACATTTGATCTATGAAAGGTAAGGGAAAGTGATCTTTTCTGGTGGCGTCATTTAATTTTCTATAATCAATACATATACGCCATCCTGTTACAGTCCTAGTAGGAATAAGCTCGTTTTTCTCATTTGTAATGACAGTCATGCCACCCTTCTTAGGTACGCATTGAACTGGGCTTACCCATGGACTATCAGAAATTGGATATATCAAACCTGCATCTAGCAGTTTAATAATCTCTTTCTTAACTACATCTTGCATATTAGGATTTAGTCTTCGTTGGCGTTGCACATACGTTTTATGACCTTCTTCCATAAGGATTTTATGTGTGCAATACGAAGGACTTATTCCTTTAATATCATGAATCTTCCATGCAATGGCTGGTTTATGAGCTTTCAACACAGAAATGAGTTGTGATTTCTCATTTTCAGTAAGAGAAGACGATATTATTACAGGTAATTCAGATTCACCATGTAAATAAGCGTATTCCAAATGGTTTGGAAGTGGCTTTAACTCTAATTTCGGAGGTTCTTCTATCGATGATTTATATCGATATCTGTCTTCTTCTTTTAGCATTTGAATTTCTTCTGTTGTTGGTTCATATCCATTAGCTATAAGTGTAGCTAACATTTCAGCTTCATCAATTGGTTCATTACCTTCTCCTAAAGAACATTCTCCTGTTCCTTGTTATTCTGGAAATTCTTCTAATAATTCTGCATGTGCATCTATAGTTTGAATATAATAACATGTATCATCTGCAGATTGTGGTTGTTGCATTGCTCTATCAACTGAAAAGGTAACACTCTCATCGTCTATACTTAGGGTCAGTTTCTTACCGAACACGTCTATCATTGCTTTAGCCGTGTTTAAGAATGGTCTTCCTAATATGAGAGGAACTTGAGAATCTTCTTCCATGTCCAAAACAACAAAATCTACTGGAAATACTAAAGTACCAACTTTAACTAGCATGTTCTCCATTATCCCTCTAGGATATTTTATTGATCGGTCGGCTAGTTGTATACTTATTCTTGTTGGTTTCAATTCTCCAAGGTCTAGTTTAGCGTATAGTGAATACGGCATTAGATTTATACTAGCACCTAAGTCTGCCAATGCTTCTATTGAACTAAGACTACCCAGAAAACATGGAATTGTGAAACTTCCTGGATCAGATAGTTTTTCTGGTATCTTATTCAACAGCACTGCTGAACAATTAGCATTCATAGTGACAGCCGAGAGTTCTTCCATTTTCTTTCTATTTGAGATTAGATCTTTCAAGAATTTAGCATATCTAGGCATTCCTGAAATCACATCAATGAAAGGAAGATTTACATTTATCTGTTTAAACATATCCAAGAATTTGGATTGCTCGGCTTCAAGTTTTTCTTTCTTCATTTTACTCGGATAAGGAAGTGGTGGTTGGTATGGTTTAACATAAGGTTTATCCTTAACTGTGTTATCTTCATTAACCTTTTCAACTACCGGTTCTTTTTCCTTATCTTGATCAGGTTGTGGTTCTTGTGGAGTAGGAATAGTTTCATCAGAAGTTACAGGTATTTCAGGTGGTTTAAGTGTTGTACCACTTCTTGTGGTAATAGCTTTAGCTGTTTCATTTCGTGGGTTAGCATTTGTATCACTAGGTAAACTTCCCGGTTTTCTTTCACCTATTAACCTTGCTAGGTTACTTACTTCTTGTTCCAGATTTTGAATAGAAGCTTGTTGATTTCTAAATGCTTGAGCATTTTGTTCATTAGTTTGTTTCTGAGATGTGAAAAACTGCGTTTGAGTTTCAACTAGCTTCGTCATCATATCTTCTAAATTCGGCTTTTTATCATCGGTTTGTTGTGGTGGTTTGTTTTGAAAATTCGGTCTTTGCTGATTGTAAGTATTATTGGATACTTGTTGATTGCTAGGACCTTGTTGGTTGTTGTATGGAATATTTCGGTTATAATTCTGGTTTTGATTGTAAATCGGTCTTGGCGGTTGATAATTATTCTGATAATTATTTCCAGGCCTTTGGTTTATGTATGAAATATTCTCTCTTTGTTCCATTGTTAATTCAATACTGAGACAATCTTTTGTCAAATGTGGTCCTCCACACTGCTCACAACTAATTCGTATTGAGTGAATATCTTTAGTCATCTTTTCCATTCGTCTCTCCACAGCATCTATCTTTGCGGAAATGGAATCTAAGTCATGGCTAGAATCGGCTCTAGCTGCTTTAGATGATCTAATGATATCTTTTTCTTGGTGCCACTCATGTGAGTGGGAAGCAGTGTTATCAATAATTTTGTAAGCATCAGTTTCGGTTTTCTTCATAATAGAACCACCAGCTGCTATATCTATATCTTTCCTTGTAGTGATGTCGCATCCTTGGTAGAATATTTGTACTATTTGACAGGTGTCTAAACCATGTTGCGGACATCCTCTTAACAACTTTCCATATCTTGTCCACGCCTCATATAGAGTTTCATTTGGCTTTTGTGTGAACGTAACAATTTCTGCTTGAAGTCTTACGGCTTTAGATGCAGGAAAGAATTGTTTAAGAAATTTGTCAATTAAAACATCCCATGTATCAATCGCCCCTTCAGGTAACGATTCCAACCAATCTTTGGCTTCTCCCTTTAAAGTCCAGGGAAATAACATGAGATATATCTATTCATCCTCCACTTCTCGGATTTTAAATAGTGTGCAGATCCTATTAAAGGTACGTAGATGTTCATTTGGATCTTCCTTCGGCGCACCACTAAATTGGCATTGATTAGTCACCATGTGTAGAATTTGTCCTTTGATTTCATAATCTGGCGCATTAATGTCTGGATGAGTAATTGCGTGACCTTGGCCAGTGCGTTTAGCTCTCATTCGGTCTTCCATACTTAAAGGTTCCAGATTCTCCATAATTGAATTTGTTGAATCGGTATCACTAGATGATTCTGATTTAATAGTTCGTTCCTCAACAATCTCTGTTTGAATGATTGGTGGTTCCGGAGGAAAGTTTAATGGTTCAGGATCTATGAACCGTTCCTGAATATTCTCTGGATTCTCAATTGTGAGGTTGGGTTCAAAAAATGGATTATCGGAAATTTGAACTGAAGTACTTGGTTGACTAGATGACGATTCTAAAGAAAAATCAACGGCGGTTATATTTGTTAAACGATGTCTTGATCGAGTTACAGGTGGTGAACGTACAAAAGGTGATGAACGTCTTGCTCGGTGCATTCACTGAATATCTTATTAGTTTTAAAAAGGAAAGAAAAATTATAATAAGTTATCCAATCAATAGACTTTTCTGATTTTGCCCACGTTTCGAATAACCAAAAGATGCAGCAGAGGGGCAGGATTCGTTTGGTCTCAATATAATTGAGGACTGTTTGGCTCCAATAACCCGGTCCACGTACAAATCCAACTATTACTACGAACCAGAAAATTTTGATGTCTATCAATTTAACCACTTAAAATAAATTTTCGTAATTTTAAGAAATTTAGATAAGAAGTAGAAAAAATTCTAAGTCCTAAAAACTAGAATAGCGAGAAATAAGAGAGAAAAAGAGTTCGTCGCAAAAGGTCGAAAAAGAAAAAAAATGGTTGAAAAATAAAAGGTGACGGAAAAAATAAAAGAAACTTATCAAAACTTAAAAATACTTTACTAACCTAACCTTATTACTATAACTAACTTAAAATTATAATCGCAAATTGAAATTACTAATTGGAATCATAATTGGTACATAGTAAAAGGTCTAAAAATATTAAAGCTTACAGGAAAAACTAAATCCCAAATGGAAATAACTTAAAAAGAAACTAAAACTTAAAAAGGCGTCGCAAAATTCTAAAGCACCTAAATCTTAGTCTAAAGAAAAAGCACTTAAGGAATTCTACGGCAAAGCCTAAAAATCTAGGAGTAAAAATAACTATGGCAAAAACTAAGTTTAAAATTAAATATGAGCGAAAAAAAAAAAATACAAATATTACGCTACAACGATTAAAAAGGGACAAAATATAAAAATATACAAAAAGTTGTAAAAATTACAATTTTTATAAAAATATTATTTTTATATTATTTATTTTATTAAACTATTAATTTTACAATTTTAATTAAACTAATTTAACTAAAATATATAAATAAAAAGTAAAAGTAAAATTAAAACTAATAATAATAATAATAATAATTAGGTTTAAATATTAATAATAATTAATTAAAAACCGTAATTAATGCTGAATTAGGGCTTCCTGTGCGCGTGTCAGAAAGGCTCCGCGAGTTGCGGTATTTAGTGCTTCAAACCCCGCGAGTCGCGGGGTTCCAGAATTCAGCTGACAGTTTGAATTTTTACGCGTTTTTCTTTATTTATTTATTTTTTTTTTTATTTTATTTTCTGTTTTCTGTTTTTTTTATAAATAAAAGATGTTTAATAAAATTTATATTATTATAAACTAAAATAAAGATAAAGAAACTTATAAAACTTAAATATTTAACAAAATCTTAAAAATACATATATTTTTGTTTTTCTTTTTATATTTTTCGAATATTTAAAACGTATTTTTACAAAACGAATTTTAATAAAAGTAAACTAAAATTTTTTTTTTTTTATATTAGCGTTGCGCTTCCGGCTTTTAAGATGATTCCCCGGCAGCGGCGCCAAAAATACTTGATGTCAAAGCAGAGGGGTATAAAATACTATTAATTTTTACAAGGAAATACTATTAAATACGATACAATTTTACACAAGATATTTATTTATTTATAGAATGGATATACTTAAACCTTGCTACAACACTTATAGGCAGTGTACCTAATCGTACAGTAGTGTAGTTTTTAGTAAGTCCGGTTCGTTCCACAGGGAAATCTTTAAACAAAGCTCAACGCTATATTAGTTTACTTTTATAAAAATACAAATATATATATAAGTAATATTATTATTATAAAGGGGGGTTTTTACCGTTTAATGACCGGTTTGTCGATTTTAAGACTTTAGTCGCAGTTAAAACCTAATGTAAAATATAAAATAAATACAAGACTTTAAATTAAAGCGTAAAGTAAATAACGATAATGAAATTGCGAATAATAAAAATGCGATAAAATAAAATTTGCGATAATTAAAAAGTACGATAATTAGAAGTGCAATTAAATATAAAATAAAGGAAATTAAATATGAAATAAAAGAATTATGCTTATTTAAACTTCCGTAATCATGATGTTTGACGTGTTGATTTTAGTTTTATGCCCATGGGTTAATTGTCCTTTGTCCTGGATTATTTAATATGTCCGTCTGGTTTTTGTCCATAACAGTCCATCAGTCATAAATATAAATTGCAAGTGTCCTTGTCAAATTATTATTATACCCGAAGATAAATATTCCAACTAATTGGGGATTCGAATTGTAACAAGGTTTTAATACTTTGTTTAATGAATACACCAGGTTATCGACTGCGTGTAAACCAAGGTTTTACTACTTTGTTAACAATTACACCAATTACCCTTGAATGTAATTTCACCCCTGTTTTAATTATTCTAGTGGCTATTAATCCATTCCCGTGTCCGGTTAAATGAACGATTATTCGTACATATAAATACCCCGCCCATCGTGTCCGATCGAGTGTATATGGTAATTTATAGGGACGCCCAATTGTAAATCTTTATATTAACATTAACAAACTTTCATTTAGTTAAACAAATATAAAGCCCATTAATAGCCCATAGTCTAATTTCCACAAGTGTCGTTCTTTTGTCCAAACCCCAATTATGGTACAAAGCCCAATTACCCAATTTTAGTAATTAGCCCAACATCATGATTACTTCGTTTTAAATAAGCATAATAATAACTTAGCTACGAGACATTAATGTAAAAAGGTTGAACATAACTTACAATGATTAAAAATAGCGTAGCGTTACACGGACAGAATTTCGACTTACACCCTTACAACATTCGCTAACATACCCTTATTATTAGAATTATAATTAAAATTAAAATTAAAATATAAATATATATATATATTACGTATATATTGAGAGAGAGATAGAAAAAAGATATGAAATTTGATCAGAATTCGGTTTGCTTTATAGCCAGAGTTGAAATTTGGGGCTCCGCGACTCGCGGCAAAAACCCCTTTAAACTCCGCGAGTCGCGGAGGTTAATTTTACAGCTCAATCCTTGGAGTTTTCTCTGCCGACGGTTTTTAATATATATATATAATATATATATAATTAATATAATTAATTATATATTATATTATATTTATATACATAGTTAACTTGTAATTTTTAGTCCGTTGCGTCGAGCGTTAAGAGTTGACTCTGGTCCCGGTTCCGGTTTTTCGAACGTCCTTGCGTACAATTTTATATTTTGTACTTTGCGTTTTGAATCTTGTACTTTTGTAATTTCGAGACGTTTCTTATCAATAATTGGAACCTTTTTGATTGTCTTTTGTACTTTTGAGATTTTTGGTCGTTTGCGTCTTCAATTCGTCGAATCTGTCTTTTGTCTTCACCTTTTATTATTTAAACGAATATCACTTGTAAATAGAACAATTGCAACTAAAAGCTTGTCTTTCTTGAGGAATAATGCTATGAAATATATGTTCGTTTTTAGCATTATCAGCATTTAATGCCTAAAATATTTTCCCCGATGCAAGTAGGCAATGAAAAGGCTGGGTTGGCATGCGTTATCAAAAGTTTAATGACTTGATCATTCTTCAAATGCTTAAGTCATTAAACTGGGGGGACTTAATGGTGTATCCTATCATATACACGCGTAAAAGGCATAACGGTTGCATAAAAGTAGCATCAGGAAGACTGGAAACAACAGTTTTGTGGAATTATCCGTCCAGCGTTCTCCGCTGTACAGGCTGCTCCGTCATGCATAAGCCCTGAAGGTCGCCTAGCGCGTAAGCCCTGGCCGGAGAACGTCACCTTCAGCGTAAATTTCGGATCACAAGTAACCGAACATATCATTCATGACATATTTCAACAGACATTGCATTCGAGTCGTTGAGTTCATTAAGACTAATATTAAGTGAATTATAGTTAGATATATTATGAAATGGTATGCATGCCGTCAACTTTCGATGTAATGAAATATTGTCTTTTCAAAAACGAATGCAATGCTTGTAAAATGTATCATATAGAGGTCAAGTACCTCGCGATGTAATCAACTATTGTGAATCGTTTATAATCGATACGGACTTCCTCCGGATGGATTAGGACGGGTCGTTTCAGTTGGTATCAGAGCGATGGTCTTAGCGAACTAGGTCTACATTAGTGTGTCTAACTGATAAGTCGTTAAGATGCAATAGTGAGTCTGGACTTCGACCGTGTCTGCATGTTAAAAGTTTTGCTTATCATTTTTGTCAGAAATTATCTGCTTATCATCCTTAGGAAATTACTTGCTTATCATTCTTAGTCTAGACACATCTTACTGCAATGATTGCATGAATAGTGTATAGACATATCTTAACGTATCTACTACTTCTTATCTTAGTGTACCTGTTATTGTTATCCTTGCCTGACAGCTCCCGTAGATTCCTCCGTAACTTATGGGATTTTAGTATTATATATGCATATGTAAATTATGTATTGTAGGGTACTAATCTACATCATATAATCTATTTCTTATCGAAAATCCTTCATCTGATCGTACGAGATGAATCCTGCAACCAGTTCGAGTCCCTCAGATTCCGATAGCTATTCCGATAGTTATTCCGACAGCTATTCCGACATAGATGTTCACCTAAACTCCGAAAACAGCGTCATCGGCATGAATCAACCAATCAGCCATTATCAATTCATTTGATGGGTTCGTTTTCAACTTAATTAATGGAAACGCACAGAAAGCAATCCCTTCCACTAACCGAATTCACCTCACAATGAACCTGAAACGTTTACCTGCGAACCTATTCGAGACACCATTTTCAGTCTCATTTCCAGGGTAACTCAACAAGATTATATTCTATCCACAATTCTGAACCTTATTCATCCACTCGTTCCGATCGACAATCATCCTGGAGTAATAAGTCAACAAACTTCGCGCTCGAATAATCAATTCGGAGAATATGGTGCAAAATGTACCAGCTTCAGCAACATCACCGGCACCAACAGTACCATCAATAATAGCACCAGTACCATCAACAATCCATGCTTCAATATTATCATATGTACTTTGAGTATGATCTTCGTTCTACGTATCGATCTACCTCATTTATCTTCGTTCGACATGGCGAATATGTAATCTCTAAAGTTTTAGAGATTATTTATTCTAGTTCCAACCGAAAAGAAAATGAGTTTAATATCATATTAACTCATTAAATCCATGAATACATCTGAAGAAAATATATATGTATATATGTTTTCATAAAGATTATAATTAAAAATTCTCTTGTAGAAACTGTTAATGGTGAAAATATTTTAACGGGTAGGTAATACCCGAGGAATATTTAAATTTCACATTAATAAGTTACATTGTACGTTCTTCGAATCTGTTTCAACAGTCATATACTATCCTACTTACATCCACCGATTTACGTATCCGTTCACCAAAGAATAACTATTTTCATTCAAATTCAATTTCATATTAGGATTTTAACCTATCAGAATCTAACAAGTGGCATAATGAAGAAAAAATGGACACAATAAAAATTGATTAGAAACAGACTAATTAACAATATGAAATTTTGTTAAGAATCCACGCTAACAAAATCCTAGCTAACTGTTCCTAGCTAACTGTTAATTCCGTATTACATTTTATTTATCGCAATTTAATTATCGCAATTTATTTTATCGCAATTTAATTCTCACAATTTTATTTATTGTTATTTAATTTCTGTTATTTACTTTACGCACTTTATTTATCGTTATTTAATTTCTGTTATTTATTTTACGCACTTTAAATATCGGGACACGTATACAAGGTTTTGACATATCATATCGACGCATCTATATATATTATTTGGAATCACCATAGACACTCTATATGCAGTAATGATCGAGTTCTCTATACAGGGTTGAGGTTGATTCTCAAATAATATATATACTTTGAGTTGTGATCGAGTCTGAGACATGTACACGGGTCACGATACGTATTAATTAATTCGAATATTATATATTAAACTATATATGAATTATTGGACTGTAAACTGTGGACTATCGACTGTGGACTAATAATATTGGACAATTAAAGTGAATTAAAATACTGATTATAACATATGAAACTAAATAATTCTTCAAGTTTGCCACTTGATTTCATCTTAAACCTCATTTGTATCCTGACAATTATAATCTGCGTTCAAACCTTTCATGATCCTTGAAAACACCTCAATCGAGAAAATGAATCAACCGCACTTCATCTACGGGAGAAAAGATTGATGCATTTAGTTATGCATCTGAAAAACTCTCAGAAACTGAGTAAGTGTTTAACACGTAGTTGTGCTAATTCCTTTAGTGTTATTATTACCCAAAATAACTTTGCATTCCCTTTCCAAATTAGCAAATTTTGTCACAGCTCCAACAAGTCAACTTTGACTTTTTGTTCGAAACAACCTTATTATAACTTTGATATATATATGTGCGCTCTTTTATTGTTACCGGGGAACCTTTTATATTCCACCATAGTACCATCAGCGTTTAATCATCTAAAAATACAATTCTTCTAAAACAACCTCGGATTGATAACCGATGATTCAAATATCGTAGCATTAAATGCAGAGGAAACATAAAAATGGTAGATGGTCTAAACGGCCAAAAGTTTGATAATAAAGAAGGGAATGTTAGGAACGCTCGATAGAAAATTTGGTACTAAAAAATAGATTGAGCAAACTATGAAGGAGACCAAGGCCAAATACAAAGACCATACCCTATATTCAAAGAATCCAGATAATTCTGGATCCGTTAAAATCTTTAGAAAATATCTTGCTCCAAAGTCATGTTAAAATCTTGCGGAAAAATCTTTCTCCATCAACCATCGAACTTAGAAATTCCAAAATATCATCATCAATATCTTCGATATTTCTGAGGATATTTTCATAAATATTCTCGTCCGAAATTATATACCTCTTCGTGCTTCCTATGTATCATTATATTGGAAACATTCAATAGAAAATTTAGTACCGAAAAGCAGATTATGCGAAACTATGAAGAAAAACGTGGACAAATTACAAAGAATAAGTTTGACTTCAAAGAATCCAAAGGATTCAATACCTGCTGAAGTCTTTAGCGAATATCTTGCTCCTTACTTTAGACCCTTGCAGACAATAGTCTCCATCATCCTCCGATCTTAGATATTCAAAGGTATTATCGTATCTTTCATTATAAATATCCTCCTTATTTCTGAAGATATTTTCATAACTATTCTTATCTGAAATCATTAATCTCTTATTGCTATCAGTATTACATCATATAGAAACTGTTAGTTTCTATATTCTATAAAATTTCGACGTTAAAATATGAATGTCATTGAAGTAATGTTGGGAACTGATGCATGAGTTAGTATAATATAATGACACTTGATCAACGTGATTATATTACGTTAAGTCATGCTGAGTTTCTAAATGGGACATGATGATTCACAGATTATAACGTCATCATGTGTCATGTTACATGACTCTTACATTTTATCTGATATAGAAACATATCAAGAACATATTTTCTTGATCATTCTATCTTTCCCGGATATTCTGGTAATTTGACGAATCAAGATCGTGCTATTACCATTTCTTTCTTAGAACATTAACTATGTTCATTTCAAAATTCATATCTATGAATTCTGGACCGTTGCTCACTTTACTAGAGGTCGAGAGGATAATATAAAGGCAAAGAGATCCAAAATATAAGAGAAAATATAAAGCCCAATGACAACACTGAAATTACAAACCGTGGATATCAGTACGTATGGCAATATAAAGACACGGGAGGATTATAAATACAATAATCCCTAGAGCATAATAGAGATAAACAGATTCTTCAGGTGGGAGTTGGAAAAGAAGAACGATCATTATGATAGTTAGAATAAGAACAAGGATCGGAACAGGGTTAAGCATTTTCATAAATCTTTTGAATTTGGGAATTGAGTATAGAAGTGGTGAAAACTAATAGAACGGAAAAGGTAAATTTATAATGGAAATATCAGACGTAGTAATCGGGATAGATCATCGCATTTAATTAAAGAGATCCTAATGTCTTTAAATCTTGAAGAATCAAATTTTATAGATTTCCAAGATTTTCTTTTAAATCCCTTGAATTCCGGAATTCAACCAAGACAACGTCAAAAGTTAAGACGCACTTTATTTTCTAGTTTCCACCGTGACTACGTCAAAAGTTAAATCTCTATCTCAATCTGTTGTGACAACTTCATTTGTACACTTCATCTAATCGAATAGTTTTATCTATATTAGTCAATAATGATAAAACTCAATTTATCAACTCATATTTGTCATGAAAACATTTTTATTGTTAGTCATGACCACCTCACTCAAATTTCGGGACGAAATTTCTTTAACGGGTAGGTACTGTGACGACCCGGGAATTTCCGATCAAATTTAAACTTGATCTTTATATCTGATCTGGACACGATAAGCAAGTCTGTAATGTTAAGTCTCGGAAAAATTTTGAACTGTTACTATATATTAAATTACCCTGTGACTAATTTCGACGATTCACGAACCTATAATCATAAATGGAAAGGTATATATATAAATAACTAAACATGTAAATAATTATATATTATAAATTAAATACATTAAAGAACTATTAAGTAATTATGACATAAAACTTAAACTTGTTATTTGAAATTGTTTATTTAAATATAGAAAGTAGATTGAATATACATAATTTATCAATGTTAACAAAATAATAAATGTTATACTTTGAGATTTATTTGATTCAATATATATAATTAATATATTTATCTACTTGATAATTAAAATATAATTATATATATATATTAGTTGAAATATATATATATATATATATATATATATATATATATATATATATATATATATATATATATATATATATATATATATATATATATATATATATATATATATATATATATATATGCTTTCCATACATAATTATTGATTGCATGTAAATTGAAATATATAAATATTAAATAGTCAATATTTGCTGTCATATAATATACATTATAAAATTTGTAAATATTACATAATTAATAATATGTATGGTTAATATATTAAACGAAATTACAAGTTAAAAATATAGTTGTTATGTTAATATTATTATTACTTTCATAAGTATTATCAATAATAATACTAATATTAAAATCAGTGATATTAATAGTATTATTTTCAATACATAACATTCAGATATGAAATTTGTTGTATAAATTATTATAGCATTATTATTACTAATATTATTATTATCATTAATAATATGAGTATTATTATTATAAATAATATTATTGTTATAAATTCTATAGTTATGGTTATCATTATTATTAATAATAATATTATTATTATTACCATTATATTACCATAAATTTTATTATTAATAGTTATGATATTAAGAATATTGTTATTATTGTTATGTGTATTAATTAATAAGTTTTGTTATTATAGATAAATACATATAATTCCTAAATACTGATAAATATAGCTAAATAAAGAGAGATACAACCCTTAGGACTAATAATAATAATAATAATAATAATAAAATATACAGTTATATAATGCTGGAATATATTCGGATATAAATACAAAAAATGAATAAAGAAAAATTCAATTAAATTATAGATAAAAAGAAACAGATATATTATCATCAGTTTTGCTGGTTTCTGCTTGTTCTATTATTCCCGTGACTCTTGATGTTGATCTCATTAACCACTTTGAGCAGGTAGTATATTGGAATTATGTATACAAACTGCACGATATAATGTTTCTCAATACTTGATTATTCATTCACGTATTTTTTTTCTTCTTCTTCATTCGGTCATCAACCAAACCCATTTAATTCATAACCCAATCTCGAATCAATCTTCAAAAACTAAAATTGCAGTTGTGTTAGGAATGTTTCAAACAAACTATCTGTAAAGTTTCATACCCCAATTCTTAATATCAAATACGAATTTCGAAGTCAAAGTTTTAGGAATAAAAAGTCAAACTGTGTTCTTCAATCAAATTCGTGTTAATCGTCTCAATTCAAATTAAATTAAGGATTTGGAAAGATTACACGATGTATTTATAACCTATTTCATGTTGGGAGCTTAGTCTATAAAGGTCTCGTTTTAAAAATCAATTTTTTTTTTATTTATTGGACATCGACGAACAACAGTAGCTGTTGGGTTTTTTTTTAAATTTTTTTTTTGTTTTCTGATGTTACAAAGCTTAAACGAATTTTTAGATTTTAATTACAAGTTTTAATCAAACAAACGATTTAGTTATTAGGTTGTTTTGATTTGGGTCGATGCAATTGAAGAAGAAGATGAAGAATAGACAACAGATATTACGGGTTATAAACTTATTCAGGGGATATAAGTAAGAGAAAAACATGAGTAGATGAGTGGTGTGGTTTGTTTGTGTGTTACCGAGATGTCGCGGGTTCGAGTCCCAGCTCTGGCGGGTTATTTATTTATTTTTCTTTTAGACTCCCAAAGGTAGTTTTCCATCAAATATTTATTATTATTATTATTATTATTATTATTATTATTATTATTATTATTATTATTATTATTATTATTATTATTATTATTATTATTATTATTATTATTATTATTATTATTAATATTGTTATTGTTATTATTGTTAGTATTATTAATGTTATAAGTAGTACTCTTATTAGAAATTATAGATAATAATATTAGTATGATCAATATTATTATATTAATTATTATTGATAATATTACTAATATTACGATCATTATCATTATTAGTATTATCACTAAATAATATTATTATTATCGTTATTATTAATTTTATAATACTACTACTAATATAAGTATTACTAATATTATGATTAGGATTACAAAAATTGATGCTATAGAAACTCTAGTCACTAGTTTAGAAATTAAACGCGAAGATTATGATTATTATGATTAGGAACATAAAGGTTTTAATAATAGTATTATGATTATGACCATAAAAGTTTTAAAGATATCATCATTAAGATTATAAGATTATATATAAATGTATGGATTTAAAAACTATGGATAAAATTATAATTTAAGTGAATTACTAATTAGTAGTATTATTATTAATAAAGTTATCATTTTATTACTAGTACATCATTATTTATTATCAAAAACTATCTTTTAAAAACAGATAAATATTTTGTATATTTGTTATATATACTATAATTATATTAAAATTTCACATAACTATATAAATCAAACTTACTAATATTATTTATTTAAATTCGTACATTTAACAAACTAATAAATTTTAATATAACACTAAACAATGATGTATATAAATATATTAATATAACTACATAGATATTAATCATATTGGATATATACACAAATTAAATATATAATACATAAATTATAAATAAACTTGTTCGATTACGATTACGTGTATTAATAAATATATAATTAATATAGGTTCGTGAATCCGAGGCCAACCTTACACTTGTTCAATGATGTTATATGTATTTTTACTACAAAATACATTAGGTGAGTTTCATTTGCCCTTTTTACTCTTTACGTTTTTGGGCTGAGAATACATGCAAATGCTTTATTAAATGTTTTACAATATTTATATGCGTGAGTTTCATTAATCCCTTTTTAAATGCTTTTGCAATATATATTTTTGGGACTGAGAATACATGCGATGTTTTTATAACTGTTTTACGAAATAGACACAAGTAATCGAAACTACACTCTATGGTTGAATTATCAAAATCGAATATGCCCCTTTTATTAAGTCTGGTAATCTAAGAATTAGGGAACAGACACCCTAATTGACGCGAACTCTAAAGATAGATCTATCGAGCCCAACAAGCCCCATCCAAAGTACCGGATGCTTTAGTACTTCAAAAATTATATCATGTCCGAAGGAGGATCCCGGAATGATGGGGATATTCTTATATGTATATTGTGAATGTCGGTTACCAGGTGTTCAATCCATATGAATGCTATTTTGTCTCTATGCATGGGACGTATATTTATGAGAAATGAAAATCTTGTGGTCTATTAAAATGATGCAAATGATTATTTATGTTAAACTAATGAACTCATCAACCTTTTGGTTGACACTTTAAAGCATGTTTATTCTCAGGTACGAAAGAAATCTTCCGCTGTGCATTGCTCATTTTAGGGATATTACTTGGAGTCATTCATGACATATTTCAACAGACGTTGCATTTGAGTCGTTGAGTTCATTAAGATTAATATTAAGTGAATTATAGTTAGATATATTATGAAATGGTATGCATGCCGTTAACTTTTGATGTAATGAAATATTGTCTTTTCAAAAACGAATGTAATGCTTGTAAAATGTATCATATAGAGGTCAAGTACCTCGCGATGTAATCAACTATTGTGAATCGTTTATAATCGATACGGACTTCGTCCAGATGGATTAGGACGGGTCGTTTCAGTATGCGAGTATTTGCGCCATACTCGAGTGGCTGAGTATTGTTTATCAATTGTATCTTCATTAATAAAGATAAATGAAGCATACCAGTTATCGCCAGGATGATCAAGTGCAGGTTTCAGAAACCCATGAACTTTATTGAATGTGAACCAACCATTTTCATGGCGTGCTATAAGTACCAAATGGCAAAATATCCGAATTGATGGCTCAATATTCCTTGCGTGACAATACATTTCAAAAATCAAGATCTTTCGAATTGATGCTGGTTCGAATTGACCAACAGCAACATCGTAAAACTTGCAAACTTCTAAGAAGAATGGTGTAAATGGCAGACGTAAGCAAAAATTGAAGATTGAATGGCCATAAATAGCAACCTTGCCAGGGGGCGGTGAGCAGGCTCTGGCATTAATTATAGGAATCACTGGTTCAACACAAGCTAATCTAGGAAAATGTTGCAGTAGCTCGCTTAAATATTTCTCATTAACTCTGCTAGGAATAGCTGAAACATCCTTTATGGCTGCCATTAATGTTCTAATGAAACAGGAAGTAAAGAAGGTATTGATGGAAGAAGATGAATACTATAGAAGGAAGTTGTAAAAGTAAATGATCGGTTAGGGTTTATGGTGGTTAAAAAGCAAAAAGATATAACAGCTGTAATCAGTGGTGATTTTGGGGGTTTTGTTTTCAGCCACACACGCGTAAGGACAAGATAAAAGGGCGAGTACATCGAAAAGACTTTTTACAGCTAGAGGCGCGTGCGGTATTTTAGCTGTGCAAAAAGCAATCATCATAATGTCAGTAAAATTCGTCTGCATTTAATGCCTAAAATGTTTTTCCCGATGCAAGTAGGCAATGAAAAGGCTGGGTTGGCATGCGTTATCAAAAGTTTAATGACTTGATCATTCTTCAAATGCTTAAGTCATTAAACTGGGGGGACTTAATGGTGTATCCTATCATATACACGCGTAAAAGGCATAACGGTTGCATAAAAGTAGCATCAGGAAGACTGGAAACAACAGTTTTGTGGAATTATCCGTCCAGCGTTCTCCGCTGTACAGGCTGCTCCGTCATGCATAAGCCCTGAAGGTCGCCTAGCGCGTAAGCCCTGGCCGGAGAACGTCACCTTCAGCGTAAATTTCGGATCACAAGTAACCGAACATATCATCATCTGACATGTGTCCCCAAGCAATCTGGTGGATCTGACACTATAAATAGACCCCTTGGGTCATCATTTTACACAGTTCAGACATTCTGACAACTTTGAGAGCTGAGACTTCACTTCTCTTTCTCTCTCTACTTTATCTCACTAGAAGTCATCCGGCTAGCAATTTTACGCTCTACGGACGACAGATTGATTAAGCCACCCCACAAGTTTCTACACTTGTGAACCGGGTCTGCAGGGATTATTTCCCGAGGGTAAAAATCAATCGGCAACACTCCGCCCTCCTAAAGCTAGATTACTTCTAGTATCTTGTTGACACACTAAGCCTTACCTCATAAGGAAATAGGTGTTAACAGTAAGCATGCATATAAAAGGGGTCTACATTAAATAAAGTGACGGGAAACTACAGCCTGGACCACATAAATTGTTGATAACGCACATTTATCAACAAGGACTGTTGTTAATACAACTCTTAAAGACTCTTGTTTGACCATAGCTGCTAAAGGTTATATTTCATGCTAAGTGCGTCTGTCTACCGGCATCCGGCATCCGGCTACGTTCAAATTGGCAACGGTTCATGATGTTACAGTACGACTACATTGCAGTATACCGGCTATCGTCCCTATCACTGGCAATCGGCACAAAGCATATAACCATATTTCGTCCCAACAACTAGCTAAGGGATTGAAAGGTAAACAATAAAATTATAATTGAAGAGGTATTACAAAACTAGGGTACTATCATTGCTTACAACACTTAAGAATGGCGTTGCCCGTCTTCCACATAAAGAAGCAAAACTTCCTCCGGTTTCAGTGTAACAAGTTCGTTTTGAGACACTACGCTTAAGCACCGACAACCGTACTCGTTTCCGATCACCGCCATCCGTAATCCGTATAACACAATGAAGTTTCATTTACAACAAATGCTTTTTTTGGGTTTCGTACTAGCTAGATAGAAGGTGTGCTACCATATACGTGTTTGAAGAATATTCTGGCATCCGTGTTCCGTCTTCCGTACAAGACGACCTATTTTGATAAACTCAATGAATTCTGATCACGACACTGATTAACTCTAGGAATGCAAGACTGTAATATAATGAAAGAAATACAAAAGTAACGTTATGTTGGAAGAAATACATTAGTGAAATCACACCGGAAACCGGAAACCGATACCAATTACAAAGTCATAAACAGCAATTTCAACCTTTGTCTTCCGCTGAAAAATCCATTCACTTTATCGCACCCCAACCTCCATCTTCTGTACGCAAAGTCATACATGTTTCCGTCATCCAGATCACATTCGTGGCCACTTGTATAAATGGTATCAAGTTACAAATTCATTACGAAGTATACAGTAAATTCAGATCCTGAAATCCAACATCGAGCTGTTATGCGTCAACGAATGCAAATTTGTTTTTTTTTTCAAAGGAAATACACTATTGACGACAAAAGTTAAGTATCGACATTTTCACATGTATTGCCTCTATCATCCGTTCTCCGGTCTCGGATCAATGTTTCACTCAAGTAAATCTTCGGTCTCCGGTCACTTATTCAAAGCAACTTCAGGCCTCCAACTAACCAGAATAAAAATATAGCACTCGGGATTAAAAACATAAGTAATGCAAATATTACAGCCACCATATCATCACCAACAAGAACATGTCATTCGCCAGATTGGATAAAGTCAGTTCACCATCTTGCGGTCAAAAATATTGGGATGATTGTCAATAAAATGAAGCAACTACACAAACGCATGTGGATACAATGAAATCATGTTTGTTTATTTCATATCCGATATATGATCTCCTATTGACAAGCTCCGGCTCCTGGATAAGTACCATAGGTTCTTCGGCTTCTGCATTTATTTTGTTAACTATAAATTTGCACTATTACAATATCATGGAAACAAGTAATCGTGATCAGTTTCAAGTCGAGCGCCAACAACATTTAAGGTGAAGTATGTATTTCAAGATAAACACTCCGCTATTATATCGGCTGATCTCTGACATAGAGTACAAATAGGCTTGTAAGCGTTTAGAAATGGACCATATTCAACTCAGGAAGACTCGTGCATACTATGTACGTAATATAATACTACCATGTGCTCAGCGTTGTGTCATCTTCAAAGTTGCATGGGAAAATATATTTTATAAAGTTAGTTGTGTTGCAGTTACAAGCTCAATATTTCACCGGATTTCGTTCAACGATCTGGTATTCTCCGTTCACCAATCTGATATTCAGGTCTTCAAAACTTAGTAAAACAATTCTAAGATATACTCCAGTACCGGAACCCGAATCCTGAATCCAAAATCCAACTCTAGAAAAATATAAAGAAGCAACTATTTGTGCTAACACTCCAAACTCAAATTCTGTTCAAATTCATGACATGATATGGATGCTACGATGATGATAAGTGTTGTCATGATGTGTTAAAGACCCAAACTTAGCCACACCACTGCCTGATCATAAGTCTAATTCTATCCTGATAGCAGCCAAATTGCAAATTTTGAGGAGAGACGTTTTGATCTCCAGTCATGTTCACCAGCTATCAACGGAACTCGTTCACCGATTCATACTTCTGTAATTTCGGTTGCATATCGATTTAGTTCATTAGTAAGCAAGAGCATTGGCCAATACAAAGAAAGTGGCAACCGGAAGAAGTACAAACATTTAAATATATATATTGGATGGGTATTAGCATTTGAAAGACTTCAATAAAATAAAATAGGAGGAAGTGACAAGCATATCATTTAAATATATTCTCACTCATCCGTAGTGCTCTATTCAGCAAGCATTGTACAATTGATTCAGCACAAGATACAAGTTCAAATCTTCATAACATATGTTTTGTGGTGCAAATAAGATGAGGTCACATCAAGTAGTGCATATGCCTATCATCAATCATCAATTTAGATGAAGCGGACAAAAATTTAGTAGAGGAAATTCAAAGACAAATTTGATGGGTGTACAAAAGACCAATATGCCAATTAATTGTACAACACTTAACGCGGAAGGAAGAAATATCACTATTAAGAGCAAGACATACTATTCACACGGGAAAATAATGGAGCACGTTGGAAGGATGCATAAGGAATTACAAAAAGGTTAACATATGTCTATATTTATCAACTATATGCAACATAACTCATCATCTTAAGTACAAGGTACAATCTCAAAACTTAAAGCAGTATTTATCAAAAGCATATTTTTTATTATCAATATCATTTGAGAGAAGACACATTATAAGTCCATGGTTGCATTCGTTGATCCATGGCTCATCATTATATATTCATGGCCGCATTTGCATAAGCCCATCATATCAAGATATTTGCTAAAGATTCAAGATTAAGAACATGATGGGAAAGATTATATCAAACAGTAAAGGCAAATGATAATGGATTATATATGCTCTCAACGCCAACCGGAGAAGAACTGAGAAGATCTTGTAAAGCAATAAGATTAAAGAAATTTTATGCGTAGTACTGTATGGTCAGATAGCCTGATCAACTATCTAGAACGTGAGATACAGTCATAAACGTAATAATTTCTTTAAAAGTAAGAAATAAAACAATTATTCTTACGGCAAAATATTCATATCTTTATCCGATCGAGGATTTTTTTGGCCCAGGTGTCACATAGCTGTGTGTCATCCCTGCCCTCATAAGAGATATCTAGTCTCAATGGCAGAAGTTCAATCGTAAACAAAAGGTTGAAAAGGCAACGGTTTAACCACCGTCACATAGCCGGTAAAGTGATCGTAGTTTAGAACCTACGGAATGTCGACGATAAACAAAATTACAAGAACTAGTTCTTTCAACTTAAAGTCGAGCAAATAAAGCTTTGTCAATAAATCAAAGTACTAATTTTTAAGCCGCACAATGCATAAGCGCAAAATGCACAATGAACAAGAGCATCGCGGAAATGTTAATATATACCTGTTCAGAGTTTTCCGGATAAAACAAGCAATCTAAGACATCAATCAGGCCGCTCTCCGTCATGCGTAAGCCCTGAAGGCAGCTTTCTATGCTTAAGCCCTTATACAAATTGCGTAAGCATCACATATGCTACGTTCCTAAAAAGCAAAAGTTTAATCACATAATCTTCGCATGAAGTCAAACAATTATAACATAACAAACATAAACATGGCAAGATTTGCAAACATTCTAAAGTAGACTCCATACTCAAAATCGAGTTATTTGGAATATCATTTCAGTGGCAGATAACAGCAACTATATGTTCCTAAGACAGGGAGGCACTTGATTTCTTTTTTATAGTTTAATGACTTCATTTTTTGGCAAAACTAAGGTCATCAAACTGGGGGACTTAATGGTGTACCCTATTGTAGTGACCCGAACTTTTCCATGTTTATATATATTAATTGAGATTGATATTTACATGATTAAATGTTTCCAACATGTTAAGCAATCAAACTTGTTAAGACTTAATTAATTGAAATATGTTTCATATAGACAATTGACCACCCAAGTTGACCGGCGATTCACGAACGTTAAAACTTGTAAAAACGACATGACGATATATATATGGATATACATATGGTTAACATGAGATTATGATAAGTAAGTATCTCCATAAGTATATTAACAATGAGTTATATACATATAAACAAGACTACTAACTTAAGGATTTCGAAACGAGACATATATGTAACGATTATCGTTGTAACGACATTTAAATGTATATATATCATATTAAGATATATTAATACATCATAATATCATGATAATATAATAATTTAACATCTCATTAGATATAATAAATAATGGGTTAACAACATTAATTGAGATCGTTAACTTAAAGGTTTCAAAACAACACTTACATGTAACGACTAACGATGACTTAACGACTCAGTTAAAATGTATATACATGTAGTGTATTTAGATGTATTAAAATACTTTTGGAAGACTTCAAGACATATAGCAAAACACTCATACTTAACGAAAATGGTTACAGTTACTTTTCCATTCTTTTCTTTCATCAAGAATTCTAGTCGTATTCTTACCCGTATTATACACAGCTTCAAAACGTACTTACTATGAGTATATACCAATAGGAACTAGCATGGGATTCCACTCTTGATTATGTCATGTATGACTAATCAATTTTAACTTCTACCATGAGCTAGTCAACTAACTAGAACTCCTTTTAACCCCACTCACCACTCACCAATTACCACTCATCATTCACTCCATTTCACTTCCAATTCTCTTTCTAATTCTCTCTCAACACACACACACACACACTATTATGAACGTATTTTTCCAGTAGTTAATCATCATCTTCATCAAAAATCACTTCAAGAATCAAGCTATAATCATCATAGGAAGAACACTTCAAGAACACTTCAAAAATCCCTTCAAGTTTACTAATTTACTTCCAAGCTTTCTAATCCATTCCAAGTAATCATCTAAGATCAAGAAACCTTTGTTATATACAGTAGGTTATCTTTCTTATTCAAGGTAATATTCATATTCAAACTTTGATTCAATTTCTATAACTATAAACTATCTTAATTCGAGTAAAAATCTTACTTGAACTTGTTTTTGTGTCATGATCCTACTTCAAGAACTTTCAAGCCATCCAAGATCCTTTGAAGCTAGATCATTTCTTGTCACTTCCAGTAGGTTTACCTACTAAACTTGAGGTAGTAATGATGTTCATAACATCATTCGATTCATATATATAAAACTATCTTATTCGAAGGTTTACACTCGTAATCATTAGAACATAGTTTAGTTAATTCTAAACTTGTTCGCAAACAAAAGTTAATCCTTCTAACTTGACTTTTAAAATTAACTACACACATGTTCTATATCTATATGATATGCTAACTTAATGATTTAAAACCTGGAAACACGAAAAACACCGTAAAACCGGATTTACGCCGTCGTAGTAACACCGCGGGCTGTTTTGGGTTAGTTAATTAAAAACTATGATAAACTTTGATTTAAAAGTTGTTATTATGAGAAAATGATTTTTATTATGAACATGAAACTATATTAAAAAATTATGGTTAAACTCAAAGTGGAAGTATGTTTTCTAAAATGGTCATCTAGACGTCGTTCTTTCGACTGAAATGACTACCTTTACAAAAACGACTTGTAACTTATTTTTCCGACTATAAACCTATACTTTTTCTGTTTAGATTCATAAAATATAGTTCAATATGAAACCATAGCAATTTGATTCACTCAAAACGGATTTAAAATGAAGAAGTTATGGGTAAAACAAGATTGGATAATTTTTCTCATTTTAGCTACGTGAAAATTGGTAACAAATCTATTCCAACCATAACTTAATCAACTTGTATTGTATATTATGTAATCTTGAGATACCATAGACACGTATACAATGTTTCGACCTATCATGTCGACACATCTATATATATTTCGGAACAACCATAGACACTCTATATGTGAATGTTGGAGTTAGCTATACAGGGTTGAGGTTGATTCCAAAATATATATAGTTTGAGTTGTGATCAATACTGAGATACGTATACACTGGGTCGTGGATTGATTCAAGATAATATTTATCGATTTATTTCTGTACATCTAACTGTAGACAACTAGTTGTAGGTTACTAACGAGGACAGCTGACTTAATAAACTTAAAACATCAAAATATATTAAAAGTGTTGTAAATATATTTTAAACATACTTTGATATATATGTATATATTGTTATAGGTTCGTGAATCAACCAGTGGCCAAGTCTTACTTCCCGACGAAGTAAAAATCTGTGAAAGTGAGTTGTAGTCCCACTTTTAAAATCTAATATTTTTGGGATGAGAATACATGCAGGTTTTATAAATGATTTACAAAATAGACACAAGTACGTGAAACTACATTCTATGGTTGAATTATCGAAATCGAATATGCCCCTTTTTATTAAGTCTGGTAATCTAAGAATTAGGGAACAGACACCCTAATTGACGCGAATCCTAAAGATAGATCTATTGGGCCTAACAAACCCCATCCAAAGTACCGGATGCTTTAGTACTTCAAAATTTATATCATATCCGAAGGGTGTCCCGGAATGATGGGGATATTCTTATATATGCATCTTGTTAATGTCGGTTACCAGGTGTTCACCATATGAATGATTTTTATCTCTATGTATGGGATGTGTATTGAAATATGAAATTGGTCTATTATTACGATTTGATATATATAGGTTAAACCTATAACTCACCAACATTTTTGTTGACGTTTAAAGCATATTTATTCTCAGGTGAATACTAAGAGCTTCCGCTGTTGCATACTAAAATAAGGTCAAGATTTGGAGTCCATGTTTGTATGATATTGTGTAAAAACTGCATTCAAGAAACTGATTTCGATGTAACATATTTGTATTGTAAACCATTATGTAATGGTCGTGTGTAAACCGGATATTTTAGATTATCATTATTTGATAATCTACGTAAAGCTTTTTAAACCTTTATTTATGAAATAAAGGTTATGGTTTGTTTTAAAAATGAATGCAGTCTTTGAAAAACGTCTCATATAGAGGTCAAAACCTCGCAACGAAATCAATTAATATGGAACGTTTTTAATCAATAAGAACGGGACATTTCAGTTGTAGTGACCCGAACTTTTCCATGTTTATATATATTAATTGAGATTGATATTTACATGATTAAATGTTTCCAACATGTTAAGCAATCAAACTTGTTAAGACTTGATTAATTGAAATATGTTTCATATAGACAATTGACCACCCAAGTTGACCGGTGATTCACGAACGTTAAAACTTGTAAAAACTATATGATGACATATATATGGTTATATATATAGTTAACATGATATTATGATATGTAAACATATCATTAAGTATATTAACAATGAACTACATATGTAAAAACAAGACTACTAACTTAATGATTTTGAAACGAGACATATATGTAACGATTATCGTTGTAACGACATTTAATGTATATATATCATATTAAGAGATATTCGTACATCATAATATCATGATAATATAATAATTTAAAATCTATTTTGATATTATAAACATTGGGTTAACAACATTTAACAAGATCGTTAACCTAAAGGTTTCAAAACAACATTTACATGTAACGACTAACGATGACTTAACCCGTCAGTTAAAATGTATATACATGTAGTGTTTTAATATGTATTCATACACTTTTGAAAGACTTCAAGACACTTATCAAAATACTTCTACTTAACAAAAATGCTTACAATTACATCCTCGTTCAGTTTCATCAACAATTCTACTCGTATGCACCCGTATTCGTACTCGTACAATACACAGCTTTTAGATGTATGTACTATTGGTATATACACTCCAATGATCAGCTCTTAGCAGCCCATGTGAGTCACCTAACACATGTGGGAACCATCATTTGGCAACTAGCATGAAATATCTCATAAAATTACAAAAATATGAGTAATCATTCATGACTTATTTACATGAAAACAAAATTACATATCCTTTATATCTAATCCATACACCAACGACCAAAAACACCTACAAACACTTTCATTCTTCAATTTTATTCATCTAATTGATCTCTCTCAAGTTCTATCTTCAAGTTCTAAGTGTTCTTCATA
The DNA here is from genome assembly GCF_046630445.1 of Rutidosis leptorrhynchoides. Classification (NCBI taxonomy): domain Eukaryota; kingdom Viridiplantae; phylum Streptophyta; class Magnoliopsida; order Asterales; family Asteraceae; genus Rutidosis; species Rutidosis leptorrhynchoides. The sequence goes on from NC_092343.1 coordinate 246,241,882, forward strand.
AATTCCAAAAGTTCTAGTTTCATAAAATCAAGAATACTTTCAAGTTTGCTAGCTCACTTCCAATCTTGTAAGGTGATCATCCAACCTCAAGAAATCTTTGTTTCTTACAGTAGGTTATCATTCTAATACAAGGTAATAATCATATTCAAACTTTGGTTCAATTTCTATAACTATAACAATCTTATTTCAAGTGATGATCTTACTTGAACTTGTTTTCGTGTCATGATTTTGCTTCAAGAACTTTGAGCCATCCAAGGATCCATTGAAGCTAGATCCATTTTTCTCTTTTCCAGTAGGTTCATCCAAGGAACTTAAGGTAGTAATGATGTTCATAACATCATTCGATTCATACATATAAAACTATCTTATTCGAAGGTTTAAACTTGTAATCACTAGAACATAGTTTAGTTAATTCTAAACTTGTTCGCAAACAAAAGTTAATCCTTCTAACTTGACTTTTAAAATCAACTAAACACATGTTCTATATCTATATGATATGCTAACTTAATGATTTAAAACCTGGAAACACGAAAAACACCGTAAAACCGGATTTACGCCGTCGTAGTAACACCGCGGGCTGTTTTGGGTTAGTTAATTAAAAACTATGATAAACTTTGATTTAAAAGTTGTTATTCTGAGAAAATGATTTTTATTATGAACATGAAACTATATCCAAAAATTATGGTTAAACTCAAAGTGGAAGTATGTTTTCTAAAATGGTCATCTAGACGTCGTTCTTTCGACTGAAATGACTACCTTTACAAAAACGACTTGTAACTTATTTTTCCGACTAGAAACCTATACTTTTTTTGTTTAGATTCATAAAATAGAGTTCAATATGAAACCATAGCAATTTGATTCACTCAAAACGGATTTAAAATGAAGAAGTTATGGGTAAAACAAGATTGGATAATTTTTCTCATTTTAGCTACGTGAAAATTGGTAACAAATCTATTCCAACCATAACTTAATCAACTTGTATTATATATTATGTAATCTTGAGATACCATAGACACGTATACAATGTTTCGACCTATCATGTCGACACATCTATATATATTTCGGAACAACTATAGACACTCTATATGTGAATGTTGGAGTTAGCTATACAGGGTTGAGGTTGATTCCAAAATATATATAGTTTGAGTTGTGATCAATACTGAGATACGTATACACTGGGTCGTGGATTGATTCAAGATAATATTTATCGATTTATTTCTGTACATCTAACTGTGGACAACTAGTTGTAGGTTACTAACGAGGACAGCTGACTTAATAAACTTAAAACATCAAAATATATTAAAAGTGTTGTAAATATATTTTGAACATACTTTGATATATATGTATATATTGTTATAGGTTCGTGAATCAACCAGTGGCCAAGTCTTACTTCCCGACGAAGTAAAAATCTGTGAAAGTGAGTTATAGTCCCACTTTTAAAATCTAATATTTTTGGGATGAGAATACATGCAGGTTTTATAAATGATTTACAAAATAGACACAAGTACGTGAAACTACATTCTATGGTTGAATTATCGAAATCGAATATGCCCCTTTTTATTAAGTCTGGTAATCTAAGAATTAGGGAACAGACACCCTAATTGACGCGAATCCTAAAGATAGATCTACTGGGCCTAACAAACCCCATCCAAAGTACCAGATGCTTTAGTACTTCGAAATTTATATCATATCCGAAGGGTGTCCCGGAATGATGGGGATATTCTTATATATGCATCTTGTTATTGTCGATTACCAGGTGTTCACCATATGAATGATTTTTATCTCTATGTATGGGATGTGTATTGAAATATGAAATCTTGTGGTCTATTGTTACGATTTGATATATATAGGTTAAACCTATAACTCACCAACATTTTTGTTGACGTTTTAAGCATGTTTATTCTCAGGTGATTATTAAGAGCTTCCGCTGTCGCATACTTAAATAAGGACAAGATTTGGAGTCCATGCTTGTATGATATTGTGTAAAAACTGCATTCAAGAAACTTATTTTTTTGTAACATATTTGTATTGTAAACCATTATGTAATGGTCGTGTGTAAACAGGATATATTAGATTATCATTATTTGATAATCTACGTAAAGCTTTTTAAACCTTTATTGATGAAATAAAGGTTATGGTTTATAGAGGTCAAAACCTCGCAACGAAATCAATTAATATGGAACGTTTTTAATCAATAAGAACGGGACATTTCAGTTGGTATCAGAGCGTTGGTCTTAGAGAACCAGAATTTTGCATTAGTGTGTCTTATCGAGTTTGTTAGGATGCATTAGTGAGTCTGGACTTCGACCGTGTTTACTTGAAAAATGATTGCTTAACAAATTTTGTTGGAAATTATATATTTTTAACATGTGAATATTATGTGATATATTAATCTCTTAACGCGTTTGATATTATGTGATAGATGTCTACCTCTAGAACAAGTCCCATTGACTCACCTAATAATAATGAAGAGTCAAATGTAAATTGGAATGATTTGTGGACTGATTCACAAGTTCCCGAAGAGGAACCGGAAGAAGAGTCGGAACCGGAAGAAGAATCGGAACCGGAAGAAGAATCGGAACCGGATGAAGAAATAGAACCGGTGGGGGAAATAATAAAACGGTTAAGTAAAAGAAAATCCTCAACCAACCGACCAAGGTTAATTATGGTCAATGGTGTTTCCGCCAAGGAAGCAAAATATTGGGAGGATTTCCAATTCTCCGATGAATCGGATTCCGACGAGAATTCCGATGATGTTATAGAAATTACCCCAACTGAATTTAAAAAGGCAAAAGAAAATAATAAGGGAAAGGGCATAAAAATAGAGAAATCTAATTCCAACCCCGATGAACTTTATATGTATCGTCAACCCCCGAAGTCCTTAAGTTGTAACAATGACCCGGGAACCTCTAAACCACCAGGTTTTTCTAAACCAATGTGGATCACGACGGCTCGTATTAGGGGAACATCATATATCCCTAGAAACTTGGCAAAACGAACCAAAACCGAAGAAGAAGAAACGAGCGAGTCGGAATAAGATAGTTGTATTCGTGTGGTGTAATATATGTAATATAGTGTTCGTATGCTTTATGATATATGTAAAAATTGCTTGTATTAATAAGTATTTTTTTTATGAATCTAACTCTTGTCTATTTTACAGTTTAAAAACACAAAATGGATAGACAACCCAATATTTTAAGAGACCTACCCGGAGACATGATTGATGAAATCTTGTCTAGAGTCGGCCAGAATTCCTCGGCACAACTATTTAAGGCGAGATCAGTTTGTAAGACATTCGAAGAACGTTCCAAGAATGTCTTGGTTTATAAAAGACTTTCGTTTGAAAGATGGGGGATATCACATTGGGAAACCCATAAGTTACGATGTGTTTACTTTGACGCATATATTGCGGGGAACCCAAATGCTATTTTACGCAACGGGTTAAGAAATTATTTTGACTCAATATATCCGAATATTGGACTTCGTGATTTAGAAAAAGCGGCTAACATGCAACATAAAGAAGCATGTTATGCTTACGGATTAGTAATGTTCGCTTCTCACCAAAGTGAGAACAAGAACATCGGGCTACAACTATTAAACAAAACGTTTCCACAAGTGACGGAGTCGGTAATTGGGGTAAGAAATGAGGTTTTTAGATTATTACGGGACTGTTGGACATTACGTAACCCTCGTCCCTTTGATGACGTTACAACACGCTGTCTTATCAACGGCCATAACGGTTATGTTGCACAAGACCAAGGATGGGAAGTAGTCCTAGTAAAACCAGAATGCATGACTTGTTTCTGGACGTATGAATTACGTGTCTTTATTGCCTTTGCTGAACGACTTGTGTACTAGCTAGAATTATCTTCACAACTATCTTGTATCAAAGTTATTGTGTGCTATATTTCATGCTTTATGTAAAATAAGCGGTATTGTAAGTTTGTAAAATATTGTATAAAAGTTTGAACGCGAAATATTATTATAATCAGTTTTTCATATAGAATTGTAGTAGTTGAATTGTATATTAGCTACTAAGTATGAACTTAACGGGTAGGTACTACCCGAATTTAAACTTATAAAACGCTAATATGAAGAAAAAGCTTTTATAAATGAGTTCATATTATGCTACGAAATACTATTAACTACTCTTAATATTCTGTATGATTAACTTGTTCCATTTAACTATTTTGAAGGAAATGGCACCGACTACTCGACACACCGTGAATATGAATGAAGAGGAATTTCGTACTTTTCTAGCTTCAAACATAGCCGCAGTACAGGCTGCGCTACATACCAACAATAACCTTGGATCTAGCAGTACAGGAAATCGTGTGGGATGCACCTACAAAGAATTCACTGCCTGCAAACCTTTGGAATTTGATGGAACCGAAGGACCGATCGGATTGAAACGGTGGACCGAGAAGGTCGAATCGGTGTTTGCCATAAGTAAGTGTACTGAAGAGGACAAAGTAAAGTACGCTACGCATACCTTCACAGGTTCTGCGTTAACATGGTGGAATACCTATCTAGAGCAAGTGGGACAAGACGATGCGTACGCACTACCGTGGTCAGCATTCAAGCACTTGATGAACGAGAAGTACCGTCCCAGAACCGAGGTCAATAAGCTCAAGACAGAACTTAGAGGGTTACGAACCCAAGGATTTGATATTACCACGTACGAAAGACGATTCACAGAATTGTGCCTATTGTGTCCGGGAGCATTCGAAGATGAGGAAGAGAAGATCGACGCGTTTGTGAAAGGATTACCGGAAAGAATCCAAGAAGATATAAGTTCACACGAGCCCGCCTCCATACAACAGGCATGTAGAATGGCTCACAAACTAGTGAACCAGATTGAAGAAAGAATTAAAGAACAGACTGCTGAAGAGGCCAATGTGAAGCAAGTCAAAAGAAAGTGGGAGGAAAACGGTGATAAGAATCACCAATACAACAACAACAGCAATTACAACAATAATCGCAACAATTATCCCAACAATCGCAACATCAATCGCAACTACAACAAACGGCCCAACAACAACAACAACAACAACAACAACAACAACAGCAACTACAACAATCATCCCAACAACAATAATAACCGCAACAACAACAACAATCAGAAACAACTATGCCAAAGGTGTGAAAAGAATCACTCGGGGTTCTGCACCAAATTTTGCAACAAGTGTAAAAGAAATGGTCATAGCGCGGCGAAGTGTGAGGTCTACGGACCAGGGGTTAATAGAACGAAAGGAACAAATGGTGTCGGAACGAGTAATGGCGGAGCAAGTAGTGTCGGAGCAAGTTATGCCAATGTAGTTTGTTATAAATGTGGAAAACCAGGCCACATTATTAGAAATTGCCCGAACCAGGAGAACACGAATGGACAAGGCCGTGGAAGAGTTTTCAATATTAATGCGGCAGAGGCACAGGAAGACCCGGAGCTTGTTACGGGTACGTTTCTTATTGACAATAAATCTGCTTACGTTTTATTTGATTCGGGTGCGGATAGAAGCTATATGAGTAGAGATTTTTGTGCTAAATTAAGTTGTCCATTGACGCCTTTGGATAGTAAATTTTTACTCGAATTAGCAAATGGTAAATTAATTTCAGCAGATAATATATGTCGGAATCGAGAAATTAAACTGGTTAGCGAAACATTTAAGATTGATTTGATACCAGTAGAGTTAGGGAGTTTTGATGTGATAATCGGTATGGACTGGTTGAAAGAAGTGAAAGCGGAGATCGTTTGTTACAAAAATGCAATTCGCATTATACGAGAAAAAGGAAAACCCTTAATGGTGTACGGAGAAAAGGGCAACACGAAGCTACATCTTATTAGTAATTTGAAGGCACAAAAACTAATAAGAAAAGGTTGCTATGCTGTTCTAGCACACGTCGAGAAAGTACAAACTGAAGAAAAGAGCATCAATGATGTTCCCATTGCAAAAGAATTTCCCGATGTATTTCCGAAAGAATTACCGGGATTACCCCCACATCGATCCGTTGAATTTCAAATAGATCTTGTACCAGGAGCTGCACCAATAGCTCGTGCTCCTTACAGACTCGCACCCAGCGAGATGAAAGAACTGCAAAGCCAATTACAAGAACTTTTAGAGCGTGGTTTCATTCGACCAAGCACATCACCGTGGGGAGCTCCTGTTTTGTTTGTCAAGAAGAAAGATGGTACATTCAGGTTGTGTATCGACTACCGAGAGTTGAACAAACTTACCATCAAGAACCGCTACCCACTACCGAGAATCGACGACTTATTTGATCAACTACAAGGCTCGTCTGTTTATTCAAAGATTGACTTACGTTCCGGGTATCATCAAATGCGGGTGAAAGAAGATGATATTCCAAAGACTGCTTTCAGAACACGTTACGGTCATTACGAGTTTATGGTCATGCCGTTTGGTTTAACTAATGCACCAGCTGTGTTCATGGACCTTATGAACCGAGTGTGTGGACCATACCTTGACAAGTTTGTCATTGTTTTCATTGATGACATACTTATTTACTCAAAGAATGACCAAGAACACGGTGAACATTTGAGAAAAGTGTTAGAAGTATTGAGGAAGGAAGAATTGTACGCTAAGTTTTCAAAGTGTGCATTTTGGTTGGAAGAAGTTCAATTCCTCGGTCACATAGTGAACAAAGAAGGTATTAAGGTGGATCCGGCAAAGATAGAAACTGTTGAAAAGTGGGAAACCCCGAAAACTCCGAAACACATACGCCAGTTTTTAGGACTAGCTGGTTACTACAGAAGGTTCATCCAAGACTTTTCCAGAATAGCAAAACCCTTGACTGCATTAACGCATAAAGGGAAGAAATTTGAATGGAATGATGAACAAGAGAAAGCGTTTCAGTTATTGAAGAAAAAGCTAACTACGGCACCTATATTGTCATTGCCTGAAGGGAATGATGATTTTGTGATTTATTGTGACGCATCAAAGCAAGGTCTCGGTTGTGTATTAATGCAACGAACGAAGGTGATTGCTTATGCGTCTAGACAATTGAAGATTCACGAACAAAATTATACGACGCATGATTTGGAATTAGGCGCGGTTGTTTTTGCATTAAAGACTTGGAGGCACTACTTATATGGGGTCAAAAGTATTATATATACCGACCACAAAAGTCTTCAACACATATTTAATCAGAAACAACTGAATATGAGGCAGCGTAGGTGGATTGAATTATTGAATGATTACGACTTTGAGATTCGTTACCACCCGGGGAAGGCAAATGTGGTAGCCGATGCCTTGAGCAGGAAGGACAGAGAACCCATTCGAGTAAAATCTATGAATATAATGATTCATAATAACCTTACTACTCAAATAAAGGAGGCGCAACAAGGAGTTTTAAAAGAGGGAAATTTAAAGGATGAAATACCCAAAGGATCGGAGAAGCATCTTAATATTCGGGAAGACGGAACCCGGTATAGGGCTGAAAGGATTTGGGTACCAAAATTTGGAGATATGAGAGAAATGGTACTTAGAGAAGCTCATAAAACCAGATACTCAATACATCCTGGAACGGGGAAGATGTACAAGGATCTCAAGAAACATTTTTGGTGGCCGGGTATGAAAGCCGATGTTGCTAAATACGTAGGAGAATGTTTGACGTGTTCTAAGGTCAAAGCTGAGCATCAGAAACCATCAGGTCTACTTCAACAACCCGAAATCCCGGAATGGAAATGGGAAAACATTACCATGGATTTCATCACTAAATTGCCAAGGACTGCAAGTGGTTTTGATACTATTTGGGTAATAGTTGATCGTCTCACCAAATCAGTACACTTCCTGCCAATAAGAGAAGATGACAAGATGGAGAAGTTAGCACGACTGTATTTGAAGGAAGTCGTCTCCAGACATGGAATACCAATCTCTATTATCTCTGATAGGGATGGCAGATTTATTTCAAGATTCTGGCAGACATTACAGCAAGCATTAGGAACTCGTCTAGACATGAGTACTGCCTATCATCCACAAACTGATGGGCAGAGCAAAAGGACGATACAAACGCTTGAAGACATGCTACGAGCATGTTTTATTGATTTCGGAAACAGTTGGGATCGACATCTACCGTTAGCAGAATTTTCCTACAACAACAGCTACCATTCAAGCATTGAGATGGCGCCGTTTGAAGCACTTTATGGTAGAAAGTGCAGGTCTCCGATTTGTTGGAGTGAAGTGGGGGATAGACAGATTACGGGTCCGGAGATTATACAAGAAACTACCGAGAAGATCATCCAAATTCAACAACGGTTGAAAACCGCCCAAAGTCGACAAAAGAGCTACGCTGACATTAAAAGAAAAGATATAGAATTTGAAATTGGAGAGATGGTCATGCTTAAAGTTGCACCTTGGAAAGGCGTTGTTCGATTTGGTAAACGAGGGAAATTAAATCCAAGGTATATTGGACCATTCAAGATTATTGATCGTGTCGGACCAGTAGCTTACCGACTTGAGTTACCTCAACAACTCGCGGCTGTACATAACACTTTCCACGTCTCGAATTTGAAGAAATGTTTTGCTAAAGAAGATCTCACTATTCCGTTAGATGAAATCCAAATCAACGAAAAACTTCAATTCATCGAAGAACCCGTCGAAATAATGGATCGTGAGGTTAAAAGACTTAAGCAAAACAAGATACCAATTGTTAAGGTTCGATGGAATGCTCGTAGAGGACCCGAGTTCACCTGGGAGCGTGAAGATCAGATGAAGAAGAAATACCCGCATCTATTTCCAGAAGATTCGTCAACACCTTTAACAGCTTAAAATTTCGGGACGAAATTTATTTAACGGGTAGGTACTGTAGTGACCCGAACTTTTCCATGTTTATATATATTAATTGAGATTGATATTTACATGATTAAATGTTTCCAACATGTTAAGCAATCAAACTTGTTAAGACTTGATTAATTGAAATATGTTTCATATAGACAATTGACCACCCAAGTTGACCGGTGATTCACGAACGTTAAAACTTGTAAAAACTATATGATGACATATATATGGTTATATATATAGTTAACATGATATTATGATATGTAAACATATCATTAAGTATATTAACAATGAACTACATATGTAAAAACAAGACTACTAACTTAATGATTTTGAAACGAGACATATATGTAACGATTATCGTTGTAACGACATTTAATGTATATATATCATATTAAGAGATATTCGTACATCATAATATCATGATAATATAATAATTTAAAATCTATTTTGATATTATAAACATTGGGTTAACAACATTTAACAAGATCGTTAACCTAAAGGTTTCAAAACAACATTTACATGTAACGACTAACGATGACTTAACGACTCAGTTAAAATGTATATACATGTAGTGTTTTAATATGTATTCATACACTTTTGAAAGACTTCAAGACACTTATCAAAATACTTCTACTTAACAAAAATGCTTACAATTACATCCTCGTTCAGTTTCATCAACAATTCTACTCGTATGCACCCGTATTCGTACTCGTACAATACACAGCTTTTAGATGTATGTACTATTGGTATATACACTCCAATGATCAGCTCTTAGCAGCCCATGTGAGTCACCTAACACATGTGGGAACCATCATTTGGCAACTAGCATGAAATATCTCATAAAATTACAAAAATATGAGTAATCATTCATGACTTATTTACATGAAAACAAAATTACATATCCTTTATATCTAATCCATACACCAACGACCAAAAACACCTACAAACACTTTCATTCTTCAATTTTATTCATCTAATTGATCTCTCTCAAGTTCTATCTTCAAGTTCTAAGTGTTCTTCATAAATTCCAAAAGTTCTAGTTTCATAAAATCAAGAATACTTTCAAGTTTGCTAGCTCACTTCCAATCTTGTAAGGTGATCATCCAACCTCAAGAAATCTTTGTTTCTTACAGTAGGTTATCATTCTAATACAAGGTAATAATCATATTCAAACTTTGGTTCAATTTCTATAACTATAACAATCTTATTTCAAGTGATGATCTTACTTGAACTTGTTTTCGTGTCATGATTTTGCTTCAAGAACTTTGAGCCATCCAAGGATCCATTGAAGCTAGATCCATTTTTCTCTTTTCCAGTAGGTTCATCCAAGGAACTTAAGGTAGTAATGATGTTCATAACATCATTCGATTCATACATATAAAACTATCTTATTCGAAGGTTTAAACTTGTAATCACTAGAACATAGTTTAGTTAATTCTAAACTTGTTCGCAAACAAAAGTTAATCCTTCTAACTTGACTTTTAAAATCAACTAAACACATGTTCTATATCTATATGATATGCTAACTTAATGATTTAAAACCTGGAAACACGAAAAACACCGTAAAACCGGATTTACGCCGTCGTAGTAACACCGCGGGCTGTTTTGGGTTAGTTAATTAAAAACTATGATAAACTTTGATTTAAAAGTTGTTATTCTGAGAAAATGATTTTTATTATGAACATGAAACTATATCCAAAAATTATGGTTAAACTCAAAGTGGAAGTATGTTTTCTAAAATGGTCATCTAGACGTCGTTCTTTCGACTGAAATGACTACCTTTACAAAAACGACTTGTAACTTATTTTTCCGACTAGAAACCTATACTTTTTTTGTTTAGATTCATAAAATAGAGTTCAATATGAAACCATAGCAATTTGATTCACTCAAAACGGATTTAAAATGAAGAAGTTATGGGTAAAACAAGATTGGATAATTTTTCTCATTTTAGCTACGTGAAAATTGGTAACAAATCTATTCCAACCATAACTTAATCAACTTGTATTATATATTATGTAATCTTGAGATACCATAGACACGTATACAATGTTTCGACCTATCATGTCGACACATCTATATATATTTCGGAACAACCATAGACACTCTATATGTGAATGTTGGAGTTAGCTATACAGGGTTGAGGTTGATTCCAAAATATATATAGTTTGAGTTGTGATCAATACTGAGATACGTATACACTGGGTCGTGGATTGATTCAAGATAATATTTATCGATTTATTTCTGTACATCTAACTGTGGACAACTAGTTGTAGGTTACTAACGAGGACAGCTGACTTAATAAACTTAAAACATCAAAATATATTAAAAGTGTTGTAAATATATTTTGAACATACTTTGATATATATGTATATATTGTTATAGGTTCGTGAATCAACCAGTGGCCAAGTCTTACTTCCCGACGAAGTAAAAATCTGTGAAAGTGAGTTATAGTCCCACTTTTAAAATCTAATATTTTTGGGATGAGAATACATGCAGGTTTTATAAATGATTTACAAAATAGACACAAGTACGTGAAACTACATTCTATGGTTGAATTATCGAAATCGAATATGCCCCTTTTTATTAAGTCTGGTAATCTAAGAATTAGGGAACAGACACCCTAATTGACGCGAATCCTAAAGATAGATCTACTGGGCCTAACAAACCCCATCCAAAGTACCGGATGCTTTAGTACTTCGAAATTTATATCATATCCGAAGGGTGTCCCGGAATGATGGGGATATTCTTATATATGCATCTTGTTATTGTCGATTACCAGGTGTTCACCATATGAATGATTTTTATCTCTATGTATGGGATGTGTATTGAAATATGAAATCTTGTGGTCTATTGTTACGATTTGATATATATAGGTTAAACCTATAACTCACCAACATTTTTGTTGACGTTTTAAGCATGTTTATTCTCAGGTGATTATTAAGAGCTTCCGCTGTCGCATACTTAAATAAGGACAAGATTTGGAGTCCATGCTTGTATGATATTGTGTAAAAACTGCATTCAAGAAACTTATTTTGTTGTAACATATTTGTATTGTAAACCATTATGTAATGGTCGTGTGTAAACAGGATATATTAGATTATCATTATTTGATAATCTACGTAAAGCTTTTTAAACCTTTATTGATGAAATAAAGGTTATGGTTTGTTTAAAAATGAATGCAGTCTTTGAAAAACGTCTCATATAGAGGTCAAAACCTCGCAACGAAATCAATTAATATGGAACGTTTTTAATCAATAAGAACGGGACATTTCATCAGTTGGTATCCGAGCGTTGGTCTTAGAGAACCAGAAAATTTGCATTAGTGTGTCTTATCGAGTTTTTTAGGATGCATTAGTGAGTCTGGACTTCGACCGTGTTTTCTTTAAAAATGATTGCTTAACATTTTTGTTGGAAACTATATATTTTTAACATATGAATATTATGTGATATATTAATCTCTTAACGTGTTTGATATTATGTGATAGATATCTACCTCTAGAACAAGTCCCATTGACTCACCTAATAATAATGAAGAGTCAAATGTAAATTGGAATGATTCGTGGACTGATTCACAAGTTCCCGAAGAGGAACCGGAAGAAGAGTCGGAACCGGAAGAAGAATCGGAACCGGAAGAAGAATCAGAACCGGAAGAAGAAATAAAACCGGTGGGGGAAATAATAAAACGGTTAAGTAAAAGAGAATCCTTAACCAACCGACCAAGGTTAATTATGGTCAATGGTGTTTCCGCCAAGGAAGCAAAATATTGGGAGGATTACCAATTCTCCGATGAATCGGATTCCGAAGAGAATTCTGATGATGTTATAGAAATTACCCCAACTGAATTTAAAAAGGCAAAAGAAAATAATAAGGGAAAGGGCATAAAAATAGAGAAATCTAATTCCAACCCCGATGAACTTTATATGTATCGTCAACCCCCGAAGTCCTTAAGTTGTAACAATGACCCGGGAACCTCTAAACCACCAGGTTTTTCTAAACCAATGTGGACAACGACGGCTCGTATTAGGGGAACATCATATATCCCTAGAAACTTGGCAAAACGAACCAAAACCGAACAAGAAGAAACGAGCGAGTCGGAATAAGATAGTTGTATTCGTGTGGTGTAATATATGTAATATAGTGTGCTTATGCTTTATGATATATGTAAAAATTGCTTGTATTAATAAGTATTTTTTTTTATGAATCTAACTCTTGTCTATTTTGCAGTATAAAAACACAAAATGGATAGACAACCCAATATTTTAAGAGACCTACCCGGAGACATGATTGATGAAATCTTGTCTAGAGTCGGTCAGAATTCCTCGGCACAACTATTTAAGGCGAGATCAGTTTGTAAGACATTCGAAGAACGTTCCAAGAATGCCTTGGTTTATAAAAGGCTTTCGTTCGAAAGATGGGGGATATCACATTGGGAAATCCATAAGTTACGATGTGTTTACTTTGACGCATATATTGCGGGGAACCCAAATGCTATTTTACGCAACGGGTTAAGAAATTATTTTGACTCAGTATATCCGAATATAGGACTTCGTGATTTAGAAAAAGCGGCTAACATGCAACATAAAGAAGCATGTTATGCTTACGGGTTAGTAATGTTCGCTTCTCACCAAAGTGAGAACAAGAACATCGGGCTACAACTATTAAACAAAACATTCCCACAAGTGACGGAGTCGGTAATTGGGGTAATAAATGAGGTTTTTAGGTTATTACGAGACTGTTGGTCATTACGTAACCCTCGTCCCTTTGACGACGTTACAACACGCTGTCTTATCAACGGCCATAACGGTTATGTTCCACAAGACCAAGGATGGGAAGTAGTCCTAGTAAAACCAGAATGCATGACTTGTTTCTGGACGTATGAATGACGTGTCTTTATTGCCTTTGCTGAACGACTTGTGTACTAGCTAGAATTACCTTCACAACTATCTTGTATCAAAGTTATTGTGTGCTATATTTCATGCTTTATGTAAAATAAGTGGTATTGTAAGTTTGTAAAATATTGTATAAAAGTTTGAACGCGAAATATTATTACAATCAGTTTTTCATATAGAATTGTAGTAGTTGAATTGTATATTAGCTACTAAGTATGAACTTAACGGGTAGGTACTACCCAAATTTAAACTTATAAAACGCTAATATGAAGAAAAAGCTTTTATAAATGAGTTCATATTATGCTACGAAATACTATTAACTACTCTTAATATTCTGTATGATTAACTTGTTCCATTTGACTATTTTGAAGGAAATGGCACCGACTACTCGACACACCGTGAATATGAATGAAGAGGAATTCCGTACTTTTCTAGCTTCAAACATAGCCGCAGTACAGGCTGCGCTACATACCAACAATAACCTTGGATCTGGCAGTACAGGAAATCGTGTAGGATGCACCTACAAAGAATTCACTGCCTGCAAACCTTTGGAATTTGATGGAACCGAAGGACCGATCGGATTGAAACGGTGGACCGAGCAGGTCGAATCGGTGTTTGCCATAAGTAAGTGTACTGAAGAGGACAAAGTGAAGTACGCTACGCATACCTTCACAGGTTCTGCGTTAACATGGTGGAATACCTATCTAGAGCAAGTGGGACAAGATGATGCGTACGCACTACCGTGGTCAGCATTCAAGCACTTGATGAACGAGAAGTACCGTCCCAGAACCGAGGTCAATAAGCTCAAGACAGAACTTAGAGGGTTACGAACCCAAGGATTTGATATTACCACGTACGAAAGACGATTCACAGAATTGTGCCTATTGTGTCCGGGAGCATTCGAAGATGAGGAAGAGAAGATCGACGTGTTTGTGAAAGGATTACCGGAAAGAATCCAAGAAGATATAAGTTCACACGAGCCCGCATCCATACAACAGGCATGTAGAATGGCTCACAAACTAGTGAACCAGATTGAAGAAAGAATTAAAGAACAGACTGCTGAAGAGGCCAATGTGAAGCAAGTCAAAAGAAAGTGGGAGGAAAACGGTGATAAGAATCACCAATACAACAACAACAGCAATTACAACAATAATCGCAACAATTATCCCAACAATCGCAACATCAATCGCAACTACAACAAACGGCCCAACAACAACAACAACAACAACAGCAACTACAACAATCATCCCAACAACAATAATAACCGCAACAACAACAACAATCAGAAGCAGCTATGCCAAAGGTGTGAAAAGTATCACTCGGGGTTCTGCACCAAATTTTGCAACAAGTGTAAAAGAAATGGTCATTGCGCGGTGAAGTGTGAGGTCTACGGACCAGGGGTTAATAGAACGAAAGGAACAAATGGTGTTGGAATGAGTAATGGCGGAGCAAGTAGTGTCGGAGCAAGTTATGCCAATGTAGTTTGTTATAAAGGTGGAAAACCGGGCCACATTATTAGAAATTGCCCGAACCAGGAGAACACGAATGGACAAGGCCGCGGAAGAGTTTTCAATATTAATGCGGCAGAGGCACAGGAAGACCCGAAGCTTGTTACGGGTACGTTTCTTATTGACAATAAATCTGCTTACGTTTTATTTGATTCGGGTGCGGATAGAAGCTATATGAGTAGAGATTTTTGTGCTAAATTAAGTTGTCCATTGACGCCTTTAGATAGTAAATTTTTACTCGAATTAGCAAATGGTAAATTAATTTCAGCAGATAATATATGTCGGAATCGAGAAATTAAACTGGTTAGCGAAACATTTAAGATTGATTTGATACCAGTAGAGTTAGGGAGTTTTGATGTGATAATCGGTATGGACTGGTTGAAAGAAGTGAAAGCAGAGATCGTTTGTTACAAAAATGCAATTCGCATTATACGAGAAAAAGGAAAACCCTTAATGGTGTACGGAGAAAAGGGCAACACGAAGCTACATATTATTAGTAATTTGAAGGCACAAAAACTAATAAGAAAAGGTTGCTATGCTGTTCTAGCACACGTCGAGAAAGTACAAACTGAAGAAAAGAGCATCAATGATGTTCCCATTGCAAAAGAATTTCCCGATGTATTTCCGAAAGAATTACCGGGATTACCCCCACAGCGATCCGTTGAATTTCAAATAGATCTTGTACCAGGAGCTGCACCAATAGCTCGTGCTCCTTACAGACTAGCACCCAGCGAGATGAAAGAACGGCAAAGCCAATTACAAGAACTTTTAGAGCGTGGTTTCATTCGACCAAGCACATCACCGTGGGGAGCTCCTGTTTTGTTTGTCAAGAAGAAAGATGGTACATTCAGGTTGTGTATCGACTACCGAGAGTTGAACAAACTTACCATCAAGAACCGCTACCCACTACCGAGAATCGACGACTTATTTGATCAACTACAAGGCTCGTCTGTTTATTCAAAGATTGACTTACGTTCCGGGTATCATCAAATGCGGGTGAAAGAAGATGATATTCCAAAGACTGCTTTCAGAACACGTTACGGTCATTACGAGTTTATGGTCATGCCGTTTGGTTTAACTAATGCACCAGCTGTGTTGATGGACCTTATGAACCGAGTGTGTGGACCATACCTTGACAAGTTTGTCATTGTTTTCATTGATTACATACTTATTTACTCAAAGAATGACCAAGAACACGGTGAACATTTGAGAAAGGTGTTAGAAGTATTGAGGAAGGAAGAATTGTATGCTAAGTTTTTAAAGTGTGCATTTTGGTTGGAAGAAGTTCAATTCCTCGGTCACATAGTGAACAAAGAAGGTATTAAGGTGGATCCGGCAAAGATAGAAACTGTTGAAAAGTGGGAAACCCCGAAAACTCCGAAACACATACGCCAGTTTTTAGGACTAGCTGGTTACTACAGAAGGTTCATCCAAGACTTTTCCAGAATAGCAAAACCCTTGACTGCATTAACGCATAAAGGGAAGAAATTTGAATGGAATGATGAACAAGAGAAAGCGTTTCAGTTATTGAAGAAAAAGCTAACTACGGCACCTATATTGTCATTGCCTGAAGGGAATGATGATTTTGTGATTTATTGTGACGCATCAAAGCAAGGTCTCGGTTGTGTATTAATGCAACGAACGAAGGTGATTGCTTATGCGTCTAGACAATTGAAGATTCACGAACAAAATTATACGACGCATGATTTGGAATTAGGCGCGGTTGTTTTTGCATTAAAGACTTGGAGGCACTACTTATATGGGGTCAAAAGTATTATATATACCGACCACAAAAGTCTTCAACACATATTTAATCAGAAACAACTGAATATGAGGCAGCGTAGGTGGATTGAATTATTGAATGATTACGACTTTGAGATTCGTTACCACCCGGGGAAGGCAAATGTGGTAGCCGATACCTTGAGCAGGAAGGACAGAGAACCCAAAGGAGGCGCAACAAGGAGTTTTAAAAGAGGGAAATTTAAAGTATGAAATACCCAAAGGATCGGAGAAACATCTTAATATTCGGGAAGACGGAACCCGGTATAGGGCCGAAAGGATTTGGGTACCAAAATTTGGAGATATGAGAGAAATGGTACTTAGAGAAGCTCATAAAACCAGATACTCAATACATCCTGGAACGGGGAAGATGTACAAGGATCTCAAGAAATATTTTTGGTGGCCGGGTATGAAAGCCGATGTTGCTAAATACGTAGGAGAATGTTTGATGTGTTCTAAGGTCAAAGCTGAGCATCAGAAACCATCAGGTCTACTTCAACAACCCGAAATCCCGGAATGGAAATGGGAAAACATTACCATGGATTTCATCACTAAATTGCCAAGGACTGCAAGTGGTTTTGATACTATTTGGGTAATAATTGATCGTCTCACCAAATCAGCACATTTCCTGCCAATAAGAGAAGATGACAAGATGGAGAAGTTAGCACGACTGTATTTGAAGGAAGTCGTCTCCAGACATGGAATACCAATCTCTATTATCTCTGATAGGGATGGCAGATTTACTTCAAGATTCTGGCAGACATTACAGCAAGCATTAGGAACTCGTCTAGACATGAGTACTGCCTATCATCCACAAACTGATGGGCAGAGCGAAAGGACGATACAAACGCTTAAATACATGCTACGAGCATGTGTTATTGATTTCGGAAACAGTTGGGATCGACATCTACCATTAGCAGAATTTTCCTACAACAACAGCTACCATTCAAGCATTGAGATTGCGCCGTTTGAAGCACTTTATGGTAGTAAGTGCAGGTCTCCGATTTGTTGGAGTGAAGTGGGGGATAGACAGATTACGGGTCCGGAGATTATACAAGAAACTACCGAGAAGATCATCCAAATTCAACAACGGTTGAAAACCGCCAAAAGTCGACAAAAGAGCTACGCTGACATTAAAAGAAAAGATATAGAATTTGAAATTGGAGAGATGGTCATGCTTAAAGTTGCACCTTGGAAAGGCGTTGTTCGATTTGGTAAACGAGGGAAATTAAATCCAAGGTATATTGGACCATTCAAGATTATTGATCGTGTCGGACCAGTAGCTTACCGACTTGAGTTACCTCAACAACTCGCGGCTGTACATAACACTTTCCACGTATCGAATTTGAAGAAATGTTTTGCTAAAGAAGATCTCACTATTCCGTTAGATGAAATCCAAATCAACGAAAAACTCCAATTCATCGAAGAACCCGTCGAAATAATGGATCGTGAGGTTAAAAGACTTAAGCAAAACAAGATACCAATTGTTAAGGTTCGATGGAATGCTCGTAGAGGACCCGAGTTCACCTGGGAGCGTGAAGATCAGATGAAGAAGAAGTACCCGCATCTATTTCCAGAAGATTCGTCAACACCTTCAACAGCTTAAAATTTCGGGACGAAATTTATTTAACGGGTAGGTACTGTAGTGACCCGAACTTTTCCATGTTTATATATATTAATTGTGATTGATATTTACATGATTAAATGTTTCCAACATGTTAAGCAATCAAACTTGTTAAGACTTGATTAATTGAAATATGTTTCATATAGACAATTGACCACCCAAGTTGACCAGCGATTCACGAACGTTAAAACTTGTAAAAATGACATGACGATATATATATGGATATACATATGGTTAACATGAGATTATGATAAGTAAGTATCTCCATAAGTATATTAACAATGAGTTATATACATATAAACAAGACTACTAACTTAAGGATTTCGAAACGAGACATATATGTAACGATTATCGTTGTAACGACATTTAAATGTATATATATCATATTAAGATATATTAGTACATTAAAATATCATGATAATATAATAATTTAACATCTCATTAGATATAATAAACAATGGGTTAACAACATTAATTGAGATCGTTAACTTAAAGGTTTCAAAACAACACTTACATGTAACGACTAACGATGACTTAACGACTCAGTTAAAATGTATATACATGTAGTGTATTTAGATGTATTAAAATACTTTTGGAAGACTTCAAGACATATAGCAAAACACTCATACTTAACGAAAATGGTTACAGTTACTTTTTCATTCTTTTCTTTCATCAAGAATTCTAGTCGTATTCTTACCCGTATTATACACAGCTTCAAAACGTACTTACTATGAGTATATACCAATAGGAACTAGCATGGGATTCCACTCTTGATTATGTCATGTATGACTAATCAATTTTAACTTCTACCATGAGCTAGTCAACTAACTAGAACTCCTTTTAACCCCACTCACCACTCACCAATTACCACTCATCATTCACTCCATTTCACTTCCAATTCTCTTTCTAATTCTCTCTCAACACACACACACACTATTATGAATGTATTTTTCCAGTAGTTAATCATCATCTTCATCAAAAATCACTTCAAGAATCAAGCTATAATCATCATAGGAAGAACACTTCAAGAACACTTCAAAAATCTCTTCAAGTTTACTAATTTACTTCCAAGCTTTCTAATCCATTCCAAGTAATCATCTAAGATCAAGAAACCTTTGTTATATATAGTAGGTTATCTTTCTTATTCAAGGTAATATTCATATTCAAACTTTGATTAAATTTCTATAACTATAAACTATCTTAATTCGAGTAAAAATCTTACTTGAACTTGTTTTTGTGTCATGATCCTACTTCAAGAACTTTCAAGCCATCCAAGATCCTTTGAAGCTAGATCATTTCTTGTCACTTCCAGTAGGTTTACCTACTAAACTTGAGGTAGTAATGATGTTCATAACATCATTCGATTCATATATATAAAACTATCTTATTCGAAGGTTTAAACTCGTAATCATTAGAACATAGTTTAGTTAATTCTAAACTTGTTCGCAAACAAAAGTTAATCCTTCTAACTTGACTTTTAAAATTAACTACACACATGTTCTATATCTATATGATATGCTAACTTAATGATTTAAAACCTGGAAACACGAAAAACACCGTAAAACCGGATTTACGCCGTCGTAGTAACACCGCGGGCTGTTTTGGGTTAATTAAAAACTATGATAAACTTTGATTTAAAAGTTGTTATTCTGAGAAAATGATTTTTATTATGAACATGAAACTATATCCAAAAATTATGGTTAAACTCAAAATGGGAGTATGTTTTCTAAAATGGTCATCTAGACGTCGTTCTTTCGACTGAAATGACTACCTTTACAAAAATGACTTGTAACTTATTTTTCTGACTATAAACCTATAATTTTTCTGTTTAGATTCATAAAATAGAGTTCAATATGAAACCATAGCAATTTGATTCACTCAAAACGGATTTAAAATGAAGAAGTTATGGGTAAAACAAGATTGGATAATTTTTCTCATTTTAGCTACGTGAAAATTGGTAACAAATCTATTCCAACCATAACTTAATCAACTTGTATTGTATATTATGTAATCTTGAGATACCATAGACACGTATACAATGTTTCGACCTATCATGTCGACACATCTATATATATTTCGGAACAACCATAGACACTCTATATGTGAATGTTGGAGTTAGCTATACAGGGTTGAGGTTGATTCCAAAATATATATAGTTTGAGTTGTGATCAATACTGAGATACGTATACACTGGGTCGTGGATTGATTCAAGATAATATTTATCGATTTATTTCTGTACATCTAACTGTGGACAACTAGTTGTAGGTTACTAACGAGGACAGCTAACTTAATAAACTTAAAACATCAAAATATATTAAAAGTGTTGTAAATATATTTTGAACATACTTTGATATATATGTATACATTGTTATAGGTTCGTGAATCAACCAGTGGCCAAGTCTTACTTCCCGACGAAGTAAAAATCTGTGAAAGTGAGTTATAGTCCCACTTTTAAAATCTAATATTTTTGGGATGAGAATACATGCAGGTTTTATAAATGATTTACAAAATAGACACAAGTACGTGAAACTACATTCTATGGTTGAATTATCGAAATCGAATATGCCCCTTTTTATTAAGTCTGGTAATCTAAGAATTAGGGAACAGACACCCTAATTGACGCGAATCCTAAAGATAGATCTATTGGGCCTAACAAACCCCATTCAAAGTACCGGATGCTTTAGTACTTCGAAATTTATATCATATCCGAAGGGTGTCCCGGAATGATGGGGATATTCTTATATATGCATCTTGTTAATGTCGGTTACCAGGTGTTCACCATATGAATGATTTTTATCTCTATGTATGGGATGTGTATTGAAATATGAAATCTTGTGGTCTATTATTACGATTTGATATATATAGGTTAAACCTATAACTCACCAACATTTTTGTTGACGTTTAAAGCATGTTTATTCTCAGGTGAATACTAAGAGCTTCCGCTGTTGCATACTAAAATAAGGACAAGATTTGGAGTCCATGTTTGTATGATATTGTGTAAAAACTTCATTCAAGAAATTGATTTCGATGTAACATATTTGTATTGTAAACCATTATGTAATGGTCGTGTGTAAACAGGATATTTTAGATTATCATTATTTGATAATCTACGTAAAGCTTTTTAAACCTTTATTTATGAAATAAAGGTTATGGTTTGTTTTAAAAATGAATGCAGTCTTTGAAAAACGTCTCATATAGAGGTCAAAACCTCGCAACGAAATCAATTAATATGGAACGTTTTTAATCAATAAGAACGGGACATTTCACCTATGGTATACACGCATAAAATGAAAGATGTGGAGCTCTGAGTTACGGACGTTTTGGATTTTGAATCACCTCAATCGGAGTTCGTATGAGAAAGTTATACCAAAATTAGTGAAGACATGCAAGTTATTGGGCTTTCCCATTAATTAAGCCCAAGAAGCATCCCACTTGCTCAAACTTTGCCTATAAATAGAAGAGCTCCCCACCTCATTTGACACAAGAAAAGAGGGACTGCCATTTCACTTTCTCTCTCACACACTTCCCTCCACTCTCCACTCTTCACCCTCCACTCTCCACCCTCCACTCTCCACTCTCCACTCTCCATGACTTCGGGTCCCAATTTCTGGACAGCATACTACTCTTTCTCTAGACTTTCTCTTTCATACACGCTTTCTCTCTCTAGACTTCGACTGTCATCCGCCCAGCTCCAAGGCATGACTTCATCCGCCCAGCTCCAAGGCATGACTTCTTCCTCCCAGCTCCAAGGCATGACTTCATCCGCCCAGCTCCAAGCATGACTTCTTCCGCCCAGCTCCAAGCATGACTTCATCCGCCCAGCACCAAGTATACAGGCAGAACATATGTAAGCCCTATTTTAAGATTGACTTAAGCCACACCATGGTTTTAGACCATGATCCGCGTCTGCAGGGATTCGTCCCGAGGGTAAACGTCAATCGACAAACTACTCCTCACATGGTTCATTCTACTTTGCACTAGTACGTATATATCTACTCTCTAGTAGAGAAAATATGTACTAATAAAATACAAATTGGAGTATAAATCGCAGCAAACAAGAAAGATCATAAACCGTGTATGTCTATGCGAATAGCAAGATAAAGACACGGGAGGATCAGGAATACAATAATCCCTAGAGCGTAATAGAAGTAAACAGATTCTTCTGGTGACAAATGAAAAAGAAGAATTATTGTTGCAATGACCAGAATAATATTCAGAATTAGAACGGGATTGAGCATTTTCACAATCCTTAGAAGAATAGATTGAGGAAGAAAGTATATGAGTGATGAAAATAAAAGGAACGAAAGAGGTTGATTTATAGCGAAGCGATCGAGGCAGATGAGCGCATTAAATTAAAGAGAATCCTAATTTTATTATTTATCGAAGAATCAAATCTTATAGATTACAAAGATTTTCTTTAAATCCCTTGAATTCCGGAATTCAACCCTGACTACGTCACCAGTTAAGACAAACCTGCATTTACTCATTTCAATCTTTTATGATAGCTTCACTCTACTCTTCGAGTAATCGAATTGTTTTATCTATATTAATCAATAATGATAAAACTCTATTCATCAACTCATATTCGTCATGAAAACATTTTTTATTGTTAGCCATGACGACCTTACTCAAATTTCAGGACGAAATTTCTTTAACGGATAGGTACTATAGTGACCCGGAAATTTCCGACTAAATTTAAACTTAATCTTTATATGATTTCGATATGATAAGCAAAGTATGTAGAATTGAGTCTAGAAAATTTTGGAACAATGTTCATATATTCAATTGACCTTCGACCATTCCCGACGATTCACGAACAACTATTTGTAAATAAATACATATATAATTAAATGTATATAAATAATAATTGGGAATATTATTTGAAATATTATAGGATTTAATGGTAGGAAATAAATATGTAAAATAATATGCGATGTAATAAAAACTATTATGTTGTTAAATATATATATATATATAGGTATTTATATTTATACATAATAATACTTGTAAATATATAATATTATATTTATTTGTTTAAAAAGATATAATTAATATAATTATTTACTTAAACTTTTTAATTAAGATTGGTTATATATATATAGAAATAGCATATATTAAAGATAAATGATTTTGAGCTTAATTGGTAAACGTCGATAACACTCGGTTGATGTTTTATTAGTTTTAATATAGATATTGTACATGTTCATGAAAAATTGAAATAAAAGTTGGAGTGTAAATTGATTACGAAGATTCTAGATTTGTTAAAAATATTTTAATCCTTTTTAGTTTAAATATGTACTTCGTGCATATAAATTGGAACAGAAAATAAATAATTATCGAACTTTTTTTGATCGGGTTTCAAACAGTTAATGAGTGAAATAATTAAATATGTTTAATCTAAAAATTTGGGATTTTTAGGAACACTTTTCTACGTTAACTGTTTAGCAATGGACACGCTCCGTGAAAACTGTCGGTAGCATACCAACAAATATTGTTCACGAGATTGTAAATGAATTACTGTTTTCACTTTCAATCATCCACTCTCATATTATTATATTAAATTAATATTAATATTAATGTTTACTTTTTAATTCGTTCATATTCTCTGCATCTTGAATATGTATATTAATATACATATACATAACACATCCTTAAACATATATAGATTCAAGCAACTACACTCTCCTCTCTTCTTTGAACATACGCCACCACGATCATCCTAGTAATCACCACCCGGAACCACTTCACCATCCGGCCACCTCAACCATGCTCAACCGTCACCATCACCGAAACCACCTACACCACCTTGAACCACTATCATTTTATCTCTCTTATCTTCTATCTCTCTCTCTTTCGTTTTTCTATTTTGGTCATAATCAAACGACCACCATGAATTATCTTCATCACCCTCGGTCATCCACCTCTATATACCACCGAGATTTCCAACTCACCATGATCATCACAAACCGCCACCACAACCGTGAACCATCTCAACCTCTCTCTCTCTACGCCTCTCTCTATTTCTTTTCTGCAAATCACAGTTTCATCGCCACCCTACAACCATGATTCACCCACCAAGTACACACAATGAAGACCACTTACACCACAATAAACCACTATTAATCACACACACTTGTGTATATAATAACACACCCATTTGAGATTCGTTTCGGTTTCCCTGACTATCGACTACTCGCTACCGTCAACACACGAACATAACTCTATTATCTTAATCGAACACCGTTTAAACTTTTTGCTCGATGTCATGCTACTGTTTTGATGAAGAAGGTAATGAGTTAATTGAAATGTCCCGTTCTTATTGATTAAAAACGTTCCATATTAATTGATTTCGTTGCGAGGTTTTGACCTCTATATGAGACGTTTTTCAAAGACTGCATTCATTTTTAAAACAAACCATAACCTTTATTTCATAAATAAAGGTTTAAAAAGCTTTACGTAGATTATCAAATAATGATAATCTAAAATATCCTGTTTACACACGACCATTACATAATGGTTTACAATACAAATATGCTACATCGAAATCAGTTTCTTGAATGCAGTTTTTACACAATATCATACAAACATGGACTCCAAATCTTGTCCTTATTTAAGTATGCGACAGCGGAAGCTCTTAATAATCACCTGAGAATAAACATGCTTAAAACGTCAACAAAAATGTTGGTGAGTTATAGGTTTAACCTATATATATCAAATCGTAACAATAGACCACAAGATTTCATATTTCAATACACATCCCATACATAGAGATAAAAATCATTCATATGGTGAACACCTGGTAACCGACAATAACAAGATGCATATATAAGAATATCCCCATCATTCCGGGACACCCTTCGGATATGATATAAATTTCGAAGTACTAAAGCATCCGGTACTTTGGATGGGGTTTGTTAGGCCCAATAGATCTATCTTTAGGATTCGCGTCAATTAGGGTGTCTGTTCCCTAATTCTTAGATTACCAGACTTAATAAAAAGGGGCATATTCGATTTCGATAATTCAACCATAGAATGTAGTTTCACGTACTTGTGTCTATTTTGTAAATCATTTATAAAACCTGCATGTATTCTCATCCCAAAAATATTAGATTTTAAAAGTGGGACTATAACTCACTTTCACAGATTTTTACTTCGTCGGGAAGTAAGACTTGGCCACTGGTTGATTCACGAACCTATAACAATATATACATATATATCAAAGTATGTTCAAAATATATTTACAACACTTTTAATATATTTTGATGTTTTAAGTTTATTAAGTCAGCTGTCCTCGTTAGTAACCTACAACTAGTTGTCCACAGTTAGATGTACAGAAATAAATCGATAAATATTATCTTGAATCAATCCACGACCCAGTGTATACGTATCTCAGTATTGATCACAACTCAAACTATATATATTTTGGAATCAACCTCAACCCTGTATAGCTAACTCCAACATTCACATATAGAGTGTCTATGGTTGTTCCGAAATATATATAGATGTGTCGACATGATAGGTCGAAACATTGTATACGTGTCTATGGTATCTCAAGATTACATAATATATAATACAAGTTGATTAAGTTATGGTTGGAATAGATTTGTTACCAATTTTCACGTAGCTAAAATGAGAAAAATTATCCAATCTTGTTTTACCCATAACTTCTTCATTTTAAATCCGTTTTGAGTGAATCAAATTGCTATGGTTTCATATTGAACTCTATTTTATGAATATAAACAAAAAAAGTATAGGTTTCTAGTCGGAAAAATAAGTTACAAGTCGTTTTTGTAAAGGTAGTCATTTCAGTCGAAAGAACGACGTCTAGATGACCATTTTAGAAAACATACTTCCACTTTGAGTTTAACCATAATTTTTGGATATAGTTTCATGT
Source organism: Rutidosis leptorrhynchoides (assembly GCF_046630445.1). Taxonomy (NCBI): domain Eukaryota; kingdom Viridiplantae; phylum Streptophyta; class Magnoliopsida; order Asterales; family Asteraceae; genus Rutidosis; species Rutidosis leptorrhynchoides. The sequence continues at coordinate 246,268,371 of NC_092343.1, forward strand.
TCATAATAAAAATCATTTTCTCAGAATAACAACTTTTAAATCAAAGTTTATCATAGTTTTTAATTAACTAACCCAAAACAGCCCGCGGTGTTACTACGACGGCGTAAATCCGGTTTTACGGTGTTTTTCGTGTTTCCAGGTTTTAAATCATTAAGTTAGCATATCATATAGATATAGAACATGTGTTTAGTTGATTTTAAAAGTCATGTTAGAAGGATTAACTTTTGTTTGCGAGCAAGTTTAGAATTAACTAAACTATGTTCTAGTGATTACAAGTTTAAACCTTCGAATAAGATAGCTTTATATGTATGAATTGAATGATGTTATGAACATCATTACTACCTTAAGTTCCTTGGATGAACCTACTGGAAAAGAGAAAAATGGATCTAGCTTCAATGGATCCTTGGATGGCTCAAAGTTCTTGAAGCAAAATCATGACACGAAAACAAGTTCAAGTAAGATCATCACTTGAAATAAGATTGTTATAGTTATAGAAATTGAACCAAAGTTTGAATATGATTATTACCTTGTATTAGAATGATAACCTACTGTAAGAAACAAAGATTTCTTGAGGTTGGATGATGAAATGTCCCGTTCTTATTGATTAAAAACGTTCCATATTAATTGATTTCGTTGCGAGGTTTTGACCTCTATATGAGACGTTTTTCAAAGACTGCATTCATTTTTAAACAAACCATAACCTTTATTTCATCAATAAAGGTTTAAAAAGCTTTACGTAGATTATCAAATAATGATAATCTAATATATCCTGTTTACACACGACCATTACATAATGGTTTACAATACAAATATGTTACAACAAAATAAGTTTCTTGAATGCAGTTTTTACACAATATCATACAAGCATGGACTCCAAATCTTGTCCTTATTTAAGTATGCGACAGCGGAAGCTCTTAATAATCACCTGAGAATAAACATGCTTAAAACGTCAACAAAAATGTTGGTGAGTTATAGGTTTAACCTATATATATCAAATCGTAACAATAGACCACAAGATTTCATATTTCAATACACATCCCATACATAGAGATAAAAATCATTCATATGGTGAACACCTGGTAATCGACAATAACAAGATGCATATATAAGAATATCCCCATCATTCCGGGACACCCTTCGGATATGATATAAATTTCGAAGTACTAAAGCATCCGGTACTTTGGATGGGGTTTGTTAGGCCCAGTAGATCTATCTTTAGGATTCGCGTCAATTAGGGTGTCTGTTCCCTAATTCTTAGATTACCAGACTTAATAAAAAGGGGCATATTCGATTTCGATAATTCAACCATAGAATGTAGTTTCACGTACTTGTGTCTATTTTGTAAATCATTTATAAAACCTGCATGTATTCTCATCCCAAAAATATTAGATTTTAAAAGTGGGACTATAACTCACTTTCACAGATTTTTACTTCGTCGGGAAGTAAGACTTGGCCACTGGTTGATTCACGAACCTATAACAATATATACATATATATCAAAGTATGTTCAAAATATATTTACAACACTTTTAATATATTTTGATGTTTTAAGTTTATTAAGTCAGCTGTCCTCGTTAGTAACCTACAACTAGTTGTCCACAGTTAGATGTACAGAAATAAATCGATAAATATTATCTTGAATCAATCCACGACCCAGTGTATACGTATCTAAGTATTGATCACAACTCAAACTATATATATTTTGGAATCAACCTCAACCCTGTATAGCTAACTCCAACATTCACATATAGAGTGTCTATGGTTGTTCCGAAATATATATAGATGTGTCGACATGATAGGTCGAAACATTGTATACGTGTCTATGGTATCTCAAGATTACATAATATATAATACAAGTTGATTAAGTTATGGTTGGAATAGATTTGTTACCAATTTTCACGTAGCTAAAATGAGAAAAATTATCCAATCTTGTTTTACCCATAACTTCTTCATTTTAAATCCGTTTTGAGTGAATCAAATTGCTATGGTTTCATATTGAACTCTATTTTATGAATCTAAACAAAAAAAGTATAGGTTTCTAGTCGGAAAAATAAGTTACAAGTCGTTTTTGTAAAGGTAGTCATTTCAGTCGAAAGAACGACGTCTAGATGACCATTTTAGAAAACATACTTCCACTTTGAGTTTAACCATAATTTTTGGATATAGTTTCATGTTCATAATAAAAATCATTTTCTCAGAATAACAACTTTTAAATCAAAGTTTATCATAGTTTTTAATTAACTAACCCAAAACAGCCCGCGGTGTTACTACGACGGCGTAAATCCGGTTTTACGGTGTTTTTCGTGTTTCCAGGTTTTAAATCATTAAGTTAGCATATCATATAGATATAGAACATGTGTTTAGTTGATTTTAAAAGTCAAGTTAGAAGGATTAACTTTTGTTTGCGAACAAGTTTAGAATTAACTAAACTATGTTCTAGTGATTACAAGTTTAAACCTTCGAATAAGATAGCTTTATATGTATGAATCGAATGATGTTATGAACATCATTACTACCTTAAGTTCCTTGGATGAACCTACTGGAAAAGAGAAAAATGGATCTAGCTTCAATGGATCCTTGGATGGCTCAAAGTTCTTGAAGCAAAATCATGACACGAAAACAAGTTCAAGTAAGATCATCACTTGAAATAAGATTGTTATAGTTATAGAAATTGAACCAAAGTTTGAATATGATTATTACCTTGTATTAGAATGATAACCTACTGTAAGAAACAAAGATTTCTTGAGGTTGGATGATCACCTTACAAGATTGGAAGTGAGCTAGCAAACTTGAAAGTATTCTTGATTTTATGAAACTAGAACTTTTGGAATTTATGAAGAACACTTAGAACTTGAAGATAGAACTTGAGAGAGTTCAATTAGATGAAGAAAATTGAAGAATGAAAGTGTTTGTAGGTGTTTTTGGTCGTTGGTGTATGGATTAGATATAAAGGATATGTAATTTTGTTTTCATGTAAATAAGTCATGAATGATTACTCATATTTTTTGTAATCTTATGAGATATTTCATGCTAGTTGCCAAATGATGGTTCCCACATGTGTTAGGTGACTCACATGGGCTGCTAAGAGCTGATCATTGGAGTGTATATACCAATAGTACATACATCTAAAAGCTGTGTATTGTACGAGTACGAATACGGGTGCATACGAGTAGAATTGTTGATGAAACTGAACGAGAATGTAATTGTAAGCATTTTTGTTAAGTAGAAGTATTTTGATAAGTGTATTGAAGTCTTTCAAAAGTGTATAAATACATATTAAAACACTACATGTATATACATTTTAACTGAGTCGTTAAGTCATCGTTAGTCGTTACATGTAAGTGTTGTTTTGAAACCTTTAGGTTAACGATCTTGTTAAATGTTGTTAACCCAATGTTTATAATAACAAAAGAGATTTTAAATTATTATATTATCATGATATTATGATGTACGAATATCTCTTAATATGATATATATACATTAAATGTCGTTACAACGATAAACGTTACATATATGTCTCGTTTCAAAATCATTAAGTTAGTAGTCTTGTTTTTACATATGTAGTTCATTGTTAATATAATTAATGATATGTTTACTTATCATAATATCATGTTAACTATATATATAACCATATATATGTCATCATATAGTTTTTTTACAAGTTTTAACGTTCGTGAATCACCGGTCAACTTGGGTGGTCAATTGTCTATATGAAACCTATTTCAATTAATCAAGTCTTAACAAGTTTGATTGCTTAACATGTTGGAAACATTTAATCATGTAAACATCAATCTCAATTAATATATATAAACATGGAAAAGTTCGGGTCACTACAGTACCTACCCGTTAAATAAATTTCGTCCCGAAATTTTAAGCTGTTGAAGGTGTTGACGAATCTTCTGGAAATAGATGCGGGTATTTCTTCTTCATCTGATCTTCACGCTCCCAGGTGAACTCGGGTCCTCTACGAGCATTCCATCGAACCTTAACAATTGGTATCTTGTTTTGCTTAAGTCTTTTAACCTCACGATCCATTATTTCGACGGGTTCTTCGATGAATTGGAGTTTTTCGTTGATTTGGATTTCATCTAACGGAATAGTGAGATCTTCTTTAGCAAAACATTTCTTCAAATTCGAGACGTGGAAAGTGTTATGTACAGCCGCGAGTTGTTGAGGTAACTCAAGTCGGTAAGCTACTGGTCCGACACGATCAATAATCTTGAATGGTCCAATATACCTTGGATTTAATTTCCCTCGTTTACCAAATCGAACAACGCCTTTCCAAGGTGAAACTTTAAGCATGACCATCTCTCCAATTTCAAATTCTATATCTTTTCTTTTAATGTCAGCGTAGCTCTTTTGTCGACTTTGGGCGGTTTTCAACCGTTGTTGAATTTGGATGATCTTCTCGGTAGTTTCTTGTATAATCTCCGGACCCGTAATCTGTCTATCCCCCACCTCACTCCAACAAATCGGAGACCTGCACTTTCTACCATAAAGTGCTTCAAACGGCGCCATCTCAATGCTTGAATGGTAGCTGTTGTTGTAGGAAAATTCTGCTAACGGTAGATGTCGATCCCAACTGTTTCCGAAATCAATAACACATGCTCGTAGCATGTCTTCAAGCGTTTGTATCGTCCTTTCGCTCTGCCCATCAGTTTGTGGATGATAGGCAGTACTCATGTCTAGACGAGTTCCTAATGCTTGCTGTAATGTCTGCCAGAATCTTGAAATAAATCTGCCATCCCTATCAGAGATAATAGAGATTGGTATTCCATGTCTGGAGACGACTTCCTTCAAATACAGTCGTGCTAACTTCTCCATCTTGTCATCTTCTCTTATTGGTAGGAAGTGTGCTGATTTGGTGAGACGATCAACTATTACCCAAATAGTATCAAAACCACTTGCAGTCCTTGGCAATTTAGTGATGAAATCCATGGTAATGTTTTCCCATTTCCATTCCGGGATTTCGGGTTGTTGAAGTAGACCTGATGGTTTCTGATGCTCAGCTTTGACCTTAGAACACGTCAAACATTCTCCTACGTATTTAGCAACATCGGCTTTCATACCCGGCCACCAAAAATGTTTCTTGAGATCCTTGTACATCTTCCCCGTTCCAGGATGTATTGAGTATCTGGTTTTATGAGCTTCTCTAAGTACCATTTCTCTCATATCTCCAAATTTTGGTACCCAAATCCTTTCAGCCCTATACCGGGTTCCGTCTTCCCGAATATTAAGATGTTTCTCCGATCCTTTGGGTATTTCATCCTTTAAATTTCCCTCTTTTAAAACTCCTTGTTGCGCCTCCTTTATTTGAGTAGTAATGTTATTATGAATCATTATATTCATAGATTTTACTCGAATGGGTTCTCTATCCTTCCTGCTCAAGGCATCGGCTACCACATTTGCCTTCCCCGGGTGGTAACGAATCTCAAAATCGTAATCATTCAATAATTCAATCCACCTACGCTGCCTCATATTCAGTTGTTTCTGATTAAATATGTGTTGAAGACTTTTGTGGTCGGTATATATAATACTTTTGACCCCATATAAGTAGTGCCTCCAAGTCTTTAATGCAAAAACAACCGCGCCTAATTCCAAATCATGCGTCGTATAATTTTGTTCGTGAATCTTCAATTGTCTAGACGCATAAGCAATCACCTTCGTTCGTTGCATTAATACACAACCGAGACCTTGCTTTGATGCGTCACAATAAATCACAAAATCATCATTCCCTTCAGGCAATGACAATATAGGTGCCGTAGTTAGCTTTTTCTTCAATAACTGAAACGCTTTCTCTTGTTCATCATTCCATTCAAATTTCTTCCCTTTATGCGTTAATGCAGTCAAGGGTTTTGCTATTCTGGAAAAGTCTTGGATGAACCTTCTGTAGTAACCAGCTAGTCCTAAAAACTGGCGTATGTGTTTCGGAGTTTTCGGGGTTTCCCACTTTTCAACAGTTTCTATCTTTGCCGGATCCACCTTAATACCTTCTTTGTTCACTATGTGACCGAGGAATTGAACTTCTTCCAACCAAAATGCACACTTTGAAAACTTAGCGTACAATTCTTCCTTCCTCAATACTTCTAACACTTTTCTCAAATGTTCACCGTGTTCTTGGTCATTCTTTGAGTAAATAAGTATGTCATCAATGAAAACAATGACAAACTTGTCAAGGTATGGTCCACACACTCGGTTCATAAGGTCCATGAACACAGCTGGTGCATTAGTTAAACCAAACGGCATGACCATAAACTCGTAATGACCGTAACGTGTTCTGAAAGCAGTCTTTGGAATATCATCTTCTTTCACCCGCATTTGATGATACCCGGAACGTAAGTCAATCTTTGAATAAACAGACGAGCCTTGTAGTTGATCAAATAAGTCGTCGATTCTCGGTAGTGGGTAGCGGTTCTTGATGGTAAGTTTGTTCAACTCTCGGTAGTCGATACACAACCTGAATGTACCATCTTTCTTCTTGACAAACAAAACAGGAGCTCCCCAAGGTGATGTGCTTGGTCGAATGAAACCACGCTCTAAAAGTTCTTGTAATTGGCTTTGCAGTTCTTTCATCTCGCTGGGTGCGAGTCTGTAAGGAGCACGAGCTATTGGTGCAGCTCCTGGTACAAGATCTATTTGAAATTCAACGGATCGATGTGGGGGTAATCCCGGTAATTCTTTCGGAAATACATCGGGAAATTCTTTTGCAATGGGAACATCATTGATGCTCTTTTCTTCAGTTTGTACTTTCTCGACGTGTGCTAGAACAGCATAGCAACCTTTTCTTATTAGTTTTTGTGCCTTCAAATTACTAATAAGATGTAGCTTCGTGTTGCCCTTTTCTCCGTACACCATTAAGGGTTTTCCTTTTTCTCGTATAATGCGAATTGCATTTTTGAAACAAACGATCTCCGCTTTCACTTCTTTCAACCAGTCCATACCGATTATCACATCAAAACTCCCTAACTCTACTGGTATCAAATCAATCTTAAATGTTTCGCTAACCAGTTTAATTTCTCGATTCCGACATATATTATCTGCTGAAATTAATTTACCATTTGCTAATTCGAGTAAAAATTTACTATCCAAAGGCGTCAATGGACAACTTAATTTAGCACAAAAATCTCTACTCATATAGCTTCTATCCGCACCCGAATCAAATAAAACGTAAGCAGATTTATTGTCAATAAGAAACGTACCCGTAACAAGCTCCGGGTCTTCCTGTGCCTCTACCGCATTAATATTGAAACTCTTCCACGGCCTTGTCCATTCGTGTTCTCCTGGTTCGGGCAATTTCTAATAATGTGGCCTGGTTTTCCACATTTATAACAAACTACATTGGCATAACTTGCTCCGACACTACTTGCTCTGCCATTACTCGTTCCGACACCATTTGTTCCTTTCGTTCTATTAACCCCTGGTCCGTAGACCTCACACTTCGCCGCACTATGACCATTTCTTTTACACTTGTTGCAAAATTTGGTGCAGAACCCCGAGTGATTCTTTTCACACCTTTGGCATAGTTGTTTCTGATTGTTGTTGTTGTTGCGGTTATTATTGTTGTTGGGATGATTGTTGTAGTTGCTGTTGTTGTTGTTGTTGTTGTTGTTGTTGGGCCGTTTGTTGTAGTTGCGATTGATGTTGCGATTGTTGGGATAATTGTTGCGATTATTGTTGTAATTGCTGTTGTTGTTGTATTGGTGATTCTTATCACCATTTTCCTCCCACTTTCTTTTGACTTGCTTCACATTGGCCTCTTCAGCAGTCTGTTCTTTAATTCTTTCTTCAATCTGGTTCACTAGTTTGTGAGCCATTCTACATGCCTGTTGTATGGAGGCGGGCTCGTGTGAACTTATATCTTCTTGGATTCTTTCCGGTAATCCTTTCACAAACGCGTCGATCTTCTCTTCCTCATCTTCGAATGCTCCCGGACACAATAGGCACAATTCTGTGAATCGTCTTTCGTACGTGGTAATATCAAATCCTTGGGTTCGTAACCCTCTAAGTTCTGTCTTGAGCTTATTGACCTCGGTTCTGGGACGGTACTTCTCGTTCATCAAGTGCTTGAATGCTGACCACGGTAGTGCGTACGCATCATCTTGTCCCACTTGCTCTAGATAGGTATTCCACCATGTTAACGCAGAACCTGTGAAGGTATGCGTAGCGTACTTCACTTTGTCCTCTTCAGTACACTTACTTATGGCAAACACCGATTCAACCTTCTCGGTCCACCGTTTCAATCCGATCGGTCCTTCGGTTCCATTAAATTCCAAAGGTTTGCAGGCAGTGAATTCTTTGTAGGTGCATCCTACACGATTTCCTGTACTGCTAGATCCAAGGTTATTGTTGGTATGTAGCGCAGCCTGTACTGCGGCTATGTTTGAAGCTAGAAAAGTACGGAATTCCTCTTCATTCATATTCACGGTGTGTCGAGTAGTCGGTGCCATTTCCTTCAAAATAGTTAAATGGAACAAGTTAATCATACAGAATATTAAGAGTAGTTAATAGTATTTCGTAGCATAATATGAACTCATTTATAAAAGCTTTTTCTTCATATTAGCGTTTTATAAGTTTAAATTCGGGTAGTACCTACCCGTTAAGTTCATACTTAGTAGCTAATATACAATTCAACTACTACAATTCTATATGAAAAACTGATTATAATAATATTTCGCGTTCAAACTTTTATACAATATTTTACAAACTTACAATACCGCTTATTTTACATAAAGCATGAAATATAGCACACAATAACTTTGATACAAGATAGTTGTGAAGACAATTCTAGCTAGTACACAAGTCGTTCAGCAAAGGCAATAAATACACGTAATTCATACGTCCAGAAACAAGTCATGCATTCTGGTTTTACTAGGACTACTTCCCATCCTTGGTCTTGTGCAACATAACCGTTATGGCCGTTGATAAGACAGCGTGTTGTAACGTCATCAAAGGGACGAGGGTTACGTAATGTCCAACAGTCCCGTAATAATCTAAAAACCTCATTTCTTACCCCAATTACCGACTCCGTCACTTGTGGAAACGTTTTGTTTAATAGTTGTAGCCCGATGTTCTTGTTCTCACTTTGGTGAGAAGCGAACATTACTAATCCGTAAGCATAACATGCTTCTTTATGTTGCATGTTAGCCGCTTTTTCTAAATCACGAAGTCCAATATTCGGATATATTGAGTCAAAATAATTTCTTAACCCGTTGCGTAAAATAGCATTTGGGTTCCCCGCAATATATGCGTCAAAGTAAACACATCGTAACTTATGGGTTTCCCAATGTGATATCCCCCATCTTTCAAACGAAAGTCTCTTATAAACCAAGACATTCTTGGAACGTTCTTCGAATGTCTTACAAACTGATCTCGCCTTAAATAGTTGTGCCGAAGAATTCTGGCCGACTCTAGACAAGATTTCATCAATCATGTCTCCGGGTAGGTCTCTTAAAATATTGGGTTGTCTATCCATTTTGTATTTTTAAACTGTAAAATAGACAAGAGTTAGATTCATAAAAAAAAATACTTATTAATACAAGCAATTTTTACATATATCATAAAGCATAAGAACACTATATTCCATATATTACACCACACGAATACAACTATCTTATTCCGACTCGCTCGTTTCTTCTTCTTCGGTTTTGGTTCGTTTTGCCAAGTTTCTAGGGATATATGATGTTCCCCTAATACGAACCGTCGTTGTCCACATTGGTTTAGAAAAACCTGGTGGTTTAGAGGTTCCCGGGTCATTGTTACAACTTAAGGACTTCGGGGGTTGACGATACATATAAAGTTCATCGGGGTTGGAATTAGATTTCTCTATTTTTATGCCCTTTCCCTTATTATTTTCTTTTGCCTTTTTAAATTCAGTTGGGGTAATTTCTATAACATCATCGGAATTCTCGTCGGAATCCGATTCATCGGAGAATTGGTAATCCTCCCAATATTTTGCTTCCTTGGCGGAAACACCATTGACCATAATTAACTTTGGTCGGTTGGTTGAGGATTTTCTTTTACTTAACCGTTTTATTATTTCCCCCACCGGTTCTATTTCTTCATCCGGTTCCGATTCTTCTTCCGGTTCCGATTCTTCTTCCGGTTCCGACTCTTCTTCCGGTTCCTCTTCGGGAACTTGTGAATCAGTCCACAAATTATTCCAATTTACATTTGACTCTTCATTATTATTAGGTGAGTCAATGGGACTTGTTCTAGAGGTAGACATCTATCACATAATATCAAACACGTTAAGAGATTAATATATCACATAATATTCATATGTTAAAAATATATAGTTTCCAACAAAAATGTTAAGCAATCATTTTTAAAGAAAACACGGTCGAAGTCCAGACTCACTAATGCATCCTAACAAACTCGATAAGACACACTAATGCAAATTTTCTGGTTCTCTAAGACCAACGCTCGGATACCAACTGAAATGTCCCGTTCTTATTGATTAAAAACGTTCCATATTAATTGATTTCGTTGCGAGGTTTTGACCTCTATATGAGACGTTTTTCAAAGACTGCATTCATTTTTAAACAAACCATAACCTTTATTTCATCAATAAAGGTTTAAAAAGCTTTACGTAGATTATCAAATAATGATAATCTAATATATCCTGTTTACACACGACCATTACATAATGGTTTACAATACAAATATGTTACAACAAAATAAGTTTCTTGAATGCAGTTTTTACACAATATCATACAAGCATGGACTCCAAATCTTGTCCTTATTTAAGTATGCGACAGCGGAAGCTCTTAATAATCACCTGAGAATAAACATGCTTAAAACGTCAACAAAAATGTTGGTGAGTTATAGGTTTAACCTATATATATCAAATCGTAACAATAGACCACAAGATTTCATATTTCAATACACATCCCATACATAGAGATAAAAATCATTCATATGGTGAACACCTGGTAATCGACAATAACAAGATGCATATATAAGAATATCCCCATCATTCCGGGACACCCTTCGGATATGATATAAATTTCGAAGTACTAAAGCATCCGGTACTTTGGATGGGGTTTGTTAGGCCTAGTAGATCTATCTTTAGGATTCGCGTCAATTAGGGTGTCTGTTCCCTAATTCTTAGATTACCAGACTTAATAAAAAGGGGCATATTCGATTTCGATAATTCAACCATAGAATGTAGTTTCACGTACTTGTGTCTATTTTGTAAATCATTTATAAAACCTGCATGTATTCTCATCCCAAAAATATTAGATTTTAAAAGTGGGACTATAACTCACTTTCACAGATTTTTACTTCGTCGGGAAGTAAGACTTGGCCACTGGTTGATTCACGAACCTATAACAATATATACATATATATCAAAGTATGTTCAAAATATATTTACAACACTTTTAATATATTTTGATGTTTTAAGTTTATTAAGTCAGCTGTCCTCGTTAGTAACCTACAACTAGTTGTCCACAGTTAGATGTACAGAAATAAATCGATAAATATTATCTTGAATCAATCCACGACCCAGTGTATACGTATCTCAGTATTGATCACAACTCAAACTATATATATTTTGGAATCAACCTCAACCCTGTATAGCTAACTCCAACATTCACATATAGAGTGTCTATGGTTGTTCCGAAATATATATAGATGTGTCGACATGATAGGTCGAAACATTGTATACGTGTCTATGGTATCTCAAGATTACATAATATATAATACAAGTTGATTAAGTTATGGTTGGAATAGATTTGTTACCAATTTTCACGTAGCTAAAATGAGAAAAATTATCCAATCTTGTTTTACCCATAACTTCTTCATTTTAAATCCGTTTTGAGTGAATCAAATTGCTATGGTTTCATATTGAACTCTATTTTATGAATCTAAACAAAAAAAGTATAGGTTTCTAGTCGGAAAAATAAGTTACAAGTCGTTTTTGTAAAGGTAGTCATTTCAGTCGAAAGAACGACGTCTAGATGACCATTTTAGAAAACATACTTCCACTTTGAGTTTAACCATAATTTTTGGATATAGTTTCATGTTCATAATAAAAATCATTTTCTCAGAATAACAACTTTTAAATCAAAGTTTATCATAGTTTTTAATTAACTAACCCAAAACAGCCCGCGGTGTTACTACGACGGCGTAAATCCGGTTTTACGGTGTTTTTCGTGTTTCCAGGTTTTAAATCATTAAGTTAGCATATCATATAGATATAGAACATGTGTTTAGTTGATTTTAAAAGTCAAGTTAGAAGGATTAACTTTTGTTTGCGAACAAGTTTAGAATTAACTAAACTATGTTCTAGTGATTACAAGTTTAAACCTTCGAATAAGATAGCTTTATATGTATGAATCGAATGATGTTATGAACATCATTACTACCTTAAGTTCCTTGGATGAACCTACTGGAAAAGAGAAAAATGGATCTAGCTTCAATGGATCCTTGGATGGCTCAAAGTTCTTGAAGCAAAATCATGACACGAAAACAAGTTCAAGTAAGATCATCACTTGAAATAAGATTGTTATAGTTATAGAAATTGAACCAAAGTTTGAATATGATTATTACCTTGTATTAGAATGATAACCTACTGTAAGAAACAAAGATTTCTTGAGGTTGGATGATCACCTTACAAGATTGGAAGTGAGCTAGCAAACTTGAAAGTATTCTTGATTTTATGAAACTAGAACTTTTGGAATTTATGAAGAACACTTAGAACTTGAAGATAGAACTTGAGAGAGTTCAATTAGATGAAGAAAATTGAAGAATGAAAGTGTTTGTAGGTGTTTTTGGTCGTTGGTGTATGGATTAGATATAAAGGATATGTAATTTTGTTTTCATGTAAATAAGTCATGAATGATTACTCATATTTTTTGTAATCTTATGAGATATTTCATGCTAGTTGCCAAATGATGGTTCCCACATGTGTTAGGTGACTCACATGGGCTGCTAAGAGCTGATCATTGGAGTGTATATACCAATAGTACATACATCTAAAAGCTGTGTATTGTACGAGTACGAATACGGGTGCATACGAGTAGAATTGTTGATGAAACTGAACGAGAATGTAATTGTAAGCATTTTTGTTAAGTAGAAGTATTTTGATAAGTGTATTGAAGTCTTTCAAAAGTGTATAAATACATATTAAAACACTACATGTATATACATTTTAACTGAGTCGTTAAGTCATCGTTAGTCGTTACATGTAAGTGTTGTTTTGAAACCTTTAGGTTAACGATCTTGTTAAATTGTCATAACCCGTCCTTAACCATAAGAACGTGTTAGATAACGTATGATTTCATTGCGAGGTATTGACCTCTATATGCGACATTTTTAAAAAGGAAAACTGCATATATTATACATTACAAACCAAACCATTATTTTTGTTACAAGCTTTAGACAATAAAAAGGTGATTATCGTTTAGCGATAATCTTCGACTTACAAACTTTACAAATGATAATAACAACACGGTTTCTAGCATATTTTACAGTACAACATCTCGGATATGCAGTTTTATTTTTGACACAAACATGCGTACGCAAGATCCTGGTTAGATCCAACATGATGCAGCGGAAGCTTTAGTAATCTCCTGAGAATAGACATGTTTTAAAAGGTCAACATAAAGTTGGTGAGATATAGGTTTAGTGCGCAGCAATATATATATATAGACCACAAGATTTCGTATATAAACATTTCAATAAAAATATTCTAAGTGGTTGAGCACTTGGTAACCATACTTAACATTTTCACGTCGCATATTCCCTTTAATATGAAATCTTACTACACCGTACCAAGTGTAGTCACAAAACGAAGTACTGTGCAACCGTTGAATACTGGTCGTCCAGTCCGGTTGGGGTTGTCAGGCCCGATAGATCTATCAACAGGATTCGCGTTTACAATACCGCTGTAAATATTAGTTACCAAGCTACAGGGAAGTATGCCAGTGGTACAACTCAACGTAGAACATATTTTTCAGTTACTTGTGTCCATAACGTAAAACATAAAATACATGTATTCTCATCCCGAAATATTTAGAGTTTAAAAGTGGGACTATATACTCACTGTTGTCTTGAAGATATATATAATTTGACTTGGTCTCCGGTTGATATCACGAACCTATCCATATATAATATATCAATATGTTTTCATTTTTAAACAAACGTTATAAATATATACTTGTTATACTTTTAATACTTTGAATAATTCCTTAGTCCGTAGTTAGCAGTCCGATGTTAGTAATTCAATTTTAATGGTTCATTTTTAGATGTTTAATATACCCGCAATGAAATAAATAAAACCCCCAACGAAATAAATAAAACCCCATCGTATATGTATTGGTCGAGATTAATCTTGACCCATGGTACCGGTGTTGTCAAATGACGTGTTGCGTACATAAAGTACCGGTGTTGTCAAATGACGTGTTGCGTACAAACATGGAATCTTATGATTAATCTTCTCGTGTTGTTTACGGGTGATCCTGAACCATATAAAATTGAATTATAAGTACATATATATAAAATATCATGTTATCTTAGAAGTATGTGATTTTATGCAAGTTTTCCCAATTAATCCCGAAGTCAATTAAGTCTTGGATAACCAATTTTGTTTCGGTCATAGTTTCTTCGTTACAAGTCCGTTTTCGTTGATTCAACTTGTCATCTCCTTGGATCGAGTCCCTCTTTAAGACTATGAACTGTAAATACCTTAGTTTGTATTCAAAATCACACGGCATAGGTCAAACTTTAGTGAAACTTATGAAGTTAAACATTTTTGTTACAACAAAATCATTTAATGACCATTTTTCTAAAAATATTTATACTTTGAAAAACCAAGTTTTACCTTGTTAAATTAGCATATATATATAAGTTATATTACAGGTCTTGAAGTATTTTAAAAGTTAAGTTAGAAGGATCTATTTAGTTTGCAAACAAGTTTGAAAACATTCAAACTATGTTCTTGTTGTTAAACTTTTGTACCACAAAATAAAATAGCTATATATATATGAATCGAATAAGGTTATGAACATAGTTACTACCTCAAGTTCCTTGGATAAGTTTGCTGTAAAAGAGAAGTAAGAAGCTAGAATCAAAAGGGTGATAGAAGTGGATGAAAGATTGGTAGTAAGTTGGTGTTCTTGGAGGGTTTTCTTGAAGTGTTTTTGTATGGTTTTCTTTATGGTGTTTAAGTAAGGTTTTTATGGCTAGATCTTCTTGGTAAGTTACTGAATTGTTATGGAGTTCAAAGGGTAAGAGAGAATGTGTGTTTTTAGTTAAGAGATTGAAGTAAAAATGAATCAAAATGATGATACATATATACTCCTAAAAATGTGATCTTTAAGGATAACATGACAAAATTCTAGTTTGTATTTTTGTAATTAGTCTTGCAATGATTCAAAAGTAATTACCTAGCTCTAAGGGCATGAATAATGGCTGGTTAGGTGGTGATTTTGATGTGTATTTACTATTAGTAAATACGTATAGGAGCTAGGTATGATACGAGTACAAATACTCTAAATATACGTATAGAAATTTTGTGAAAAATGGAATGAGGATTCAAATATAGCTATCTTTTGTGAATACACTTATATGATTTTATGTATTTAAGTTCTTAAAAGTGATTAAATACATTACTTATACAATATATGTATAAACATTATAGTCTTAAGTATTTAAGTCAAATAACGTTACGTATTGTTATCGTTTTGAAAACTTAAGTTAGTAGTTTCAAAATACACATATAACTTGTTGTTATTAATACAAAATGAGATATTAAAACATTCATTAATCATGTTAAATATGTATATATACATATATATACACAAACGTATAATTATCATATATTGTATAGTTCGTGATATCATCGGCCAAACTAGACGGTCAAACGTTGTGTAAAACTCTTTTCGGAAATATAAGTCTCGACAATTTGGATTGCTTATCATGTTGGTAAGGTTTAATTTATGTAAATATTAATCTTATAAGTATAGAATGATCGAAAAAGTGCGGGTCGTTACATTACCTCCCCGTTAAATAAATTTCGTCCCGAAATTTTAAAATTATACCTATTTTGCGTCATCGAGAAACAAGTGTGGATACTTTTGCCTCATCTGATCCTCTCGTTCCCAAGTAAACTCGGGACCTCTTCTAGCATTCCAACGAACCTTAACAATCGGTATATTACTCTGTTTGAGCTGTTTAACTTCACGGTCCATGATTTCGATTGGTTCTTCGACGAATTGTAGTTTCTCGTCGACATGAATTTCTTCAAGAGGAATGGTGAGGTCTTCCTTTGCAAGACACTTCTTAAGGTTTGAGACGTGAAAGGTATTATGTACTCCGGCGAGTTGTTGCGGTAACTCGAGTCGATAAGCTACCGGTCCAATGCGTTCGATGATCTTGAACGGGCCTACGTACCTTGGGTTCAGTTTACCCCTTTTGCCGAAACGTATTACACCTTTCCAAGGTGACACCTTTAGCATAACCATGTCCCCGACCTGAAACTCTAATGGTTTCCTTCGGATATCGGCGTAGCTCTTTTGGCGACTGCGGGCTGTTTTTAATCTCTCCTTGATTTGCACTATCTTCTCAGTCGTTTCATGTATGATCTCGGGACCAGTTAATTGTCGATCTCCTACTTCATTCCAACAGATAGGAGATCTACACTTCCTTCCGTACAATGCTTCGAATGGCGCAGCTCCAATGCTCGCATGATAACTATTATTATATGAGAATTCTGCTAACGGTAGATATTTATCCCATCCGTTTCCAAAATCGATCACACATGCCCTGAGCATGTCTTCGAGAGTCTGAATCGTTCTCTCACTCTGTCCATCGGTTTGTGGATGATATGCGGTACTCATATCCAACCGAGTTCCTAATGCCTCCTGTAGTGATTGCCAGAATTTTGAGGTAAATCTACTATCACGATCGGATATAATGGAAATAGGTATTCCATGCCTTGAAACAACTTCCTTTATATACAATCGTAATAGTTTCTCCATTCTATCCGTTTCCTTTATAGGCAAGAAATGTGCAGACTTGGTGAGACGATCAACAATCACCCAAATGGTGTCGTATCCCCAGGCAGTCTTTGGTAACTTCGTGATGAAATCCATGGTAATACCATCCCATTTCCATTCTGGGATTTCTGGTTGTTGAAGTAACCCTGACGGCTTCTGGTGTTCTGCTTTAACTTTGGAACAAGTCAAACACTCCCCAACATATGTTGCAACGTCGGTCTTTAAGTTAGGCCACCAATAACGTGTCTTAAGATCTTGGTACATCTTTCCAACTCCAGGATGTATCGAGTATCTTGTCTTATGTGCCTCGTTCAATATCAACTTCCTTAATCCACCCAACTTCGGTACCCAAATACGATTTGCAAAATATCTAATTCCGTCTTCCCGTATAACGAGTTGCTTCTCATACTTCTTCATTATTTCATTCTTTATGTTTTCTTTATTGAGTGCTTCTTGTTGAACCTCTTTGATTTGTGAGTTGAGATTCATACGAATTTTTATGTTCATTGCTCGAACTCGAATTGGTTCTCGTTCTTTTCTGCTTAAAGCATCGGCCACCACGTTCGCCTTTCCGGGATGATAACGAATTTCACAATCATAGTCGTTTATTAACTCGACCCACCTACGTTGCCTCATGTTTAATTGTTTCTGATCAAAAATATGTTGAAGGCTTTTATGATCAGTAAACACAGTGAATTTAACCCCATACAAGTAGTGTCTCCACATCTTCAATGCAAACACGACTGCTCCCAATTCTAGATCATGCGTCGTATAATTCCGCTCGTGAATCTTCAATTGTCGGGATGCAAATGCAATCACTTTCTTCCGTTGCATAAGAACACAACCAAAACCTTGTCGCGAAGCGTCACAATATATTTCGAAATCATCGTTCCCTTCTGGTAACGATAATATAGGCGCCGTAGTTAACTTCTTCTTCAGTATTTGAAATGCGTTCTCCTGCTCCGAAGTCCATTCGTATTTCTTCCCTTTTTGCGTTAACGCTGTCAACGGCTTAGCTATTCGGGAAAAATCTTGAATAAACCTTCTATAATAACCGGCTAAACCCAAAAATTGGCGTATCTGTGTTGGTGTATTAGGAGTCTCCCATTTTTCAATAGCTTCAGTTTTTGCTGGATCAACCTGAATTCCTTCGCTACTAACAACGTGGCCAAGAAATTGTACTTCTTTCAACCAGAAAGCACACTTAGAAAATTTAGCATATAGCTGTTCTTTTCTCAACAACTCTAATATCAACCTTAAATGCTCTTCATGCTCTTGCTCACTCTTGGAATAGATAAGAATATCATCAATGAAAACGATAACAAACTTATCTAAATACGGACTACAAACTCGATTCATGAGGTCCATGAATACAGCTGGCGCATTCGTCAATCCAAACGGCATAACCAAAAATTCGTAATGACCATAACGTGTCCGAAAAGCAGTTTTCGGAATGTCCTCTTCTTTGACGCGTAGTTGATGATAGCCCGATCTTAAGTCGATTTTTGAATAAACACATGATCCTTGCAATTGATCAAATAAGTCATCAATTCTCGGTAGTGGATACCGATTCTTGATAGTTAACTTATTTAATTCACGATAGTCTATACACATCCTAAAAGATCCATCTTTCTTCTTAACAAACAAAATTGGAGCTCCCCACGGCGAAGTACTCGGTCGTATGAATCCACGGTCCAGTAATTCTTTTAACTGACTTTGAAGTTCTTTTAACTCGGATGGTGCAAGTCTATATGGTGCACGAGCCACTGGTGCAGCTCCTGGTACTAAATCTATTTGAAATTCCACCGATCTAAATGGAGGTAATCCCGGCAATTCTTCCGGAAAAACTTCAGGAAAATCTCTTGCCACAGGCACGTCGTTGATGCACTTTTCTTTCTTTTCGACTTTATTAACATGTGCTAAAATAGCGTAACATCCCTTTTCTAAACACTTTTTGGCTTTCAAACAGCTAATGAGTTTTAGCTTTGAATTACCCTTCTCTCCATAAATCATCACCGGTATTTTATCCTTACCAGGAATACGAATTGCCTTCTTAGCACAAACAACTTCCGCTCCTATTTTGGACATCCAGTCCATGCCGACTATTACATCAAAACCTCCCAATTCTACGGGTATTAAGTCGATTTTAAATGTTTCTCCGGCTAAATTTATTTCACAATCACGACAAATTTTATCGGCTTCAATTAGTTTACCATTAGCTAACTCAATCAAGTACTTAGCATCTAAAGGTAATGATGAACAATTCAATTTAGTGTAAAAATTTATACACACGTAGCTTCTATCGGCGCCAGTATCAAATAAAATAGATGCTGATAAGTTATTAATGGTAAACGTACCCGTAACAAGCTCCGGGTCTTCTCGTGCCTCTCTAGCATTTATAACAAACGCTCTTCCACGTGCAGGTCCGCCATTCTGATTCGGGCACTGACTCTTATAGTGACCTTGTTTTCCACAACCAAAACAAGTAATGGTAGCCAAAGCAGTTCTATTTGCGTTGGTGGCAGGAGTCTTGTTGCCATTTGTAACGAGAGCCTTACAATCTTCCGCAAGATGACCTTGTCGATTACACTTGGTGCATAACACACTACAGTAACCAAAGTGATGTTTGTGGCAACGGTTGCATAAAGGACTTTGTCCTTTATAACCAAAACCTGAACCACTACTCGCACCTTTTGTGGTTTCTTGTTTCTTATAAGGTTGTTGTTGGTTACCTCGATCATAACTTCCATTCCACTTTTTCTTGTTTCCCAATACCTTCACCTCAGTATTGAATGCTTTCTTGTCCAAAATGACCTGATCCATTAGCTCGTTCGCCATGGTCATAGCTTCATGAATTGTCTTAGGTTTCGATGCTGTAACATTTGCCTTGACCTTTTTGGGCAAACCAGCTTTGTACATTTCAATCTTCCGTTCTTCGGTTGGAACCAATTCAGGACATAGCAAAACTAATTCCATGAATCGCTGGTTGTAGTTGGTGATTTCAGTACCAACCACCTTCAAACTTCGTAACTCATCTTCTAACTTAATAACCTCATTCCTTGGACAATACTCGGTGATTATCATTGCTTTGAATTCTTCCCACGGAGTATCATAGGCTACATCTCCTCCTACAGCCTTCACATAATTTTTCCACCACGTGAGTGCACTATCTTGTAAAGTGCACGATGCGTATTTGGTCATGTCCTTTTCAACACAACCACTGATTTTGAACACAGTCTCCATCTTTTCTATCCATCGGGTTAAACCGATCGGTCCTTCCGTTCCACTGAATGATGATGGCTTGCAAGCTTGGAACGTCTTGTAGGAGCATCCTACACGAGGATTTGGATTAACTGCAGCAGCTCTTGCAGCCTCAACCCATAACATTCTGTCGTTCACTCGCTGGTTGATGAGTTCCTCGAGTTCTTGTTCCGTCATTCGATTCAATCGCGCCATTTCCTAATGAAAGAAAATAATTATTCACATGGATTATTATAGATGTAGTGTGTATTTATAGTACATTATAGCTTATTAATAATATGAACTAGGTATTATTATAAAAGCCTTTTCTTCTTATTAGCGTTTTATAATTATATCTTGGGTAGTACCTACCCGTTAATGTTCATACTTAATAGCTTAGTACAGAATCAATTACTACAATCTAAATAATACTTAACCATGGAAAATTATTGCATTTCATACTTCAATATTTTACACATGCTTATCTTACATCGAACATTAAGCAAACCACACTATTAATATTATACAAAACATTATTCGGTTCCATGGTTTGACACAGCAGCGCATTGTTTGATCTATTTTCTAGGACGTTTAGACACAAAGATTTGCTTAACGCTTATCCTAACTGTCTGCCTATATTTTGGCTGTGGGACTGAAGAACTAGATGCGGGGATAGCACTAATAGGAATAGCGGGGATAGGGGTGGTAGTGTTGAGTGGAATTGGTGCCACATCATTCTCATTAAACTCGGGATTTGGATTTTCTAATTCACTAGCTTTTCGTTTCTTCCCTAGTTCGAATCTCGTCTTTTGTAATTTCCTGTATTTCTTCCTCGGGTTCACTTTCCTCCTCGGGTTCACTTTCCTCCTCGGGTTCACTTTCCTCCTCGGGTTCACTTTCCTCCTCGGGTTCACTTTCCTCCTCGGGTTCACTTTCCTGGTTCTCTATAGTTGGTTCATCCGGAATTTGTGAGTCTTCCCCAAGGATATCATTTTCGTCATCGGACAGGTTAATGACTGGAACGCCATCTGAAGATTCTGATTCGGAGTCGTTGATTGTGATAACAATTTTTGAGCTCGACATCTATCACACAACACTAACCCATTAGTACTTATATAATATTTACATATAAATTTTAACCAACAGTGATAAGCAATGGTTTTTTTTTTTTTTAAATCAGACCCGGTCAAAGTCCAGACTTACTAATGTATCCTAACGGCTTCTCGGTTAGACACACTAATGCAGACCTGGTTCGCTAAGACCACCGCTCTGATACCACATGTCATAACCCGTCCTTAACCATAAGAACGTGTTAGATAACGTATGATTTCATTGCGAGGTATTGACCTCTATATGCGACATTTTTAAAAAGGAAAACTGCATATATTATACATTACAAACCAAACCATTATTTTTGTTACAAGCTTTAGACAATAAAAAGGTGATTATCGTTTAGCGATAATCTTCGACTTACAAACTTTACAAATGATAATAACAACACGGTTTCTAGCATATTTTACAGTACAACATCTCGGATATGCAGTTTTATTTTTGACACAAACATGCGTACGCAAGATCCTGGTTAGATCCAACATGATGCAGCGGAAGCTTTAGTAATCTCCTGAGAATAGACATGTTTTAAAAGGTCAACATAAAGTTGGTGAGATATAGGTTTAGTGCGCAGCAATATATATATATAGACCACAAGATTTCGTATATAAACATTTCAATAAAAATATTCTAAGTGGTTGAGCACTTGGTAACCATACTTAACATTTTCACGTCGCATATTCCCTTTAATATGAAATCTTACTACACCGTACCAAGTGTAGTCACAAAACGAAGTACTGTGCAACCGTTGAATACTGGTCGTCCAGTCCGGTTGGGGTTGTCAGGCCCGATAGATCTATCAACAGGATTCGCGTTTACAATACCGCTGTAAATATTAGTTACCAAGCTACAGGGAAGTATGCCAGTGGTACAACTCAACGTAGAACATATTTTTCAGTTACTTGTGTCCATAACGTAAAACATAAAATACATGTATTCTCATCCCGAAATATTTAGAGTTTAAAAGTGGGACTATATACTCACTGTTGTCTTGAAGATATATATAATTTGACTTGGTCTCCGGTTGATATCACGAACCTATCCATATATAATATATCAATATGTTTTCATTTTTAAACAAACGTTATAAATATATACTTGTTATACTTTTAATACTTTGAATAATTCCTTAGTCCGTAGTTAGCAGTCCGATGTTAGTAATTCAATTTTAATGGTTCATTTTTAGATGTTTAATATACCCGCAATGAAATAAATAAAACCCCCAACGAAATAAATAAAACCCCATCGTATATGTATTGGTCGAGATTAATCTTGACCCATGGTACCGGTGTTGTCAAATGACGTGTTGCGTACATAAAGTACCGGTGTTGTCAAATGACGTGTTGCGTACAAACATGGAATCTTATGATTAATCTTCTCGTGTTGTTTACGGGTGATCCTGAACCATATAAAATTGAATTATAAGTACATATATATATAAAATATCATGTTATCTTAGAAGTATGTGATTTTATGCAAGTTTTCCCAATTAATCCCGAAGTCAATTAAGTCTTGGATAACCAATTTTGTTTCGGTCATAGTTTCTTCGTTACAAGTCCGTTTTCGTTGATTCAACTTGTCATCTCCTTGGATCGAGTCCCTCTTTAAGACTATGAACTGTAAATACCTTAGTTTGTATTCAAAATCACACGGCATAGGTCAAACTTTAGTGAAACTTATGAAGTTAAACATTTTTGTTACAACAAAATCATTTAATGACCATTTTTCTAAAAATATTTATACTTTGAAAAACCAAGTTTTACCTTGTTAAATTAGCATATATATATAAGTTATATTACAGGTCTTGAAGTATTTTAAAAGTTAAGTTAGAAGGATCTATTTAGTTTGCAAACAAGTTTGAAAACATTCAAACTATGTTCTTGTTGTTAAACTTTTGTACCACAAAATAAAATAGCTATATATATATGAATCGAATAAGGTTATGAACATAGTTACTACCTCAAGTTCCTTGGATAAGTTTGCTGTAAAAGAGAAGTAAGAAGCTAGAATCAAAAGGGTGATAGAAGTGGATGAAAGATTGGTAGTAAGTTGGTGTTCTTGGAGGGTTTTCTTGAAGTGTTTTTGTATGGTTTTCTTTATGGTGTTTAAGTAAGGTTTTTATGGCTAGATCTTCTTGGTAAGTTACTGAATTGTTATGGAGTTCAAAGGGTAAGAGAGAATGTGTGTTTTTAGTTAAGAGATTGAAGTAAAAATGAATCAAAATGATGATACATATATACTCCTAAAAATGTGATCTTTAAGGATAACATGACAAAATTCTAGTTTGTATTTTTGTAATTAGTCTTGCAATGATTCAAAAGTAATTACCTAGCTCTAAGGGCATGAATAATGGCTGGTTAGGTGGTGATTTTGATGTGTATTTACTATTAGTAAATACGTATAGGAGCTAGGTATGATACGAGTACAAATACTCTAAATATACGTATAGAAATTTTGTGAAAAATGGAATGAGGATTCAAATATAGCTATCTTTTGTGAATACACTTATATGATTTTATGTATTTAAGTTCTTAAAAGTGATTAAATACATTACTTATACAATATATGTATAAACATTATAGTCTTAAGTATTTAAGTCAAATAACGTTACGTATTGTTATCGTTTTGAAAACTTAAGTTAGTAGTTTCAAAATACACATATAACTTGTTGTTATTAATACAAAATGAGATATTAAAACATTCATTAATCATGTTAAATATGTATATATACATATATATACACAAACGTATAATTATCATATATTGTATAGTTCGTGATATCATCGGCCAAACTAGACGGTCAAACGTTGTGTAAAACTCTTTTCGGAAATATAAGTCTCAACAATTTGGATTGCTTATCATGTTGGTAAGGTTTAATTTATGTAAATATTAATCTTATAAGTATAGAATGATCGAAAAAGTGCGGGTCGTTACATAAATGTTGTTAACCCAATGTTTATAATAACAAAAGAGATTTTAAATTATTATATTATCATGATATTATGATGTACGAATATCTCTTAATATGATATATATACATTAAATGTCGTTACAACGATAAACGTTACATATATGTCTCGTTTCAAAATCATTAAGTTAGTAGTCTTGTTTTTACATATGTAGTTCATTGTTAATATAATTAATGATATGTTTACTTATCATAATATCATGTTAACTATATATATAACCATATATATGTCATCATATAGTTTTTTTACAAGTTTTAACGTTCGTGAATCACCGGTCAACTTGGGTGGTCAATTGTCTATATGAAACCTATTTCAATTAATCAAGTCTTAACAAGTTTGATTGCTTAACATGTTGGAAACATTTAATCATGTAAACATCAATCTCAATTAATATATATAAACATGGAAAAGTTCGGGTCACTACAGATGATCACCTTACAAGATTGGAAGTGAGCTAGCAAACTTGAAAGTATTCTTGATTTTATGAAACTAGAACTTTTGGAATTTATGAAGAACACTTAGAACTTGAAGATAGAACTTGAGAGAGTTCAATTAGATGAAGAAAATTGAAGAATGAAAGTGTTTGTAGGTGTTTTTGGTCGTTGGTGTATGGATTAGATATAAAGGATATGTAATTTTGTTTTCATGTAAATAAGTCATGAATGATTACTCATATTTTTGTAATCTTATGAGATATTTCATGCTAGTTGCCAAATGATGGTTCCCACATGTGTTAGGTGACTCACATGGGCTGCTAAGAGCTGATCATTGGAGTGTATATACCAATAGTACATACATCTAAAAGCTGTGTATTGTACGAGTACGAATACGGGTGCATACGAGTAGAATTGTTGATGAAACTGAACGAGAATGTAATTGTAAGCATTTTTGTTAAGTAGAAGTATTTTGATAAGTGTATTGAAGTCTTTCAAAAGTGTATAAATACATATTAAAACACTACATGTATATACATTTTAACTGAGTCGTTAAGTCATCGTTAGTCGTTACATGTAAGTGTTGTTTTGAAACCTTTAGGTTAACGATCTTGTTAAATGTTGTTAACCCAATGTTTATAATATCAAAAGAGATTTTAAATTATTATATTATCATGATATTATGATGTACGAATATCTCTTAATATGATATATATACATTAAATGTCGTTACAACGATAAACGTTACATATATGTCTCGTTTCAAAATCATTAAGTTAGTAGTCTTGTTTTTACATATGTAGTTCATTGTTAATATAATTAATGATATGTTTACTTATCATAATATCATGTTAACTATATATATAACCATATATATGTCATCATATAGTTTTTTTACAAGTTTTAACGTTCGTGAATCACCGGTCAACTTGGGTGGTCAATTGTCTATATGAAACCTATTTCAATTAATCAAGTCTTAACAAGTTTGATTGCTTAACATGTTGGAAACATTTAATCATGTAAACATCAATCTCAATTAATATATATAAACATGGAAAAGTTCGGGTCACTACAGTACCTACCCGTTAAATAAATTTCGTCCCGAAATTTTAAGCTGTTGAAGGTGTTGACGAATCTTCTGGAAATAGGTGCGGGTATTTCTTCTTTATCTGATCTTCACGCTCCCAGGTGAACTCGGGTCCTCTACGAGCATTCCATCGAACCTTAACAATTGGTATCTTGTTTTGCTTAAGTCTTTTAACCTCACGATCCATTATTTCGACGGGTTCTTCGATGAATTGGAGTTTTTCGTTGATTTGGATTTCATCTAACGGAATAGTGAGATCTTCTTTAGCAAAACATTTCTTCAAATTCGAGACGTGGAAAGTGTTATGTACAGCCGCGAGTTGTTGAGGTAACTCAAGTCGGTAAGCTACTGGTCCGACACGATCAATAATCTTGAATGGTCCAATATACCTTGGATTTAATTTCCCTCGTTTACCAAATCGAACAACGCCTTTCCAAGGTGAAACTTTAAGCATGACCATCTCTCCAATTTCAAATTCTATATCTTTTCTTTTAATGTCAGCGTAGCTCTTTTGTCGACTTTGGGCGGTTTTCAACCGTTGTTGAATTTGGATGATCTTCTCGGTAGTTTCTTGTATATTCTCCGGACCCGTAATCTGTCTATCCCCCACCTCACTCCAACAAATCGGAGACCTGCACTTTCTACCATAAAGTGCTTCAAACGGCGCCATCTCAATGCTTGAATGGTAGCTGTTGTTGTAGGAAAATTCTGCTAACGGTAGATGTCGATCCCAACTGTTTCCGAAATCAATAACACATGCTCGTAGCATGTCTTCAAGCGTTTGTATCGTCCTTTCGCTCTGCCCATCAGTTTGTGGATGATAGGCAGTACTCATGTCTAGACGAGTTCCTAATGCTTGCTGTAATGTCTGCCAGAATCTTGAAATAAATCTGCCATCCCTATCAGGGATAATAGAGATTGGTATTCCATGTCTGGAGACGACTTCCTTCAAATACAGTCGTGCTAACTTCTCCATCTTGTCATCTTCTCTTATTGGTAGGAAGTGTGCTGATTTGGTGAGACGATCAACTATTACCCAAATAGTATCAAAACCACTTGCAGTCCTTGGCAATTTAGTGATGAAATCCATGGTAATGTTTTCCCATTTCCATTCCGGGATTTCGGGTTGTTGAAGTAGACCTGATGGTTTCTGATGCTCAGCTTTGACCTTAGAACACGTCAAACATTCTCCTACGTATTTAGCAACATCGGCTTTCATACCCGGCCACCAAAAATGTTTCTTGAGATCCTTGTACATCTTCCCCGTTCCAGGATGTATTGAGTATCTGGTTTTATGAGCTTCTCTAAGTACCATTTCTCTCATATCTCCAAATTTTGGTACCCAAATCCTTTCAGCCCTATACCGGGTTCCGTCTTCCCGAATATTAAGATGCTTCTCCGATCCTTTGGGTATTTCATCCTTTAAATTTCCCTCTTTTAAAACTCCTTGTTGCGCCTCCTTTATTTGAGTAGTAATGTTATTATGAATCATTATATTCATAGATTTTACTCGAATGGGTTCTCTGTCCTTCCTGCTCAAGGCATCGGCTACCACATTTGCCTTCCCCGGGTGGTAACGAATCTCAAAGTCGTAATCATTCAATAATTCAATCCACCTACGATGCCTCATATTCAGTTGTTTCTGATTAAATATGTGTTGAAGACTTTTGTGGTCGGTATATATAATACTTTTGACCCCATATAAGTAGTGCCTCCAAGTCTTTAATGCAAAAACAACCGCGCCTAATTCCAAATCATGCGTCGTATAATTTTGTTCGTGAATCTTCAATTGTCTAGACGCATAAGCAATCACCTTCGTTCGTTGCATTAATACACAACCGAGACCTTGCTTTGATGCGTCACAATAAATCACAAAATCATCATTCCCTTCAGGCAATGACAATATAGGTGCCGTAGTTAGCTTTTTCTTCAATAACTGAAATGCTTTCTCTTGTTCATCATTCCATTCAAATTTCTTCCCTTTATGCGTTAATGCAGTCAAGGGTTTTGCTATTCTGGAAAAGTCTTGGATGAACCTTCTGTAGTAACCAGCTAGTCCTAAAAACTGGCGTATGTGTTTCGGAGTTTTCGGGGTTTCCCACTTTTCAACAGTTTCTATCTTTGCCGGATCCACCTTAATACCTTCTTTGTTCACTATGTGACCGAGGAATTGAACTTCTTCCAACCAAAACGCACACTTTGAAAACTTAGCGTACAATTCTTCCTTCCTCAATACTTCTAACACCTTTCTCAAATGTTCACCGTGTTCTTGGTCATTCTTTGAGTAAATAAGTATGTCATCAATGAAACCAATGACAAACTTGTCAAGGTATGGTCCACACACTCGGTTCATAAGGTCCATGAACACAGCTGGTGCATTAGTTAAACCAAACGGCATGACCATAAACTCGTAATGACCGTAACGTGTTCTGAAAGCAGTCTTTGGAATATCATCTTCTTTCACCCGCATTTGATGATACCCGGAACGTAAGTCAATCTTTGAATAAACAGACGAGCCTTGTAGTTGATCAAATAAGTCGTCGATTCTCGGTAGTGGGTAGCGGTTCTTGATGGTAAGTTTGTTCAACTCTCGGTAGTCGATACACAACCTGAATGTACCATCTTTCTTCTTGACAAACAAAACAGGAGCTCCCCACGGTGATGTGCTTGGTCGAATGAAACCACGCTCTAAAAGTTCTTGTAATTGGCTTTGCAGTTCTTTCATCTCGCTGGGTGCGAGTCTGTAAGGAGCACGAGCTGTTGGTGCAGCTCCTGGTACAAGATCTATTTGAAATTCAACGGATCGATGTGGGGGTAATCCCGGTAATTCTTTCGGAAATACATCGGGAAATTCTTTTGCAATGGGAACATCATTGATGCTCTTTTCTTCAGTTTATACTTTCTCGACGTGTGCTAGAACAGCATAGCAACCTTTTCTTATTAGTTTTTGTGCCTTCAAATTACTAATAAGATGTAGCTTCGTGTTGCCCTTTTCTCCGTACACCATTAAGGGTTTTCCTTTTTCTCGTATAATGCGAATTGCATTTTTGTAACAAACGATCTCCGCTTTCACTTCTTTCAACCAGTCCATACCGATTATCACATCAAAACTCCCCAACTCTACTGGTATCAAATCAATCTTAAATGTTTCGCTAACCAGTTTAATTTCTCGATTCCGACATATATTATCTGCTGAAATTAATTTACCATTTGCTAATTCGAGTAAAAATTTACTATCCAAAGGCGTCAATGGACAACTTAATTTAGCACAAAAATCTCTACTCATATAGCTTCTATCCGCACCCGAATCAAATAAAACGTAAGCAGATTTATTGTCAATAAGAAACGTACCCGTAACAAGCTCCGGGTCTTCCTGTGCCTCTACCGCATTAATATTGAAAACTCTTCCACGGCCTTGTCCATTCGTGTTCTCCTGGTTCGGGCAATTTCTAATAATGTGGCCTGGTTTTCCACATTTATAACAAACTACATTGGCATAACTTGCTCCGACACTACTTGCTCCGCCATTACTCGTTCCGACACCATTTGTTCCTTTCGTTCTATTAACCCCTGGTCCGTAGACCTCACACTTCGCCGCGCTATGACCATTTCTTTTACACTTGTTGCAAAATTTGGTGCAGAACCCCGAGTGATTCTTTTCACACCTTTGGCATAGTTGCTTCTGATTGTTGTTGTTGTTGCGGTTATTATTGTTGTTGGGATGATTGTTGTAGTTGCTGTTGTTGTTGTTGTTGTTGTTGGGCCGTTTGTTGTAGTTGCGATTGATGTTGCGATTGTTGGGATAATTGTTGCGATTATTGTTGTAATTGCTGTTGTTGTTGTATTGGTGATTCTTATCACCGTTTTCCTCCCACTTTCTTTTGACTTGCTTCACATTGGCCTCTTCAGCAGTCTGTTCTTTAATTCTTTCTTCAATCTGGTTCACTAGTTTGTGAGCCATTCTACATGCCTGTTGTATGGAGGCGGGCTCGTGTGAACTTATATCTTCTTGGATTCTTTCCGGTAATCCTTTCACAAACGCGTCGATCTTCTCTTCCTCATCTTCGAATGCTCCCGGACACAATAGGCACAATTCTGTGAATCGTCTTTCGTACGTGGTAATATCAAATCCTTGGGTTCGTAACCCTCTAAGTTCTGTCTTGAGCTTATTGACCTCGGTTCTGGGACGGTACTTCTCGTTCATCAAGTGCTTGAATGCTGACCACGGTAGTGCGTACGCATCATCTTGTCCCACTTGCTCTAGATAGGTATTCCACCATGTTAACGCAGAACCTGTGAAGGTATGCGTAGCGTACTTCACTTTGTCCTCTTCAGTACACTTACTTGTGGCAAACACCGATTCAACCTTCTCGGTCCACCGTTTCAATCCGATCGGTCCTTCGGTTCCATCAAATTCCAAAGGTTTGCAGGCAGTGAATTCTTTGTAGGTGCATCCTACACGATTTCCTGTACTGCTAGATCCAAGGTTATTGTTGGTATGTAGCGCAGCCTGTACTGCGGCTATGTTTGAAGCTAGAAAAGTACGGAATTCCTCTTCATTCATATTCACGGTGTGTCGAGTAGTCGGTGCCATTTCCTTCAAAATAGTTAAATGGAACAAGTTAATCATACAGAATATTAAGAGTAGTTAATAGTATTTCGTAGCATAATATGAACTCATTTATAAAAGCTTTTTCTTCATATTAGCGTTTTATAAGTTTAAATTCGGGTAGTACCTACCCGTTAAGTTCATACTTAGTAGCTAATATACAATTCACCTACTACAATTCTATATGAAAAACTGATTGTAATAATATTTCGCGTTCAAACTTTTATACAATATTTTACAAACTTACAATACCGCTTATTTTACATAAAGCATGAAATATAGCACACAATAACTTTGATACAAGATAGTTGTGAAGACAATTCTAGCTAGTACACAAGTCGTTCGGCAAAGGCAATAAAGACACGTAATTCATACGTCCAGAAACAAGTCATGCATTCTGGTTTTACTAGGACTACTTCCCATCCTTGGTCTTGTGCAACATAACCGTTATGGCCGTTGATAAGACAGCGTGTTGTAACGTCATCAAAGGGACGAGGGTTACGTAATGTCCAACAGTCCCGTAATAATCTAAAAACCTCATTTCTTACCCCAATTACCGACTCCGTCACTTGTGGAAACGTTTTGTTTAATAGTTGTAGCCCGATGTTCTTGTTCTCACTTTGGTGAGAAGCGAACATTACTAATCCGTAAGCATAACATGCTTCTTTATGTTGCATGGTAGCCGCTTTTTCTAAATCACGAAGTCCAATATTCGGATATATTGAGTCAAAATAATTTCTTAACCCGTTGCGTAAAATAGCATTTGGGTTCCCCGCAATATATGCGTCAAAGTAAACACATCGTAACTTATGGGTTTCCCAATGTGATATCCCCCATCTTTCAAACGAAAGTCTCTTATAAACCAAGACATTCTTGGAACGTTCTTCGAATGTCTTACAAACTGATCTCGCCTTAAATAGTTGTGCCGAAGAATTCTGGCCGACTCTAGACAAGATTTCATCAATCATGTCTCCGGGTAGGTCTCTTAAAATATTGGGTTGTCTATCCATTTTGTGTTTTTAAACTGTAAAATAGACAAGAGTTAGTTTCATAAAAAAAAATACTTATTAATACAAGCAATTTTTACATATATCATAAAGCATAAGAACACTATATTACATATATTACACCACACGAATACAACTATCTTATTCCGACTCGCTCGTTTCTTCTTCTTCGGTTTTGGTTCGTTTTGCCAAGTTTCTAGGGATATATGATGTTCCCCTAATACGAGCCGTCGTTGTCCACATTGGTTTAGAAAAACCTGGTGGTTTAGAGGTTCCCGGGTCATTGTTACAACTTAAGGACTTCGGGGGTTGACGATACATATAAAGTTCATCGGGGTTGGAATTAGATTTCTCTATTTTTATGCCCTTTCCCTTATTATTTTCTTTTGCCTTTTTAAATTCAGTTGGGGTAATTTCTATAACATCATCGGAATTCTCGTCGGAATCCGATTCATCGGAGAATTGGTAATCTTCCCAATATTTTGCTTCCTTGGCGGAAACACCATTGACCATAATTAACTTTGGTCGGTTGGTTGAGGATTTTCTTTTACTTAACCGTTTTATTATTTCCCCCACCGGTTCCGATTCTTCTTCCGGTTCCGATTCTTCTTCCGGTTCCGATTCTTCTTCCGGTTCCGACTCTTCTTCCGGTTCCTCTTCGGGAACTTGTGAATCAGTCCACAAATCATTCCAATTTACATTTGACTCTTCATTATTATTAGGTGAGTCAATGGGACTTGTTCTAGAGGTAGACATCTATCACATAATATCAAACACGTTAAGAGATTAATATATCACATAATATTCATATGTTAAAAATATATAGTTTCCAACAAAAATGTTAAGCAATCATTTTTCAAGTAAACACGGTCGAAGTCCAGACTCACTAATGCATCCTAACAAACTCGATAAGACACACTAATGCAAAATTCTGGTTCTCTAAGACCAACGCTCTGATACCAACTGAAATGTCCCGTTCTTATTGATTAAAAACGTTCCATATTAATTGATTTCGTTGCGAGGTTTTGACCTCTATATGAGACGTTTTTCAAAGACTGCATTCATTTTTAAAACAAACCATAACCTTTATTTCATAAATAAAGGTTTAAAAAGCTTTACGTAGATTATCAAATAATGATAATCTAAAATATCCTGTTTACACACGACCATTACATAATGGTTTACAATACAAATATGCTACATCGAAATCAGTTTCTTGAATGCAATTTTTACACAATATCATACAAACATGGACTCCAAATCTTGTCCTTATTTAAGTATGCGACAGCGGAAGCTCTTAATAATCACCTGAGAATAAACATGCTTAAAACGTCAACAAAAATGTTGGTGAGTTATAGGTTTAACCTATATATATCAAATCGTAACAATAGACCACAAGATTTCATATTTCAATACACATCCCATACATAGAGATAAAAATCATTCATATGGTGAACACCTGGTAACCGACAATAACAAGATGCATATATAAGAATATCCCCATCATTCCGGGACACCCTTCGGATATGATATAAATTTCGAAGTACTAAAGCATCCGGTACTTTGGATGGGGTTTGTTAGGCCCAATAGATCTATCTTTAGGATTCGCGTCAATTAGGGTGTCTGTTCCCTAATTCTTAGATTACCAGACTTAATAAAAAGGGGCATATTCGATTTCGATAATTCAACCATAGAATGTAGTTTCACGTACTTGTGTCTATTTTGTAAATCATTTATAAAACCTGCATGTATTCTCATCCCAAAAATATTAGATTTTAAAAGTGGGACTATAACTCACTTTCACAGATTTTTACTTCGTCGGGAAGTAAGACTTGGCCACTGGTTGATTCACGAACCTATAACAATATATACATATATATCAAAGTATGTTCAAAATATATTTACAACACTTTTAATATATTTTGATGTTTTAAGTTTATTAAGTCAGCTGTCCTCGTTAGTAACCTACAACTAGTTGTCCACAGTTAGATGTACAGAAATAAATCGATAAATATTATCTTGAATCAATCCACGACCCAGTGTATACGTATCTCAGTATTGATCACAACTCAAACTATATATATTTTGGAATCAACCTCAACCCTGTATAGCTAACTCCAACATTCACATATAGAGTGTCTATGGTTGTTCCGAAATATATATAGATGTGTCGACATGATAGGTCGAAACATTGTATACGTGTCTATGGTATCTCAAGATTACATAATATATAATACAAGTTGATTAAGTTATGGTTGGAATAGATTTGTTACCAATTTTCACGTAGCTAAAATGAGAAAAATTATCCAATCTTGTTTTACCCATAACTTCTTCATTTTAAATCCGTTTTGAGTGAATCAAATTGCTATGGTTTCATATTGAACTCTATTTTATGAATATAAACAAAAAAAGTATAGGTTTCTAGTCGGAAAAATAAGTTACAAGTCGTTTTTGTAAAGGTAGTCATTTCAGTCGAAAGAACGACGTCTAGATGACCATTTTAGAAAACATACTTCCACTTTGAGTTTAACCATAATTTTTGGATATAGTTTCATGTTCATAATAAAAATCATTTTCTCAGAATAACAACTTTTAAATCAAAGTTTATCATAGTTTTTAATTAACTAACCCAAAACAGCCCGCGGTGTTACTACGACGGCGTAAATCCGGTTTTACGGTGTTTTTCGTATTTCCAGGTTTTAAATCATTAAGTTAGCATATCATATAGATATAGAACATGTGTTTAGTTGATTTTAAAAGTCATGTTAGAAGGATTAACTTTTGTTTGCGAGCAAGTTTAGAATTAACTAAACTATGTTCTAGTGATTACAAGTTTAAACCTTCGAATAAGATAGCTTTATATGTATGAATTGAATGATGTTATGAACATCATTACTACCTTAAGTTCCTTGGATGAACCTACTGGAAAAGAGAAAAATGGATCTAGCTTCAATGGATCCTTGGATGGCTCAAAGTTCTTGAAGCAAAATCATGACACGAAAACAAGTTCAAATAAGATCATCACTTGAAATAAGATTGTTATAGTTATAGAAATTGAACCAAAGTTTGAATATGATTATTACCTTGTATTAGAATGATAACCTACTGTAAGAAACAAAGATTTCTTGAGGTTGGATGATCACCTTACAAGATTGGAAGTGAGCTAGCAAACTTGAAAGTATTCTTGATTTTATGAAACTAGAACTTTTGGAATTTATGAAGAACACTTAGAACTTGAAGATAGAACTTGAGAGAGTTCAATTAGATGAAGAAAATTGAAGAATGAAAGTGTTTGTAGGTGTTTTTGGTCGTTGGTGTATGGATTAGATATAAAGGATATGTAATTTTGTTTTCATGTAAATAAGTCATGAATGATTACTCATATTTTTGTAATCTTATGAGATATTTCATGGTAGTTGCCAAATGATGGTTCCCACATGTGTTAGGTGACTCACATGGGCTGCTAAGAGCTGATCATTGGAGTGTATATACCAATAGTACATACATCTAAAAGCTGTGTATTGTACGAGTACGAATACGGGTGCATACGAGTAGAATTGTTGATGAAACTGAACGAGAATGTAATTGTAAGCATTTTTGTTAAGTAGAAGTATTTTGATAAGTGTATTGAAGTCTTTCAAAAGTGTATAAATACATATTAAAACACTACATGTATATACATTTTAACTGAGTCGTTAAGTCATCGTTAGTCGTTACATGTAAGTGTTGTTTTGAAACCTTTAGGTTAACGATCTTGTTAAATGTTGTTAACCCAATGTTTATAATATCAAAAGAGATTTTAAATTATTATATTATCATGATATTATGATGTACGAATATCTCTTAATATGATATATATACATTAAATGTCGTTACAACGATAAACGTTACATATATGTCTCGTTTCAAAATCATTAAGTTAGTAGTCTTGTTTTTACATATGTAGTTCATTGTTAATATAATTAATGATATGTTTACTTATCATAATATCATGTTAACTATATATATAACCATATATATGTCATCATATAGTTTTTTTACAAGTTTTAACGTTCGTGAATCACCGGTCAACTTGGGTGGTCAATTGTCTATATGAAACCTATTTCAATTAATCAAGTCTTAACAAGTTTGATTGCTTAACATGTTGGAAACATTTAATCATGTAAACATCAATCTCAATTAATATATATAAACATGGAAAAGTTCGGGTCACTACATTAATAATGAGGGGGAAGATCACGATGAACAGTACTGGGTTTCGGTTTTACGACTGAACGTTGAGTAATGATCATATGATGATGTTATTTTTTTTATGAACTATACCGCTTCATTACTTACGTTTCTGTTAGAACCAAACGAGGATGATGATGAACAGTAAAATGGAGAAGAGGTTTGATCGACTGTAGCTGCCATAATTTTTATCTTCTTTTCTTCCCGTTGTTCCTGTACTTCTACTGCAGTTACCATCTTGCTTCAACTCATTCTACAGCGATAATGGTGGTGTTGTTAATAGTAACGAAGATGTGATTTTGACGGTGGAAACGAAGAAGAATGATGGTGAGTATGATGATGACAAAGAAGATGATGAACGGTGTTGAGTTAACGAAGATGATACAACGAGAAACATGATGACGATGGTGATTATTAATGGAGGTGATGAAGAACGGACGGAGGATGATGAAGATAATGCGAGGTTGCTGTTTCCTTTAAGACACATATGTGAAATATTAAACTGTTGGATTTCGAAATTGGATTGGCCGATTATTACGAAATTGGATTGGGCCAAAGTTATTTTGTTTTCCTTGGGCCGAAATGTATTTAAGTTGTTGGGCCGGAGTCCTTTTGATGTCGGGCTTCAAAATTGATTAATCTAAATAAGATAAGGGCTGGTAATGAGTTAAAACAGTTTAAGTGTAAATTAAATCCGAAAGGAACAGATAGACGACTGGTCAGGGTTGTTTGTGTTTAAGCGGGAGGTTGCGGGTTCGAGCCTCGTCAAAGGCATTTATTTTTGTGAAAAGCTCCAAAGGTAGTTATTGTTATTATTATTATTATCATTATTAAGTAAAAGTATTATTATTATCGATATTATAAATATTATTATAAATATTTTATTATCACTAAAATTATCATCATTATTAGGATTATCATAATTTTTTTATCATAATTAGTATTATTTTTATCATTTTTATTATTAACATATCAAATAAAGATTTTCTATATTAAAATATATTTATGACATAAAACATATCTATACTAATAATTTTTGTAATAAATATTATTTAGTAATTTAATGTATATAAAAATAAATATATCTAATTAGGTTACTAATGAAACATGTAATTTATTAAAATGACATTTATATCACTAATAATATAAAGTTGTTCGATTACGATTATGTGTGTTAATAAATATACAAATAATATAGGTTCGTGAATCCGAGGCTAACCCTGCATTGTTCAATATAGTCATATGTATTTTTACTACAAAATACATTAGGTGAGTTAATTTGCTCCCTTTTACTATTTACATTTTTGGGACTGAGAATACATGCGCTATTTTTTTTACAACTGCTTTACTAAATGCTTTTGAGATATATTTTGAACTGCGAATACATGAAATGCTTTTATAAATGTTTGACGAGATAGACATAAGCAAAACATTCCTCGAATGAATTATTATGCAGACAGAACTTCTGCGGATTATTATTGAATTATGTGGACATGATAATTACCACCATTGAATTATGTGGACATGATAATTGCCACCATTGAATTATGTGGACATGATAATTGCCACCATTGAATTATGTGAACATGATAATTGCCACCAGTTGATGTGAATGTTATATATCGAGAGAATGATTTTATACACAGGTTATGTGTATGTTATTTTTGTGCACAAGATATGTGTACGGTTACTATGATTTATGAAAATGGTTTCGTACATGAGAAAGATGTACTGTATTTAAAAGATATAGCATGTACATTACAGGTGGGTATAGGATTCAGGCCCATTTGTACCATGCAGCATTTAAATCTTGTGGTCTATCAAAATAATAAATTTTATTATTTTATGATAAACCTATGAACTCACCAACCTTTTGGTTGACACTTGAAAGCATGTTTATTCTCAGGTATGAAAGAAATCTTCCGCTGTGCATTTGCTCATTTTAGAGATATTACTTGGAGTCATTCATGGCATATTTCAAAAGACGTTGCATTTGAGTCGTTGAGTTCATCAAGATTATTATTAAGTCATTTATAGTTGGATATATTGTGAAATGGTATGCATGCTGTTAACTTTCGATGAAATAAAAGTTTGTCTTTTAAAAACGAATGCAATGTTTGTAAAATGTATCATATAGAGGTCAAGTACCTCGCGATGTAACCAACTATTGTGAATCGTTTATAATCGATGTGGACTTCGTCCGTATGGATTAGGACGGGGTGTTTCTGAAGGTTTTTCGTATGCCCAAGAGACATGTTAAGTTAATGTGGCTAATATGTTATGATCCAAGTCGGGTCATACCCAATAACAAGCTTGCCGACACCTTAATCGTATTTAATCTTAATGAATGGATCATTAAATAAATACGCGACACTTGAACTTTAAGAAAAATGGTTTCTTAAATTACACTTGATATGTATATATATGTAAATCATGGAATGATTTATATAATAAGGATTTAATTATTTATAGGTTGAATAATTAATTATGTTATGTTGCATTTTATAATATTGGTTTTATAAAATAAATTATACATAACAAATGGTATGGAATTCTATTAGTTTTATAAATAATGTAAACATAATTTATAAAATGCAAGTTTATAAATTTTGTTTTATAAAATTTAATTTTACAAAACAAGTTTATAAAAGATGCAAGTTTATAAATTAAGTCAAGCATTATTTTATAAAAGGATGGGAGTGGCCTTGGAATTGGATGAAGCATGCTAGAGATTCCATCTTGGTCAAAGAGAATTCCCATTCCATATACATGCAAGACTAGACTCTTTCAAAAGGGACTTGCATTAAAAACATATCAAATTAGCTAGCAAAATTCTGCTGCCTTTTCTTCCTTGCTGGCCGTGATTTTCCAAGCCAAGAAGAGGGCTCTTTTTCTTTTTGCAAGCTTACTTTCAAGTGCAAATTAAATCCTAACCAAAGTACAAGGTGTTGGTGCAAGGTTTGGGGTATTATCTCTTGAGGTTTCATCATTTTGAGACTTCATTCGTCATCATCTTTTGGGCAGCTGCTGTCCGGGTTTTAGTAGAAGATACAAGTGGGTTTCAAGCTTGGTTTTCTAGCTCATTAAGGTTCTAAAGCCTAACTACATTAAGGGTAGTGTTGGTGTATCAAAAGCTTGGGCTTTTACACCTTGTTCATCACTTTGTTCTTCATACACACCCTCAATTAACTTGAGGAGGTAAATACATTCTTACTTCCTAGTTATTATTTGTAAGCATATTTTCATGACTTGATGCATTTATGGAATTCAAATAAAATGATTTTACATATAAACTTGTTTTCTTGTTAATTATGCTTCCGCTAGTTATAACTAAAATGAATTGGTTTCATGATTCTATTAACTAAAGAAACTTGTTATTATATTGAATTCCATCAATGGTATCTAGAGCCGAAGTCAATGAAATATGCTTCTAATATATGGTCTTTAAAACCCACCACTTTGCATTCTATGTACATGCATGAAAGTAGAATGTAAAAATATTCGGGTTTGGGTGGGTTCATGATTTTGGCCGAATTTTAAGGGTTCCAAAAGTGGGTTTGGAACTTGCAAATTGGTCA
This sequence comes from Rutidosis leptorrhynchoides, assembly GCF_046630445.1. Lineage (NCBI taxonomy): Eukaryota > Viridiplantae > Streptophyta > Magnoliopsida > Asterales > Asteraceae > Rutidosis > Rutidosis leptorrhynchoides. The sequence goes on from NC_092343.1 coordinate 246,307,635, forward strand.
ATTTTGTTGTATGTTGTAAGTTCACAATCTATGCCTTGACCTTGTGTTTGGTTGCATGCATGGTTGATTAATATTTATTCAATTGGTTTGTAATAATATTTATTCATTTGGCATGTAATAATTCATTTGGTTATGTAATTTATTTTATATTTGGTATGTAAAATAGAATAGGTTGTATTTTCATTTTCTAGATAAAAATGTATTAGGATACATATTTTATAAAATGAAGATACAAGATGATGAAGACTTGAAGAACACAAGGAGCATATGGATGCAAGGTTAAGTGGGAGATTTGAAATCTCCTACTTTGTATTATTACCCCTTTACCCGGTGACATTTGTTTTCGGCTAAACAAATGTCCACCAAGATGGCTAGATTGTGAACATACTTGTTTTGCATGTGTGGTTGTTTGTTTGTTTATTGTATTGTATGTTTGGTTGATACAATTAATCACAAGATAACAACAAGCAAAACGACAATTTAATTGGTTAAATTAGACGTATTAATAACATGCAAGACGACAATTTAATTGGTTAAATTAAAAGCAACTAAAGACCTAAATAAATGGTTATTAAAAACAAGAAAAGGATCACATATATATAAAATGGTTTATATCAAGTAATTGGCAAATTACAAGACTTGAAAATGGATTTCAAATGAACCATACACTAAATGCATGTTTGTAGTGACCCGAACTTTTCCATGTTTATATATATTAATTGAGATTAATATTTACATGATTAAATGTTTCCAACATGTTAAGCAATCAAACTTGTTAAGACTTGATTAATTGAAATATGTTTCATATAGACAATTGACCACCCAAGTTGACCGGTGATTCACGAACGTTAAAACTTGTAAAAACTATACGATGACATATATATGGTTATATATATAGTTAACATGTTTTTATTATAAGTATGTATCTCATTAGGTATTTTAACAATGAGTTATATACATAAAAATGAGACTATTAATTTAAGAAACTCGAAAACGATATATATAACGATTATCGTTATAACAACGTCTTACTAGGTACATATGAATCATATTAAGATATTGATACACTTGGTTAATTATGTTAAATGATAAGTAAATATATTATTAAGTGTATTAACAATGAAATACATATGTAAAAATAAGACTACTAACTTAATGATTTCGAAACGAGACATATATGTAACGATTATCGTTGTAACGACATTTAACTGTATATACATCATACTAAGATATATTATATATCATAATATCATGATAATATAACAATTTAACATCTCATTTGTTATAATAAACAATGTGTTAACAACATTCAACAAGATCGTTAACCTAAAGGTTTCAAAACAACATTTACATGTAACGACTAACGATGACTTAACGACTCAGTTAAAATGTATATACATGTAGTGTTTTAATATGTATTCATACACTTTTGAAAGACTTCAAGACACTTATCAAAATACTTCTACTTAACAAAAATGCTTACAATTACATCCTCGTTCAGTTTCATCAACAATTCTACTCGTATGCACCCGTATTCGTGCTCGTACAATACACAGCTTTTAGATGTATGTACTATTGGTATATACACTCCAATGATTAGCTCTTAGCAGCCCATGTGAGTCATCTAACACATGTGGGAACCATCATTTGGCAACTAGCATGAAATATCTCATAAAATTACAAAAATATGAGTAATCATTAATGACTTATTTACATGAAAACAAAATTACATATCCTTTATATCTAATCCATACACCAACGACCAAAAACACCTACAAACACTTTCATTCTTCAATTTTCTTCATCTAATTGATCTCTCTCAAGTTCTATCTTCAAGTTCTAAGTGTTCTTCATAAATTTCAAAAGTTCTAGTTTCATAAAATCAAGAATACTTTCAAGTTTGCTAGCTCACTTCCAATCTTGTAAGGTGATCATCCAACCTCAAGAAATCTTTGTTTCTTACAGTAGGTTATCATCCTAATACAAGGTAATAATCATATACAAACTTTGGTTCAATTTCTATAACTATAACAATCTTATTTCAAGTGATGATCTTACTTGAACTTGTTTTCGTGTCATGATTCTGCTTCAAGAACTTCGAGCCATCCAAGGATCCATTGAAGCTAGATCCATTTTTCTCTTTTCCAGTAGGTTTATCCAAGGAACTTAAGGTAGTAATGATGTTCATAACATCATTCAATTCACACATATAAAGCTATCTTATTCGAAGGTTTAAACTTGTAATCACTAGAACATAGTTTAGTTAATTCTAAACTTGTTCGCAAACAAAAGTTAATCCTTCTAACTTGACTTTTAAAATCAACTAAACACATGTTCTATATCTATATGATATGCTAACTTAATGATTTAAAACCTGGAAACACGAAAAACACCGTAAAACCGGATTTACGCCGTCGTAGTAACACCGCGGGCTGTTTTGGGTTAGTTAATTAAAAACTATGATAAACTTTGATTTAAAAGTTGTTATTCTGAGAAAAATGATTTTTATTATGAACATGAAACTATATCCAAAAATTATGGTTAAACTCAAAGTGGAAGTATGTTTTCTAAAATGGTCATCTAGACGTCGTTCTTTCGACTGAAATGACTACCTTTACAAAAACGACTTGTAACTTATTTTTCCGACTATAAACCTAAACTTTTTATGTTTAGATTCATAAAATAGAGTTCAATATGAAACCATAGCAATTTGATTCACTCAAAACGGATTTAAAATGAAGAAGTTATGGGTAAAACAAGATTGGATAATTTTTCTCATTTTAGCTACATGAAAATTTGTAACAAATCTATTCCAACCATAACTTAATCAACTTGTATTGTATATTATGTAATCTTGAGATACCATAGACACGTATACAATGTTTCGACCTATCATGTCGACACATCTATATATATTTCGGAACAACCATAGACACTCTATATGTGAATGTTGGAGTTAGCTATACAGGGTTGAGGTTGATTCCAAAATATACATAGTTTGAGTTGTGATCAATACTGAGATACGTATACACTGGGTCGTGGATTGATTTAAGATAATATTTATCGATTTATTTCTGTACATCTAACTGTGGACAACTAGTTGTAGGTTACTAACGAGGACATCTGACTTAATAAACTTAAAACATCAAAATATATTAAAAGTGTTGTAAATATATTTTGAACATACTTTGATATATATGTATATATTGTTATAGGTTCGTGAATCAACCAGTGGCCAAGTCTTACTTCCCGACGAAGTAAAATTCTGTGAAAGTGAGTTATAGTCCCACTTTTAAAATCTAATATTTTTGGGATGAGAATACATGCAGGTTTTATAAATGATTTACAAAATAGACACAAGTACGTGAAACTACATTCTATGGTTGAATTATCGAAATCGAATATGCCCTTTTTATTAAGTCTGGTAATCTAAGAATTAGGGAACAGACACCCTAATTGACGCGAATCCTAAAGATAGATCTATCGGGCCCAACAAGCCCCATCCAAAGTACCGGATGCTTTAGTACTTCGAAATTTATATCATATCCGAAGGGTGTCCCGGAATGATGGGGATATTCTTATATATGCATCTTGTTAATGTCGGTTACCAGGTGTTCACCATATGAATGATTTTTATCTCTATGTATGGGATGTGTATTGTAATATGAAATCTTGTGGTCTATTATTATGATTTGATATATATAGGTTAAACCTATAACTCACCAACATTTTTGTTGACGTTTTAAGCATGTTTATTCTCAGGTGATTATTAAGAGCTTCCGCTGTCTCATACTTAAATAAGGACGAGATTTGGAGTCCATGCTTGTATGATATTGTGTAAAAACTGCATTCAAGAAACTTATTTTGTTGTAACATATTTGTATTGTAAACCATTATGTAATGGTCGTGTGTAAACAGGATATTTTAGATTATCATTATTTGATAATCTACGTAAAGCTTTTTAAAACCTTTATCTATGAAATAAAGGTTATGGTTTGTTTTAAAAATGAATGCAGTCTTTGAAAAATGTCTCATATAGAGGTCAAAACCTCGCAACGAAATCAATTAATATGGAACGTTTTTAATCAATAAGAACGGGACATTTAAGTTGGTATCAGAGCGTTGGTCTTAGAGAACCAGAATTTTGCATTAGTGTGTTTTATCGAGTTTGTTAGGATGCATTAGTGAGTCTGGACTTCGACCGTGTTTACTTGAAAAATGATTGCTTAACAAATTTTGTTGGAAACTATATATTTTTAACATGTGAATATTATGTGATATATTAATCTCTTAACGCGTTTGATATTATGTGATAGATGTCTACCTCTAGAACAAGTCCCACTGACTCACCTAATAATAATGAAGAGTCAAATGTAAATTGGAATGATTCGTGGACTGATTCACAAGTTCCCGAAGAGGAACCGGAAGAAGAGTCGGAACCGGAAGAAGAATCGGAACCGGAAGAAGAATCGGAACCGGATGAAGAAATAGAACCGGTGGGGGAAATAATAAAACGGTTAAGTAAAAGAAAATCCTCAACCAACCGACCAAGGTTAATTATGGTCAATGGTGTTTCCGCCAAGGAAGCAAAATATTGGGAGGATTACCAATTCTCCGATGAATCGGATTCCGACGAGAATTCCGATGATGTTATAGAAATTACCCCAACTGAATTTAAAAAGGCAAAAGAAAATAATAAGGGAAAGGGCATAAAAATAGAGAAATCTAATTCCAACCCCGATGAACTTTATATGTATCGTCAACGCCCGAAGTCCTTAAGTTGTAACAATGACCCGGGAACCTCTAAACCACCAGGTTTTTCTAAACCAATGTGGACAACGACGGCTCGTATTAGGGGAACATCATATATCCCTAGAAACTTGGCAAAACGAACCAAAACCGAAGAAGAAGAAACGAGCGAGTCGGAATAAGATAGTTGTATTCGTGTGGTGTAATATATGTAATATAGTGTTCTTATGCTTTATGATATATGTAAAAATTGCTTGTATTAATAAGTATTTTTTTTATGAAACTAACTCTTGTCTATTTTACAGTTTAAAAATACAAAATGGATAGACAACCCAATATTTTAAGAGACCTACCCGGAGACATGATTGATGAAATCTTGTCTAGAGTCGGCCAGAATTCTTCGGCACAACTATTTAAGGCGAGATCAGTTTGTAAGACATTCGAAGAACGTTCCAAGAATGTCTTGGTTTATAAGAGACTTTCGTTTGAAAGATGGGGGATATCACATTGGGAAACCCATAAGTTACGATGTGTTTACTTTGACGCATATATTGCGGGGAACCCAAATGCTATTTTACGCAACGGGTTAAGAAATTATTTTGACTCAATATATCCGAATATTGGACTTCGTGATTTAGAAAAAGCGGCTAACATGCAACATAAAGAAGCATGTTATGCTTACGGATTAGTAATGTTCGCTTCTCACCAAAGTGAGAACAAGAACATCGGGCTACAACTATTAAACAAAACGTTTCCACAAGTGACGGAGTCGGTAATTGGGGTAAGAAATGAGGTTTTTAGATTATTACGGGACTGTTGGACATTACGTAACCCTCGTCCCTTTGATGACGTTACAACACGCTGTCTTATCAACGGCCATAACGGTTATGTTGCACAAGACCAAGGATGGGAAGTAGTCCTAGTAAAACCAGAATGCATGACTTGTTTCTGGACGTATGAATTACGTGTCTTTATTGCCTTTGCTGAACGACTTGTGTACTAGCTAGAATTGTCTTCACAACTATCTTGTATCAAAGTTATTGTGTGCTATATTTCATGCTTTATGTAAAATAAGCGGTATTGTAAGTTTGTAAAATATTGTATAAAAGTTTGAACGCGAAATATTATTATAATCAGTTTTTCATATAGAATTGTAGTAGTTGAATTGTATATTAGCTACTAAGTATGAACTTAACGGGTAGGTACTACCCGAATTTAAACTTATAAAACGCTAATATGAAGAAAAAGCTTTTATAAATGAGTTCATATTATGCTACGAAATACTATTAACTACTCTTAATATTCTGTATGATTAACTTGTTCCATTTAACTATTTTGAAGGAAATGGCACCGACTACTCGACACACCGTGAATATGAATGAAGAGGAATTCCGTACTTTTCTAGCTTCAAACATAGCCGCAGTACAGGCTGCGCTACATACCAACAATAACCTTGGATCTAGCAGTACAGGAAATCGTGTAGGATGCACCTACAAAGAATTCACTGCCTGCAAACCTTTGGAATTTGATGGAACCGAAGGACCGATCGGATTGAAACGGTGGACCGAGAAGGTTGATTCGGTGTTTGCCATAAGTAAGTGTACTGAAGAGGACAAAGTGAAGTACGCTACGGATACCTTCACAGGTTCTGCGTTAACATGGTGGAATACCTATCTAGAGCAAGTGGGACAAGATGATGCGTACGCACTACTGTGGTCAACATTCAAGCACTTGATGAACGAGAAGTACCGTCCCAGAACCGAGGTCAATAAGCTCAAGACAGAACTTAGAGGGTTACGAACCCAAGGATTTGATATTACCACGTACGAAAGACGATTCACAGAATTGTGCCTATTGTGTCCGGGAGCATTCGAAGATGAGGAAGAGAAGATCGACGCGTTTGTGAAAGGATTACCGGAAAGAATCCAAGAAGATATAAGTTCACACGAGCCCGCCTCCATACAACAGGCATGTAGAATGGCTCACAAACTAGTGAACCAGATTGAAGAAAGAATTAAAGAACAGACTGCTGAAGGGGCCAATGTGAAGCAAGTCAAAAGAAAGTGGGAGGAAAACGGTGATAAGAATCACCAATACAACAACAACAGCAATTACAACAATAATCGCAGCAATTATCCCAACAATCGCAACATCAATCGCAACTACAACAAACGGCCCAACAACAACAACAACAACAACAACAACAACAACAGCAACTACAACAATCATCCCAACAACAATAATAACCGCAACAACAACAACAATCAGAAGCAGCTATGCCAAAGGTGTGAAAAGAATCACTCGGGGTTCTGCACCAAATTTTGCAACAAGTGTAAAAGAAATGGTCATAGCGCGACGAAGTGTGAGGTCTACGGACCAGGGGTTAATAGAACGAAAGGAACAAATGGTGTCGGAACGAGTAATGGCGGAGCAAGTAGTGTCGGAGCAAGTTATGCCAATGTAGTTTGTTATAAATGTGGAAAACCAGGCCACATTATTAGAAATTGCCCGAACCCGGAGAACACGAATGGACAAGGCCGTGGAAGAGTTTTCAATATTAATGCGGCAGAGGCACAGGAAGACCCGGAGCTTGTTACGGGTACGTTTCTTATTGACAATAAATCTGCTTACGTTTTATTTGATTCGGGTGCGGATAGAAGCTATATGAGTAGAGATTTTTGTGCTAAATTAAGTTGTCCATTGACGCCTTTGGATAGTAAATTTTTACTCGAATTAGCAAATGGTAAATTAATTTCAGCAGATAATATATGTCGGAATCGAGAAATTAAACTGGTTAGCGAAACATTTAAGATTGATTTGATACCAGTAGAGTTAGGGAGTTTTGATGTGATAATCGGTATGGACTGGTTGAAAGAAGTGAAAGCGGAGATCGTTTGTTACAAAAATGCAATTCGCATTATACGAGAAAAAGGAAAACCCTTAATGGTGTACGGAGAAAAGGGCAACACGAAGCTACATCTTATTAGTAATTTGAAGGCACAAAAACTAATAAGAAAAGGTTGCTATGCTGTTCTAGCACACGTCGAGAAAGTACAAACTGAAGAAAAGAGCATCAATGATGTTCCCGTCGCAAAAGAATTTCCTGATGTATTTCCGAAAGAATTACCGGGATTACCCCCACATCGATCCGTTGAATTTCAAATAGATCTTGTACCAGGAGCTGCACCAATAGCTCGTGCTCCTTACAGACTCGCACCCAGCGAGATGAAAGAACTGCAAAGCCAATTACAAGAACTTTTAGAGCGTGGTTTCATTCGACCAAGCACATCACCGTGGGGAGCTCCTGTTTTGTTTGTCAAGAAGAAAGATGGTACATTCAGGTTGTGTATCGACTACCGAGAGTTGAACAAACTTACCATCAAGAACCGCTACCCACTACCGAGAATCGACGACTTATTTGATTAACTACAAGGCTCGTCTGTTTATTCAAAGATTGACTTACGTTCCGGGTATCATCAAATGCGGGTGAAAGAAGATGATATTCCAAAGACTGCTTTCAGAACACGTTACGGTCATTACGAGTTTATGGTCATGCCGTTTGGTTTAACTAATGCACCAGCTGTGTTCATGGACCTTATGAACCGAGTGTGTGGACCATACCTTGACAAGTTTGTCATTGTTTTCATTGATGACATACTTATTTACTCAAAGAATGACCAAGAACACGGTGAACATTTGAGAAAGGTGTTAGAAGTATTGAGGAAGGAAGAATTGTACGCTAAGTTTTCAAAGTGTGCATTTTGGTTGGAAGAAGTTCAATTCCTCGGTCACATAGTGAACAAAGAAGGTATTAAGATGGATCCGGCAAAGATAGAAACTGTTGAAAAGTGGGAAACCCCGAAAACTCCGAAACACATACACCAGTTTTTAGGACTAGCTGGTTACTACAGAAGGTTCATCCAAGACTTTTCCAGAATAGCAAAACCCTTGACTGCATTAACGCATAAAGGGAAGAAATTTGAATGGAATGATGAACAAGAGAAAGCGTTTCAGTTATTGAAGAAAAAGCTAACTACGGCACCTATATTGTCATTGCCTGAAGGGAATGATGATTTTGTGATTTATTGTGACGCATCAAAGCAAGGTCTCGGTTGTATATTAATGCAACGAACGAAGGTGATTGCTTATGCGTCTAGACAATTGAAGATTCACGAACAAAATTATACGACGCATGATTTGGAATTAGGCGCAGTTGTTTTTGCATTAAAGACTTGGAGGCACTACTTATATGGGGTTAAAAGTATTATATATACCGACCACAAAAGTCTTCAACACATATTTAATCAGAAACAACTGAATATGAGGCAGCGTAGGTGGATTGAATTATTGAATGATTATGACTTTGAGATTCGTTACCACCCGGGGAAGGCAAATGTGGTAGCCGATGCCTTGAGCAGGAAGGACAGAGAACCCATTCGAGTAAAATCTATGAATATAATGATTCATAATAACCTTACTACTCAAATAAAGGAGGCGCAACAAGGAGTTTTAAAAGAGGGAAATTTAAAGGATGAAATACCCAAAGGATCGGAGAAGCATCTTAATATTCGGGAAAACGGAACCCGGTATAGGGCTGAAAGGATTTGGGTACCAAAATTTGGAGATATGAGAGAAATGGTACTTAGAGAAGCTCATAAAACCAGATACTCAATACATCCTGGAACGGGAAAGATGTACAAGGATCTCAAGAAACATTTTTGGTGGCCGGGTATGAAAGCCGATGTTGCTAAATACGTAGGAGAATGTTTGACATGTTCTAAGGTCAAAGCTGAGCATCAGAAACCATCAGGTCTACTTCAACAACCCGAAATCCCGGAATGGAAATGGGAAAACATTACCATGGATTTCATCACTAAATTGCCAAGGACTGCAAGTGGTTTTGATACTATTTGGGTAATAGTTGATCGTCTCACCAAATCAGCACACTTCCTGCCAATAAGAGAAGATGACAAGATGGAGAAGTTAGCATGACTGTATTTGAAGGAAGTCATCTCCAGACATGGAATACCAATCTCTATTATCTCTGATAGGGATGGCAGATTTATTTCAAGATTCTGGCAGACATTACAGCAAGCATTAGGAACTCGTCTAGACATGAGTACTGCCTATCATCCACAAACTGATGGGCAGAGCGAAAGGACGATACAAACGCTTGAAGACATGCTACGAGCATGTGTTATTGATTTCGGAAACAGTTGGGATCGACATCTACCGTTAGCAGAATTTTCCTACAACAACAGCTACCATTCAAGCATTGAGATGGCGCCGTTTGAAGCACTTTATGGTAGAAAGTGCAGGTCTCCGATTTGTTGGAGTGAAGTGGGGGATAGACAGATTACGGGTCCGGAGATTATACAAGAAACTACCGAGAAGATCATCCAAATTCAACAACGGTTGAAAACCGCCCAAAGTCGACAAAAGAGCTACGCTGACATTAAAAGAAAAGATATAGAATTTGAAATTGGAGAGATGGTCATGCTTAAAGTTGCACCTTGGAAAGGCGTTGTTCGATTTGGTAAACGAGGGAAATTAAATCCAAGGTATATTGGACCATTCAAGATTATTGATCGTGTCGGACCAGTAGTTTACCGACTAGAGTTACCTCAACAACTCGCGGCTGTACATAACACTTTCCACGTCTCGAATTTAAAGAAATGTTTTGCTAAAGAAGATCTCACTATTCCGTTAGATGAAATCCAAATCAACGAAAAACTTCAATTCATCGAAGAACCCGTCGAAATAATGGATCGTGAGGTTAAAAGACTTAAGCAAAACAAGATACCAATTGTTAAGGTTCGATGGAATGCTCGTAGAGGACCCGAGTTCACCTGGGAGCGTGAAGATCAGATGAAGAAGAAATACCCACATCTATTTCCAGAAGATTCGTCAACACCTTCAACAGCTTAAAATTTCGGGACGAAATTTATTTAACGGGTAGGTACTGTAGTGACCCGAACTTTTCCATGTTTATATATATTAATTGAGATTGATATTTACATGATTAAATGTTTCCAACATGTTAAGCAATCAAACTTGTTAAGACTTGATTAATTGAAATATGTTTCATATAGACAATTGACCACCCAAGTTGACCGGTGATTCACGAACGTTAAAACTTGTAAAAACTATACGATGACATATATATGGTTATATATATAGTTAACATGTTTTTATTATAAGTATGTATCTCATTAGGTATTTTAACAATGAGTTATATACATAAAAATGAGACTATTAATTTAAGAAACTCGAAAACGATATATATGACGATTATCGTTATAACAACGTCTTACTAGGTACATATGAATCATATTAAGATATTGATACACTTGGTTAATTATGTTAAATGATAAGTAAATATATTATTAAGTGTATTAACAATGAAATACATATGTAAAAATAAGACTACTAACTTAATGATTTCGAAACGAGACATATATGTAACGATTATCGTTGTAACGACATTTAACTGTATATACATCATACTAAGATATATTATATATCATAATATCATGATAATATAACAATTTAACATCTCATTTGTTATAATAAACAATGGGTTAACAACATTCAACAAGATCGTTAACCTAAAGGTTTCAAAACAACATTTACATGTAACGACTAACGATGACTTAACGACTCAGTTAAAATGTATATACATGTAGTGTTTTAATATGTATTCATACACTTTTGAAAGACTTCAAGACACTTATCAAAATACTTCTACTTAACAAAAATGCTTACAATTACATCCTCGTTCAGTTTCATCAACAATTCTACTCGTATGCACCCGTATTCGTGCTCGTACAATACACAGCTTTTAGATGTATGTACTATTGGTATATACACTCCAATGATCAGCTCTTAGCAGCCAATGTGAGTCACCTAACACATGTGGGAACCATCATTTGGCAACTAGCATGAAATATCTCATAAAATTACAAAAATATGAGTAATCATTCATGACTTATTTACATGAAAACAAAATTACATATCCTTTATATCTAATCCATACACCAACGACCAAAAACACCTACAAACACTTTCATTCTTCAATTTTCTTCATCTAATTGATCTCTCTCAAGTTCTATCTTCAAGTTCTAAGTGTTCTTCATAAATTTCAAAAGTTCTAGTTTCATAAAATCAAGAATACTTTCAAGTTTGCTAGCTCACTTCCAATCTTGTAAGGTGATCATCCAACCTCAAGAAATCTTTGTTTCTTACAGTAGGTTATCATCCTAATACAAGGTAATAATCATATTCAAACTTTGGTTCAATTTCTATAACTATAACAATCTTATTTCAAGTGATGATCTTACTTGAACTTGTTTTCGTGTCATGATTCTGCTTCAAGAACTTCGAGCCATCCAAGGATCCATTGAAGCTAGATCCATTTTTCTCTTTTCCAGTAGGTTTATCCAAGGAACTTAAGGTAGTAATGATGTTCATAACATCATTCAATTCATACATATAAAGCTATCTTATTCGAAGGTTTAAACTTGTAATCACTAGAACATAGTTTAGTTAATTCTAAACTTGTTCGCAAACAAAAGTTAATCCTTCTAACTTGACTTTTAAAATCAAATAAACACATGTTCTATATCTATATGATATGCTAACTTAATGATTTAAAACCTGGAAACACGAAAAACACCGTAAAACCGGATTTACGCCGTCGTAGTAACACCGCGGGCTGTTTTGGGTTAGTTAATTAAAAACTATGATAAACTTTGATTTAAAAGTTGTTATTCTGAGAAAATGATTTTTATTATGAACATGAAACTATATCCAAAAATTATGGTTAAACTCAAAGTGGAAGTATGTTTTCTAAAATGGTCATCTAGACGTCGTTCTTTCGACTGAAATGACTACCTTTACAAAAATGACTTGTAACTTATTTTTCCGACTATAAACCTATACTTTTTCTGTTTAGATTCATAAAATAGAGTTCAATATGAAACCATAGCAATTTGATTCACTCAAAACGGATTTAAAATGAAGAAGTTATGGGTAAAACAAGATTGGATAATTTTTCTCATTTTAGCTACGTGAAAATTGGTAACAAATCTATTCCAACCATAACTTAATCAACTTGTATTGTATATTATGTAATCTTGAGATACCATAGACACGTATACAATGTTTCGACCTATCATGTCGACACATCTATATATATTTCGGAACAACCATAAACACTCTATATGTGAATGTTGGAGTTAGCTATACAGGGTTGAGGTTGATTCCAAAATATATATAGTTTGAGTTGTGATCAATACTGAGATACGTATACACTGGGTCGTGGATTGATTCAAGATAATATTTATCTATTTATTTCTGTACATCTAACTGTGGACAACTAGTTGTAGGTTACTAACGAGGACAGCTGACTTAATAAACTTAAAACATCAAAATATATTAAAAGTGTTGTAAATATATTTTGAACATACTTTGATATATATGTATATATTGTTATAGGTTCGTGAATCAACCAGTGGCCAAGTCTTACTTCCCGACAAAGTAAAATTATGTGAAAGTGAGTTATAGTCCCACTTTTAAAATCTAATATTTTTGGGATGAGAATACATGCAGGTTTTATAAATGATTTACAAAATAGACACAAGTACGTGAAACTACATTCTATGGTTGAATTATCGAAATCGAATATGCCCTTTTTATTAAGTCTGGTAATCTAAGAATTAGGGAACAGACACCCTAATTGACGCGAATCCTAAAGATAGATCTATCGGGCCCAACAAGCCCCATCCAAAGTACCGGATGCTTTAGTACTTCGAAATTTATATCATATCCGAAGGGTGTCCCGGAATGATGGGGATATTCTTATATATGCATCTTGTTAATGTCGGTTACCAGGTGTTCACCATATGAATGATTTTTATCTCTATGTATGGGATGTGTATTGTAATATGAAATCTTGTGATCTATTATTATGATTTGATATATATAGGTTAAACCTATAACTCACCAACATTTTTGTTGACGTTTTAAGCATGTTTATTCTCAGGTGATTATTAAGAGCTTCCGCTGTCTCATACTTAAATAAGGACGAGATTTGGAGTCCATGCTTGTATGATATTGTGTAAAAACTGCATTCAAGAAACTTATTTTGTTGTAACATATTTGTATTGTAAACCATTATGTAATGGTCGTGTGTAAACAGGATATTTTAGATTATCATTATTTGATAATCTACGTAAAGCTTTTTAAAACCTTTATCTATGAAATAAAGGTTATGGTTTGTTTTAAAAATGAATGCAGTCTTTGAAAAACGTCTCATATAGAGGTCAAAACCTCGCAACGAAATCAATTAATATGGAACGTTTTTAATCAATAAGAACGGGACATTTCAATGTTGGTGTATGGCATAAATGTTTTCTTAAACTAGAATTAACGAAAACTTAAAATCCCTTAATCGACAAGGTAAACAAGTTTAACGCCATCCTTTTGTGGGACACTTAAACATAGTAGGGAATTCATAATGGGATAAAGGTCACCTAACCGTTATGAGCTAACTAATATGGTTAAGGAAAAATTCGCATGCTTGTGGGATAAAGGTCACCTAACCACTTGTATGTTAATTTTACATGTTTACACAAGTAGGACGACTTGATTTGGGAATCATGAACTTAGGGTCACCGAAGCATGAGGAACAAATAGGCGTTGATTGGATAAATATGCCATGCAAAAGGATTGCATGATCCCATAATATAGAAGTTGCAAAAGGATTGCAATTGTCATATAATGACTACCTAGCTAAACCAAATGACGGGATAAAGGTCACCTAACCGAAATTTGGTTCACCGTTGGATTCTAAAATTTAATAAATATCAATTGAATTTAAAGGGTATTGATTATTAAATTAAAATTGATACTTAAACTACTTTGTTAAAATTTTGTAGATGGCCGCCAATAACAACAACATACAAAACGCACCTATTAACTTGAACAACCTATCATTAAGGTCTCTCCTCGAGAAAGACAAACTCAACCATACGAACTTTATGGATTGGTTTCGTAATCTTAGAATTGTCCTCAAACTTGAGGATAAGGCGTATGTGTTGGAAGACCCCATTCCCGATCAACCCGACGAGAATGATACGTAAGGCATGGCTTATTGGGATAAGTATTGCGCCGATTCGGTGCAAGTCGCTTGCCTAATGCTTGGGACTATGATACACGAACTCCAAAAGGATTTCGAACATCATAGTGCATATGACATGATTACGCAATTGAAGGAGATGTTCCTTCAACAAGCACGTGTCGAGCGCTTCGAAACGGTTCGAGCATTACATGCATGTCGTATGGATGACACCCAATCCGTATCCTCTTATGTCCTCAAAATGAAAAGCCTTATTGATCGCGCAAACCGTCTTAATCTCAACATATCTAATGAGCTAGCCACTGATCTTATCCTAAACTCCCTGTCAAAGAGGTTTGACCAATTTGTAATTAATTACAATATGAATGGGATGGATAAGACCATTGGTGAACTTCATGGCATGTTAAGGACGGCGGAAACTAGCATGGGTAAGAGGGCTTCACCCGTGCTAATGATCAATGATGGTGGGTCCAAAGGTAACAACACCTCTAAGCCAAAGGCGGCTAAGAGGAAAGGACCCGCCCATCAAGGCAAGGGAAAGGGGAGGATGGTTACCCCAACCAAAAACAAGAACAAGAAGCAAAAGGTTGCCGGACAAGCAAACCCCAAGGAAGACCCGTGCTTCGGTTGCGGTGAAATGGGTCACTGGAAACGGAACTGCCCGGTCTACCTTAAGGAGTTGAAGGAAAAGAGGGATGCGGGGCAAACCTCAGGTAATATATATATGGTATATATAGAGCTTAGTATTACTTCTTCTAATACATGGGTATTAGACACTGGATGTGGAACTCACATTTGCAATTCTTTGCAGGGGTTCAAAAGAAGTAGCAAGCAAACGGGAACATCAAGTCTCTTTATGGGCAATGGAGCCAAAGTGCAAGTGAAGGCTCAAGGAGACTTTGTATTGAAGCTTCCAAGTGGTTTGGAACTTATTTTGAACAATGTTTTGTATGCACCGGATTTATGTCGAAACATTATTTCAGTTTCCCGTTTAAAACAATATGGTTTTTATCTTAATTTTGTTAATGATGATATACACGTTTATTTAGATAATGTATTCTATTTTAAGGCTTCGCCTTCAAATGGAATTTATGAATTTGTTCATGATAACACATCATCTAATAGCTCAATATACCATACAAGCACCAAGAAACTCAAAAGGGATTTGAGTGATTCCTACTTATGGCATTGTCGCCTTGGTCACATAAACAAGAACCGAATGCATACACTTCAAAAGAATGGACTTTTGAAATCAAATGAGATGGACTCGTTTGATGTATGTGAATCTTGTTTACAAGGCAAAATGACTAAAGCACCTTTCAAAGGGACCTATGAAAGGGCTAAAGACTTATTGGGATTAATACATTCGGATGTGTGTGGACCCTTTAAGCCCATGACTAGGAATGGTGAAAAATACTTTGTTACATTCATTGATGACTTCAGTCGTTTCGGATATGTCTACTTGTTAAGGCATAAGGATGAAACTTTTGAAGAATTCAAAGAATATCAAAATGAAGTACAAAATCAACTCAATAAGACAATCAAGGTACTGCGTACCGATAGAGGAGGTGAATACCTAAGCGATGCTTTCCAAGATCATCTTAGGAGTTGTGGGATTATCTCATAACTTACTCCACCAGGAACACCCCAACTTAATGGAGTTTCCGAAAGGAGGAACCGAACCCTAATGGATATGGTTCGATCTATGATGGCTAGAAGCTCGTTACCTCTATCATTTTGGGGTTATTGTCTATACTCCGCGGCTCGTATTTTAAATATTGCCCCAACCAAGAAAGTGGAACGAACACCTCATGAGATGTGGTTTGGAAAACCTCCATCTCTATCATACTTAAAGGTATGGGGATGTGAAGCTTACCCTAAGCGTTACGTCCCTAATAAGTTGAATGCTCGATCCACGAAGTGTATCTTCATAGGATATCCCAAGAATGATATGGGATATTATTTCTATGATCCATCCGAGCAGAATGTATTTGTTGCTCGGAAGGCGGAATTCCTTGAAACTAAGTTCCTAATGGAAGGAAATAGTGAAAGGAAGATAGATCTTGAGGAGGTTCAAGATCAAGTAGATGATACACAATTGGTTGACACTAGCACTCAACATGAAAATGTTGAGAATGATCAAATGGATGATCAAAATACACAAGACGTTCGTAGATCTGGTAGGATTAGTAATCCTCCTGAGAGATATGGGTTTCTCATGGATGGTTGCTATGTGGTTGATTTGGATGAACCAATAAACTACCAAGATGCTTTATCAAGGATTGATAAAGATAAATGGTAGGAAGCCATGAACGCTGAGATGCAATCCATGTATGACAACCAAGTTTGGGAACTTGTTGCGCAACCTCCTGGCTCTAGGCTAGTTGATTGTAAATGGCTGTTCAAAATGAAAACCGACATACATGGAAACTTGGATACATATAAAGCTAGACTTGTAGCAAAAGGTTTCACTCAAACTCAAGGGGTTGACTATGATGAAAATTTTTCGCCTGTGGCGATGCTAAAGTCTATTAGGATATTACTTGCCATTGCTGCTCATTATGATTATGAAATATGGCAGATGGATGTCAAGACCGCTTTCCTAAACAGACATCTTGAGGAAGATGTCTATATGGTTCAGCCTGAGGGTTTTGTTGATCCGAAATATCCTAAAAAGGTATGCAAGTTAAAGAAGTCAATCTACGGATTGAAACAAGCATCTAGAATGTGGAATCATCGTTTTAATGAGGAGGCCAAGAAATTTGGCTTCATTAAAAATGGTGATGAAGCTTGTGTATACAAGAAAGCTAGTGGGAGCACTATCATGTTCCTTGTACTGTATGTGGATGATATATTGTTATTTGGAAATGATATTCCGGCAATGCAAGGTGTTAAAACTTGGTTAAGCAAATGCTTCTCCATTAAGGATCTTGGAGAAGCACAATACGTTTTGGGGATTGGGATCTACAGGGATAGATCCAAGAAACTGATAGGTTTAAATCAAAGTGCATACATTGGAAAAATCTTGAAAAGGTTCAAGATGGAGAACTCTAAGAAAGGTTTGGTACCTATTCAAAAGGGAACACTTCTCAGTTCATCTCAGTGCCCCACCACAAAAGATGAACAGGAGAGAATGAAGAAAGTCCCATATGCTTCTGCCATTGGGTCAATCATGTATGCAATGATATGCACTAGACCGGATGTGTCATGCGCTCTTAGCCTGACAAGTAGATACCAGAATAACCCAGGAAACAGTCATTGGATTGCTGTTAAAAGTATATTGAAATACCTTAGGAGGACTAAGGATATGTTTCAGATATATGGGTCTGGTGAGGAGGAACTCGCTGTAAAAGGTTACGTGGATGCGAGTTTCCAAACTGATAGTGATGATTCTCGATCACAATCCGGTTATGTCTTCACATTAAATGGAGGTGCGGTCTCTTGGAAGAGTTCAAAACAGGATGTTGTTGCTCTATCCACTACAGAGTCGGAGTACATCGCCGCATCATTGGCAGCTCAGGAAGCTGCATGGATGAAGAAATTCATCGACGACTTAGGAGTAGTCCCTTCCATTCAGGACCCTCTTGAGATCTTTTGTGACAACGAGGGTGCGATTGCTCAAATCAAGGAACCTCGTGCTCATCAAAAGACCCGTCACATTGAGCGGAGATTCAACTACATAAGGGATGAAGTTGAAAAGGGAAAGATATGTATTCACAAAGTTCACACAGATCTTAATATAGCGGATCCTCTCACGAAGCTCTTACATGGATCAAAACATGCTGGACATGTTTGTGCATTAGGGCTTCGATATTCTAGTGATTGGTCATGATCTGTTTTAAGTATTGTAACGGAACGAAGTAGTTCAAACTCATTTATACAATTATGGCATTAATTTATCTTGAGTTATGTTCCTATTTTGCATATTTTATCCATGAATAAGTAATTATTCTAAAATTCCGTAGTCGATCACATTCGTGGGAACAAGTGTGAGGTTTAGACTATTATGAACTTGGATTGGTATACATTCACGGGATGAATGTGGGGCAAGGTTGCAACCAAGGTTCATAGATATTTGTGGGACACAAATATTGGAAGACCCGCTCTCAAGACTTACTAAATAGAGCCTTTGTGGTCGATCACATGTAGTCTTGATTAAAGGCGAATATCATTGTATCCTCTGACCTGAGATACGTATTGGGTTCGGATATTTACCAGGTATTGTGCCTTGATTCTTTCCTTCGCTATTCTGAAATATGGTAGTTCATAAGGAAGAGCTCAGGTATAATACAAGGTATGTATTTAGGACATATGTAGTCAAGATGGAATTTGTCCCTCTTATTCGTAGAGAGTCAGATGTTTAAGGCCTGATAAAGTTAAATCTAAAAGAGAGTGATCACTCTGTGTCTCTTGGATTTAACATGACATCTAGGACGAAAGGATGTAATGAAAAGATTCACCTATTCATATTCGAGATGGGAACTCGAAAGGGATGATGTTATAGAATGGCAAAAGTCATAACATATTGGGGGTGATGGACGGTCGTTAGTGATGGAATTCAACATTATAACATGTTCTTGATGTTAATATAATCACAAACCAATTTTACAATAGTTAATGAAAGCGGAAGCATGATGATCAAGAAAACAAGTTTATATGTTAAACCATATTAGTTGAATTCCATGTGGACCTCAAGTCATGAAAATATGCTTACAAATAATAGAAGAAGATAAGAAATATTCAATACCTCCTCAAGCTAGTTGAGGGTTGTTTGATGCAAGAATATGATGAACAAGAGTGTAAAACCCAATCCTTTGATGCACCAACACCACCCTTTAGGTTAGTTAAGATTTAAACACTTAACTAACTAATTAACCAAGCTTGAAACCCTTTTATTTGCACCCAAAATTCTGGACAGCAGCTTGTCAAAAGATGATGATGAATTGAGTCTCAAAACTATGAAACCTCAAGAGATTATACCCCAAACTTATAACCAACACCTAGTACTTTAGTTAGGATTTAATGACACTTCATTATCACTTGAAAACCAAGGTTTTGAACCCCTTTTTGCTGCTGAATGACCACGACAGAAACAGCAGCCAAGAGCAATCTGTTTTCAGTTTTTTTTTTAAAGGAAAATGAGTCAAAGTGTGCTTGGTTCAAGTGTAGACATTCCCCTTGGAGTTGTGTATATAGGGAGCAACAAAAGCAAGCATGAGATGCTCTCTTGGAGTCCCAAAATCTGCCACCAACTATCTTATTTTATATCAAGAATTATATATATAAAACTTGTATTTACATATATAAACTTGTATAAACTTAAGTATAGATTAGTAACTTATATATATATCTTATAAACCTTTTATAAAATATAACACAACTTAATTATTTAAACCTTTAAATAATTAATTCATTAATATATAAATTATCTAAGTAATTTATCTCAAGTGATAACATCTTAGAAATCCGATTTTCTAAGATCCAAGTGTCGCGTATTTGTTTAATGAATCAATCGTTAAGATCAAATACGTTTAAGGTGTCGGCAAGCTTGTTATTGGGTATGACCCGACTTGGATCATAACATATTAGCCACATTAATTAAATATGTCTCTCGGGCATACGAAAAACTTACAATCTCCCACTTGCACGAGAAACATAAGAAATTAAAGCAAGTGACGGATACCACCTAACGACCGTCCATCACCCCCAATATGTTATGACTATGCGCCATTCAATAACATCATCCTTTTCTTAATATATCAATATATATTTGTTATACTTTTAATACTTTGAATAATTCCTTAGTCCGAAGTTAGCATTTCGTTGTTAGTAATTCAATTTTAATGGTTCATTTGTAGATGTTTAATATACCCGCAATGAAATAAATAAAACCCCCAACGAAATAAATAAAACCCCATCGTATATGTATTGGTCGAGATTAATCTTGACCCACGGTACCGGTGTTGTCAAATGACGTGTTGCGTACATAAAGTACCGGTGTTGTCAAATGACGTGTTGCGTACAAACATGGGATCTTATGATTAATCTTCTCGTATTGTTTATGGGTGATCCTGAACCATATAAAATTGAATTATAAGTACATATATATAAAATATCATGTTATCTTAGAAAGATGTGATTTTATTTAATTTTTCCCAATTAATCCCGAAGTTAAACAAGTCTTGGATAACCAATTTTGTTTCGGTCATAGTTTCTTCGTTACAAATCCGTTTTCGTTGATTCAACTTGCCATCTCCTTGGATCGAGTTCCTCTTTAAGACTATGAACTGAAAATACCTTGGTTTGTATTCAAAATCACACGGCATAGGTGAAACTTTAGTGAAACTTATGAAGTTAAACATTTTCCTTTATGTAAACAACCTTAAATGATTATTTTTCTAAAAATACTTATACTTTGAATTAAATCATGAAATTTTTATGTGTTATCATATTCATATTAAAAATCATTTTTCCAGAAGATAAACTTCCAATTCAAAGTTTAAGATGGTTTTTAATTATCCAACCCAAAACAGTCCCCGGTTGCACTCCGACGTCGTAAAAACAGTTTTTAAGGTGTTCTTTGAAAAACCAAGTTATACCTTGTTAAATTAGCATGTAATTAAGTTATATTACAGGTCTTGAAGTATTTTAAAAGTTGAGTTAGAAGGATCTATTTAGTTTGCAAACAAGTTTGAAAACTTTCAAACTATGTTCTTGTTGTTAAAATTTTATACCACAAAATAAGATAGCTATATATATATATGAATCGAATAAGGTTATGAACATAGTTACTACCTCAAGTTTCTTGGACAAGGTTGCTGTAAAAGAGGAGTAAGAACCTAGAACTAAAAGGGTGATGGAATTGGATGAAAGATTGGAAGTAAGTTTGTGTTCTTGGAAGGATTCTTGAAGTGTTTTTGTAAGGGTTTTCTTATGGTGATTAAGTGATGTTTTTGAAGCTAAATGATGGGGAAAATACTTGGAGATGATCAAGTATGAAGTTAAGAGTATTTTGAGAGAGAAATGGGAGTGTAAGTATGAGAAAATGGGGTGAAGAAATGGTGTGCATGCATAAAAACGTTTTTAGGTTATAAAGGAAAAAAAAGATACCTAACTTTGTTTTCTTGCTAAATAATTCATGCTACTTGACAAATGGTTAGTTCCACATGTTTCTTAATCATTTAAGGCTGCTAAGGAGCAGATTTTTATTGGTATATACCAATAGTAAATACATCTAGAAGCTGCGTATGATACGGGTACATATACCCTAGATATACGTGTAGAAATCTTTGAGAAAACGGAACGAGGATTCAAATATAGCTATCTTTTGTAAATATACTTATATTGTTTTATGTATGTAAGCCCTTTAAAAGTGATAAAATACATATCTATACGATGCATGTATAAGTATTATAGGTTATAAGTATTTATGTCGAAGAACGTTACGTATAGTTATCGTTTTGAAAACTTAAGTTAGTAGTTTCAAAATATACTTATAACTCATTGTTATTAGTACCCAATGAGATGTTAAACATCCTTAGATCATGTTAAATATATATAAATACATATATATACATAAACGTATAATTATCGTATGTTATATAGTTCGTGATATCATCGGTCAAATTGAACGGTCAAACGTTGTGTAAAACTCTTTTCGAAGACATAAGTCTCAACAATTTGGATTGCTTGTCATGTTGGTAAGGTTTAATTTATGTAAATATTAATCTTATAAATATAGAATGATCGAAAAAGTGCGGGTCATTACAGTACCTACCCGTTAAATAAATTTCGTCCCGAAATTTTAAAATTGTACCTATTTTGCGTCATCGGGAAACAAGTGTGGATACTTTTGTTTCATTTGATCCTCTCGTTCCCAAGTAAACTCGGGACCCCTTCGAGCATTCCAACGAACCTTAACGATCGGTATGTTGCTCTGCTTGAGCCGTTTAACTTCACGATCCATGATTTCGATTGGTTCTTCGATGAATTGTAGTTTCTCGTCGACATGGATTTCTTCAAGAGGAATGGTGAGGTCTTCCTTTGCAAGACACTTCTTAAGGTTCGAGACGTGAAATGTATTATGTACTCCGGCGAGTTGTTGCAGTAACTCGAGTCGATAAGCTACCGGTCCAATGCGTTCGATGATCTTGAACGGGCCTACATATCTTGGGTTCAGTTTACCTCTTTTACCGAAACGTATTACACCTTTCCAAGGTGACACCTTTAGCATAACCATGTCACCGATCTGAAACTCTAATGGTTTCCTTCGGACATCGGCGTAGCTCTTTTGGCGACTACGGGCTGTTTTCAATCTCTCCTTGATTTGTACTATCTTTTCAGTAGTTTCATGTATGATCTCGGGACCAGTTAATTGTCGATCTCCTACTTCATTCCAACAGATAGGAGATCTACACTTCCTTCCGTACAATGCTTCGAATGGTGCAGCTTTAATGCTCGCATGATAACTATTATTATACGAGAATTCTGCTAATGGTAGATACTTATCCCATCCGTTTCCAAAATCGATCACACATGCCCTGAGCATGTCTTCAAGAGTCTGAATTGTTCTTTCACTCTGCCCGTCCGTTTGCGGATGATATGCGGTACTCATATCCAAACGAGTTCCTAGTGCCTCCTGTAGTGATTGCCAGAACTTTGAGGTAAATCTACTATCACGATCAGATATAATGGAAATAGGTATTCCATGCCTTGAAACTATTTCCTTTATATATAATCGTAATAATTTCTCCATTCTATCTGTTTCCTTTATAGGCAAGAAATGTGCAGATTTGGTAAGACGATCAACAATTACCCAAATGGTGTCGTATCCCCAGGCAGTCTTTGGTAACTTCGTGATGAAATCCATGGTAATACCGTCCCATTTCCATTCTGGAATTTCTGGTTGTTGAAGTAACCCTGACGGCTTCTGGTGTTCTGCTTTGACTTTGGAACAAGTTAAACATTCCCCAACATATGTTGCAACGTCTGTCTTCAAATTAGGCCACCAATAATGTGTCTTAAGATCTTGGTACATCTTTCCAACTCCAGGATGTATCGAATATCTTGTCTTATGTGCCTCGTTCAATATCAACTTCCTTAATCCACCCAACTTCGGTACCCAAATACGATTTGCAAAATATCGAATTCCATCTTCCCGCATAACGAGTTGCTTCTCATACTTCTTCATTATTTCATTTCCTATATTTTCTTTAGTAAGTGCTTCTCGTTGAACTTCTTTGATTTGTGAGTTGAGATTCATGCGAATTTTTATGTTCATCGCTCGTACTCGAATTGGTTCTCGTTCCTTTCTGCTTAGAGCGTCGGCCACCACGTTCGCTTTCCCGGGATGATAACGAATTTCACAATCATAGTCATTTATTAACTCAACCCACCTACGTTGCCTCATGTTCAGCTGTTTTTGATCGAAAATATGTTGAAGGCTTTTATGATCAGTAAACATAGTGCATTTAACCCCATACAAGTAGTGTCTCCATATCTTCAATGCAAACACGACTGCTCCCAGTTCTAGATCATGCGTCGTATAATTCCGCTCGTGAATCTTTAATTGTCGGGATGCGTATGCAATAACTTTCTTTCGTTGCATAAGAACACAACCAAAACCTTGTCGCGAAGCGTCACAATATATTTCAAAATCATCGTTCCCTTCAGGTAACGATAAAATAGGCGCCGTAGTTAACTTCTTCTTCAGTAATTGAAATGCGTTCTCCTGCTCCGAGGTCCATTCGTATTTCTTCCCTTTTTGCGTTAATGCTGTCAACGGCTTAGCTATTCGGGAAAAATCTTGAATAAACCTTCTATAATAACCGGCTAAACCCAAAAATTGGCGTATTTGCGTTGGTGTCTTAGGAGTCTCCCATTTTTCAATGGCTTCAATTTTTGCTGGATCAACCTGAATTCCTTTGCTACTAACAACGTGGCCAAGAAATTGCACTTCTTTCAACCAGAAAGCACATTTAGAAAATTTAGCATATAGCTGTTCTTTTCTTAACAACTCTAATATCAACCTTACATGCTGCTCATGCTCTTGCTCACTCTTGGAATAGATAAGAATATCATCAATGAAAACGATAACAAACTTATCTAAATATGGACTACAAACTCGATTCATGAGGTCCATGAATACAGCTGGCGCATTCGTCAATCCAAACGGCATAACCAAAAATTCGTAATGACCGTAGCGTGTCGGAAAAGCAGTTTTCGGTATATCTTCTTCTTTGACACGTAATTGATGATAGCCCGATCTTAGGTCAATTTTCGAGTACACACATGATCCTTGGAGTTGATCAAATAAGTCGTCAATTCTCGGTAGTGGATACCAATTCTTGATAGTTAACTTATTTAATTCACGATAATCTATACACATTCGGAAAGATCCGTCTTTCTTCTTGATGAATAAAATTGGAGCTCCCCACGGTGAAGTACTTGGTCGTATGAATCCACGATCTAGTAATTCTTTTAACTGACTCTGAAGTTCTTTTAACTCAGACGGTGCAAGTCTATATGGAGCACGGGCAACCGGTGCAGCTCCTGGTACAAGATCTATTTGAAATTCTACAGATCTAAATGGAGGTAATCCTGGCAACTCTTCCGGAAATACTTCAGGAAAATCTCTTGCCACAGGCCCGTCGTTGATGCACTTCTCTTTTTCTTTCTTTTCGACTTTATTAACATGTGCTAAGATAGCATAGCACCCTTTCTTCAAGCACTTTTGAGCTTTCAAATAACTAATGAGTTTTAGCTTTGAGTTACCCTTCTCTCCATAAATCATCACCGGCATCCTATCCTTACAAGGAATGCGAATTGCCTTCTTGGCACACACAACTTCAGCTCCTACTTTGGACATCCAGTCCATGCCGACTATTACATCAAAACTTCCTAATTCTACGGGTATTAAGTCAATTTTAAATGTTTCTCCGGCTAAATTTATTTTACAATCACGGCAAATTTTATCGGCTTTAATTAGTTTACCATTAGCTAACTCAATCATGTACTTAGCATCTAGAGGTAATGATGAACAATTCAATTTAGCGTAAAAGCCTCTACTCACGTAACTTCTATCGGCACCAGTATCAAATATAATAGATGCGGATAAGTTATTAATGGTAAACGTACCCGTAACAAGCTCCGGGTCTTCACACGCCTCTCTAGCATTAATAACAAATGCTCTTCCACGTGCAGATCCATTATTCTTCTCTGGATTCGGACACTGGCTCTTATAGTGACCTTGTTTTCCACACCCATAACAAGTAATGGTAGCCAAAGCAGTTCTATTTGCATTGGTGGCAGGAGTCTTGGTACCATTTGTATTTGTAACGAGAGCCCTACAATCTTCAGCAAGATGACCCTTTCGATTACATTTGTTGCATACCACATTACAGTAGCCAGAGTGATGTTTGTGGCATCGGTTGCATAAAGGATTTTGTCCTTTGTAACCAAAGCTTGAACCACTACCTGCACCTTGTATGGTTTCTTGTTTCTTAAAAGATTGTTGTTGGTTACCTCGATCATAATTTCCATTCCACTTTCTTTTGTTACCTGATACCTTCACATCAGTATTGGATGCTTTCTTATCCATGATGACCTGATCCATTAGCTCGTTTGCCATGGTTATAGCTTCATGAATTGTCTTAGGTTTCGATGCTGTAACGTTTGCCTTGACCTTTTTGGGCAAACCATCTTTGTACATTTCAATCTTCTGTTCTTCGGTTGGAACCAATTCAGGACATAGCAAAACTGTAACATCCCGAACCATTACGCGACAAAAACCATTGTAAATTTTAGCTAAAAAAAAAAAAATTTTGCTGGCAGACTGTTTGCGCGCCGCGCGCCCCAGCTTGCGCGCCGCGCAAAAGCTGGCTGTTGCCGGTTGCCTTTAATGCGAAAAAGATGAGCGACTTCCCGACACATTTAGCCAAAACGCTTTTAACCGTACATTAATATATGTAAAACTAGCACATAACTAAGGTTTGAGCGAGTTTTACAAAGTGGGGCCCACACGTGCCCAAATTGCCACTAAGTGTAAGAATACAAGTTTAATACAAATTAGAGTTTCGACCACAAAAGTTTAATTGCCAAACGACACTACGAGCATGGTGTTTGGGGTTAAACTACCCAAGTCTCGGTCAAACTCCAAGCCAAAACCAAAAGCGCTTCTTAATCATCGAAGCGGGAAACTCAATCCAAGGTAATGCCCTTACCCTTATCCACACACGAACCTATAAAAAGGTAAACAACGAGAGGGTAAGCAAAGCTTAGTGAGCACAATAATTATACATATACATATATAATCTACCTACTTGCATCACTTACACAACATCATACTCGGTTTAACATTTCGACAATCATACAACAATATTATGCATATACCATAGACCGCAATTCCACGAGTAGCTAATAATACAATAGCATACGATTCATAATTAAATACATTCAATACCTAATTCACGCAACCTTGGTTAACCAATTCGAACAAGGGAAACGGTACTTACAAGACCGTTGGAGTTCATAACATCCACTAGTGTTACTTACACACCGCGTAATCACTAATCCCCCGGGTGATGTCTTGAACACCGCGACTAACTCACCCTTACTACAATGTGGCGTCTTAAACACCGCGACGAATCCACACTTCATTCAATACAATGAGTGGTGTCTTAAACACCGC
Organism: Rutidosis leptorrhynchoides; assembly: GCF_046630445.1. Classification (NCBI taxonomy): domain Eukaryota; kingdom Viridiplantae; phylum Streptophyta; class Magnoliopsida; order Asterales; family Asteraceae; genus Rutidosis; species Rutidosis leptorrhynchoides. The sequence goes on from NC_092343.1 coordinate 246,335,210, forward strand.
GACAATTCCACTCCCATGACAATGTGGTGTCTTAAACACCGCGACAATACCACATGTCAATTAAACAATGAGTAGTGTCTTAAACACCGCGACAATACTACTCGTCAAACATACTATGAGTAGTGTCTTAAACACCGCGACAATACTACTCGTTACCTAGAATGTGGTGTCTTAAACACCGCGACAATTCCACATTCGTACACACAAATAAATACATTATATACGTACACGCATAATTATTCCACTCACCTTAGCGCCAAGACGATGATTATGCACTTCCGATCTTCAAAGCAATCGTACCTAATACATAAGTACACATTCAATTACGCAACTAGTGGAATTAACCACAATACTTACACTTGAGCATTTAATGACCCAATATGCATTAAATAGCTCGACTATACCAAAACTGCCCATAAATGGCCAAGACTCAACTAACATCAATAAAGCTAGTGGATTAAAGTCTATTAACTTCAACTAGCATAAACTTAGGGTATTTCATGCACATTTCACCCCATTAGGTCAACCTTGACTCATTTAACCCATTTTCAAGTTTTTCATCATTTATAAGAGTGCTAATGACTAGCAACTCGATTCAACACTTACAAAACCTCAAACACATGAATAAACCCTAGGTTAACACCCTTTGGGTCATCTTTTATCAATTTAACCCAAACTAGGTCAACATTACCCATCTTGACCCATTTTAATACTTAACCCTAAAATTGGGTCAACTTCACCAAAAACCCTAACTCTTAACATTTAAGGTCTTCATACACATTTAATCACTAGGTTCCAACACAAAACACTAACATTAACCAACATTGGTCCATTTTGACCCATTTGACCTAATAAAAGTCAATACACTCATTTTGGGTCATCTATACCCAAATAGCACCCATTTATACATCAAGCAAGTGTTCTAACCAATTATTAGCCAATTAGGGTTTCTTAACATCAATTAACACTTTTAAAACCCTAGCTAACCCATTATTGAGTCTACATGACCCAATTTACCCAAAACACCCAATAATCACTAATAAATGGGTTTGATGTTCACCATAAACCCTAACTCTAACCCTTTCACAACATTATACTAGGAAATCAAGATTAGAGCTTACCACCACAATCAAAATGTAGCTAGGAAGTAGATGAACAACTTTAGAACTTGAACTTTAGCAAGAAACCTCCTTCTTCTTCTTCAAAATGGGATCTCTCTCTCTAATATCCCACTCTCTCTCACTAAAATGAATTGGGAGGATAAGGTTGGTGAACAAGGGAGTAATTGAACTCCCAAACTACTGATCCAAGCATTAAATCCGGCCTTGAAGTGAATTTACCGAAATGCCCATCGTTTAAATTAAATAAAACAAGGAGAGCTGTCACCAGCGTTTTGCGCGGCGCGCCCTCCCTTTGCGCGGCGCGCAACCCCCTGTTTCCAGCTACTTTTCCATTTAAAACTACATAACAAAACTCCACAACCCGGTTTACTATTTAAGCATTATATATAATATAATTACACGGGTCTTACAACTCTCCCCCACTTAGAATCGATCACGTCCTCGTGATCCATGTCACTTAACCACCCAGAACCACGCTCTATGGTACTTAACAAACGTTACGATCCGATTTCCATCACAAAATGTATTAACCCACCGGTTGACCCAAAAGTAAATACACATTTGTACGCATCCCAAAACGTGCAATACACACAATATACGAAGTCTATAACGATAACTCAGAATACGCGAGAATGCCACGTACCCTTAGCGTACCCTTACCTGGTACAATGCTAAAACAACCAAAATTTCAACCCAAGGTCAACAACCCCAACGATGAAGACCGGACAAAAGAGAATCCTTACGGATAACACCTATTACTTAACATTCTTAGTAGCGCGCAACCACGACTAGTTCACAACTATCGTAAAATCGTAAGCAAGCGACCAAAAACCGCTGATGTCGAAAACGACTATTACTCACCACCATGTGCACAAAACGGCTAAGTGCACAATTTACACGGGCAATTAACATCATAAACCTACGAGTAACGGTTCTTTCCGAAAACCGCTCACCACCAACCACAACCAAGAGTGGTTAACGAAGAGCTAATCCTCCCGGATATCACTCATCACCTATTACTAGTCAAACGCGGTCAACCTAGAGATAACCCCAAATAAACATCTACATGTAACCACCTCGTAGTACACAATAATGGCCATTGTGTAACTATCACTCAAAGTATACGATAATGAGGCATCGTGCCCTTTCTCAAAGTCCCATTATGCCATTTCCAAAGTAACCAAACGGCTAACACAATCGAGCCAAAAACAACCCATATTGCGCATAGGCGCAACAATAATCCCCTAGAAGAGAATCCGGTACTCACATCCCTTAACCGAGAGACCTTACCTTACTCGTCGAATACATCAATTATCTCCCAAGGAGATTTTCCACATTACCACCTTGGTGGTAATTTGAACCCAAAACCATAAGCACAATTTATTCCAAATTGTACTTTTGCCACCGTCGACCAATGTAGGTCTCAACACTAGCTTCGTATCCATACGAACGTCATCCAAAATAACATTACAATAGAGCACCTTCGTGCGAGAATATAACTCCCCCACTTAGGACTCTGTTCCGTAACCACATCGTGGAATAATAGCATCCCGTGGAAGGTCCACTTATCCACATACACCATCGATGTCCTCATTGGTCATAGTTCTCGAATTCTCGCGAATTCATCCTTAACAATAAATCCCGACGATAAACACATATTCGCGTTCGCAGAAAGAGTGACCACTAACCTAACAACTAATTCGCCAAATCGCATTATCGTAATTCCTATAAGAGAGACGAGGTTCACCCGTCTTGCATCTCTTAATACGCACGTCACCAAAACCTTGCTCCAACCCCGAGCATACGAAGGAATTTAACCTAACCTTAAACTCTTTAAACGTAGAGTTTACCACGATATACACAACCTTGCACTTGCAATAATCCCATTGCTATAGCTCATCAATTTTCCACACGAAGACGAACACGCCCTAACCTCCAAAACCAAAGCCCGTCTCCATGGCTTAGTAGAAAACATTTCCCAAACATTAAGGAATGCTTGGTTGCACCAAGTCTTACGCCCTGCGGTCGACGATCCCAACTCCAACGTAGGGTAATTCCGTTAGGAATGCTACCCGTAACAATACCACGTATTTACACTAATGCATTCGCCCCTCAAGTCGCATTCACATGAGTCAATGCCTCAAACGCTACCCTAGTGCGCTGTCATCATATCACTAGCCCCGCGCCCGTAAGGGTACGGTTAAAATATACGTTCGCTTAAAACTTATTAGGTTTGGTAATGAGATTTAGGTCTCAATTTCATAACCGAATACATTGGCACACAACATCAATAATAGTAAGGCATATTTGCATCGAGAAGTGAAGGTACCTGAAACAGCATCGCTCGGTGCTTCACCACCCATCGAATACTCGCGCTCTAACCTCTTAACCCGATCGGCAAACGCTTCCGAACACTCTGACTTTCGATGTCCCTCCTTCTGGCAAGCAAAGCACTTGATCGTGCTCAAAGGTGTACCCGTACAATCCCGTGCCAAATGGCCTCGTCCTCCACACTTAAAACACGTAAGCACCCAACCTCCAAACCTCCTAGTCTGATTACTAGCTAAATCGGGACACTCAGACCTTTGGTGCCCTTCCTTCCAACAATAAAAACATACAGTTTTGCCCGACAGACAATCGCGAGACTTATGTCCCCGTTGCCCACAATTGTAACACTTAGACCCACCGGAGCCCGTTACTACCTTCCTCATGCTACTAGACGCCTCATTTACACTTATACCTTGATCATTGAGCAACTCGGGACACTCCGACCTTCGGTGTCTCTCTTTATGGCAATGGTAGCACATTCTGTTTTCGTTTCTCGGCAACGTGCACTCCCATATCTTGTGGCCCCTAACACCACAATTGAAACATCTAGATGTGTAACTTCCCTTGTTCTTCTTTTTCACATACTCTACGCCTTCAGGCGTACCTCTTTTCCTTTTACCCGAAGTACCATGTGGCTCTAGCCTTGCATGTACATCGTCGTCACCCCTACCTCGAGGTTTAGGAAACCTCTTCTCAAACTCTTCCCTTACGACCTTCGTCACTTGGTCTCGGACCATTTCGGTTACCCGTCCTTCGATTGACTCTTCGACTACTTGGCCAACTCCGTTGGCGACACCCGAGACACATTGTTTAATCGCGGCTTCAACCATTACCGCTAATTCGTTCTTCTTTTCATTAGTAGACCCTTCCGTTCCGTATTCATCTTCCATCTTCATTCTTAAGAAACAAAATAGATTAACCAATGAAACGAAAAGATATAACACGTATGTATATATATACATATATATATACATATGCCACACTACCCCATCTTGCTTAACAATCGTCGTACATCGCTTGTTTGACACGATTTGCACCCGTGGTAAGGGTAGCTAATCATTACTACGCGAGCACGTCGCGTTAACTCGCTAGTACAACGTCCATTTCGCTTGATGATCGCTACACAACACAAACAAATAACGCATGATTAGTTCATATAATCTATGTGCTAACCAAGTCCCGGTCCGACCCAAAGTCCTACAAGTCCCGCACAATGCACACACAAAAGTCTAAGTCTAGGCGCCTATCTCAAGTCACCTAAATCCCTTAGACCATGCTCTGATACCACTTGTAACATCCCGAACCATTACGCGACAAAAACCATTGTAAATTTTAGCTAAAAAAAAAAAAATTTTGCTGGCAGACTGTTTGCGCGCCGCGCGCCCCAGCTTGCGCGCCGCGCAAAAGCTGGCTGTTGCCAGTTGCCTTTAATGCGAAAAAGATGAGCGACTTCCCGACACATTTAGCCAAAACGCTTTTAACCGTACATTAATATATGTAAAACTAGCACATAACTAAGGTTTGAGCGAGTTTTACAAAGTGGGGCCCACACGTGCCCAAATTGCCACTAAGTGTAAGAATACAAGTTTAATACAAATTAGAGTTTCGACCACAAAAGTTTAATTGCCAAACGACACTACGAGCATGGTGTTTGGGGTTAAACTACCCAAGTCTCGGTCAAACTCCAAGCCAAAACCAAAAGCGCTTCTTAATCATTGAAGCGGGAAACTCAATCCAAGGTAATGCCCTTACCCTTATCCACACACGAACCTATAAAAAGGTAAACAACGAGAGGGTAAGCAAAGCTTAGTGAGCACAATAATTATACATATACATATATAATCTACCTACTTGCATCACTTACACAACATCATACTCGGTTTAACATTTCGACAATCATACAACAATATTATGCATATACCATAGACCGCAATTCCACGAGTAGCTAATAATACAATAGCATACGATTCATAATTAAATACATTCAATACCTAATCACGCAACCTTGGTTAACCAATTCGAACAAGGGAAACGGTACTTACAAGACCGTTGGAGTTCATAACATCCACTAGTGTTACTTACACACCGCGTAATCACTAATCCCCCGGGTGATGTCTTGAACACCGCGACTAACTCACCCTTACTACAATGTGGCGTCTTAAACACCGCGACGAATCCACACTTCATTCAATACAATGAGTGGTGTCTTAAACACCGCGACAATTCCACTCCCATGACAATGTGGTGTCTTAAACACCGCGACAATACCACATGTCAATTAAACAATGAGTAGTGTCTTAAACACCGCGACAATACTACTCGTCAAACATACTATGAGTAGTGTCTTAAACACCGCGACAATACTACTCGTTACCTAGAATGTGGTGTCTTAAACACCGCGACAATTCCACATTCGTACACACAAATAAATACATTATATACGTACACGCATAATTATTCCACTCACCTTAGCGCCAAGACGATGATTATGCACTTCCGATCTTCAAAGCAATCGTACCTAATACATAAGTACACATTCAATTACGCAACTAGTGGAATTAACCACAATACTTACACTTGAGAATTTAATGACCCAATATGCATTAAATAGCTCGACTATACCAAAACCGCCCATAAATGGCCAAGACTCAACTAACATCAATAAAGCTAGTGGATTAAAGTCTATTAACTTCAACTAGCATAAACTTAGGGTATTTCATGCACATTTCACCCCATTAGGTCAACCTTGACTCATTTGACCCATTTTCAAGTTTTTCATCATTTATAAGAGTGCTAATGACTAGCAACTCGATTCAACACTTACAAAACCTCAAACACATGAATAAACCCTAGGTTAACACCCTTTGGGTCATCTTTTATCAATTTAACCCAAACTAGGTCAACATTACCCATCTTGACCCATTTTAATACTTAACCCTAAAATTGGGTCAACTTCACCAAAAACCCTAACTCTTAACATTTAAGGTCTTCATAAACATTTAATCACTAGGTTCCAACACAAAACACTAACATTAACCAACATTGGTCCATTTTGACCCATTTGACCTAATAAAAGTCAATACACTCATTTTGGGTCATCTATACCCAAATAGCACCCATTTATACATCAAGCAAGTGTTCTAACCAATTATTAGCCAATTAGGGTTTCTTAACATCAATTAACACTTTTAAAACCCTAGCTAACCCATTATTGAGTCTACATGACCCAATTTACCCAAAACACCCAATCATCACTAATAAATGGGTTTGATGTTCACCATAAACCCTAACTCTAACCCTTTCACAACATTATACTAGGAAATCAAGATTAGAGCTTACCACCACAATCAAAATGTAGCTAGGAAGTAGATGAACAACTTTAGAACTTGAACTTTAGCAAGAAACCTCCTTCTTCTTCTTCAAAATGGGATCTCTCTCTCTAATATCTCACTCTCTCTCACTAAAATGAATTGGGAGGATAAGGTTGGTGAACAAGGGAGTAATTGAACTCCCAAACTACTGATCCAAGCATTAAATCCGGCCTTGAAGTGAATTTACCGAAATGCCCATCGTTTAAATTAAATAAAACAAGGAGAGCTGTCACCAGCGTTTTGCGCGGCGCGCCCTCCCTTTGCGCGGCGCGCAACCCCCTGTTTCCAGCTACTTTTCCATTTTAAACTACATAACAAAACTCCACAACCCGATTTACTATTTAAGCATTATATATAATATAATTACACGGGTCTAACAAAAACTAATTCCATGAATCGCTGATTGTAGTTGGTGATTTCAGTACCAAAAACCTTCAGGCTTCGTAATTCATCTTCCAACTTCCTAACCTCGTTCCTTGGACAATACTCGTTGATTAACATTGTTTTGAATTCTTCCCAAGGAGTATCATAAGCTACATCTCCTCCTACAGCCTTCACATAATTTTTCCACCACGTGAGTGCACTATCTTGTAAAGTGCACGATGCATACTTGGTCATGTCCTTTTCAACACAACCACTTATTTTAAACACAGTCTCCATCTTTTCTATCCACCGGGTTAAACCGATCGGTCCTTCTGTTCCACTGAATGATGAGGGCTTGCAAGCTTGAAAAGTTTTGTAAGTGCACCCCACACGAGGATTTGGGTTAACTGCAGCACCTCTTGCAGCCTCGACCCATAACATTCTGTCGTTCACTCGCTGATTGATGAGTTCCTGGATTTCTTGTTCCGTCATTCGGTTCAATCGCGCCATATTCTTCTATAAGAATGAAAAGAAAATAATTATTCACATGGAATATTATAGATGTAGTGTATATTTACAGTACATTATAGCTTATTAATAATATGAACCAGGTATTATTATAAAAGCCTTTTCTTCTTATTAGCGTTTTATAATTATATCTAGGGTAGTACCTACCCGTTAATGTCCATACTTAATAGCTTAGTACAGAATCAATTACTACCATCTAAGTAATACTTAACCATGGAAAATTATTGCATTTCACACTTCACTATTTTACATATGCTTATCTTACATCGAACATTAAGCAAACCACACTAATAATATTATACAAAACATTATATGATCCCATGGTTTAATACAGCAGCGCATCGTTTGGTCTATTTTCTAGGACGTTTAGGTTCAAAGAATCGCTTAACGCTTATCCTGGCTGTCTGCCTATATTTTGGCTGTGGGGCTGAAGAACTGGATGCCGGGATAGAACGAATAGGAATAGCGGGAATAGGGGTGGTAGTGTCTAGTGGAGTTGGTGCCACATCATCCTTACTAAACTCGGGATTTGAATTTTCTAATTCATTAGCCTTTCGTTTCTTTCCTAGTTCGAACTCGTCTTTTGTAATTTCCTGTATTTCTTCCTCGGGTTCACTTTCCTCCTCGGGTTCACTTTCCTCCTCGGGTTCACTTTCCTCCTCGGGTTCACTTTCCGGGTTCTCTATAGTCGGTTCATCCGGAATTTGTGAGTCTTCCCCAAAGATATTATTTTCGTCATCGGATAGGTTAATGACTGGAACACCATCTGAAGATTCTGGTTCGGAGTCGCTGAATGTGATGACAAGTTTTGAGCCCGACATCTATCACACAACAACTAACCCATTAGTACTACATAATATTTACATATAAATTTTAACCAACAATGATAAGCAATGGTTTTTAAATCAGACCCGGTCAAAGTCCAGACTTACTAATGTATCCTAACGACTTATCGGTTTAGACACACTAATGCAAACCTGGTTCGCTAAGACCACCGCTCTGATACCACATGTCATAACCCGTCCTTAACCATAAGAACGTGTTAGATAACGTATGATTTCATTGCGAGGTATTGACCTCTATATGCGACATTGTTAAAAGAACAACTGCATATATTTTACATTACAAACCATAATTCTTATTTTGATACAAGCTTTAGACAAAATAAAGATGATTATCGTTTAGCGATAATCTTAGACTTACAAACTTTACATGTGATGATAACAATACGATTTCTAGCATATTTTACATTACAAATCCTCCGATATGCAGTTTTATTTTTGACACAAATATGCATACTCAAGATCTTGTTTAAATTCAACATGTTGCAGCGGAAGCTTCTAATTATCACCTGAGAATAGACATGTTTAAAACGTCAACATAAAGTTGGTGAGATATAGGGTTAATGCCGGCAGCGATATAAATATAGACCACAAGATTTCATATATAAACATTTTAATAAAAATATTCTAAGTGGTTGAGCACTTGGTAACCATACTTAACATTTAATCACGTCGCATATTCCCTTTATTATGAAATCTTACTACACCGTACCAAGTGTAGTCACAAAACGAAGTACTGTGCAACCGTTGAATACTGGTCGTCCAGTCCGGTTGGGGTTGTCAGGCCCGATAGATCTATCAACAGGATTCGCGTTTACAATACCGCTGTAAATAACAGTTACCAAGCTACAGGGAAGTATGCCAGTGGTACAACTCAACGTAGAATATATTTTTCAGTTACTTGTGTCCATAACGTAAAACATAAAATACATGTATTCTCATCCCGAAATACTTAGAGTTTAAAAGTGGGACTATATACTCACTTTTGTCTTGAAGATATGTAATTTCGACTTGGTCTCCGATTGATATCACGAACCTATCCATATATAATATATCAATACCTTTTCTTTTTAAACAAACGTCTCATATATATACTTGTTATACTTTTAATACTTTGAATAATTCCTTAGTCCGTAGTTAGCATTTCGTTGTTAGTAATTCAATTTTAATGGTTCATTTGTATATGTTTAATATACCCGCAATGAAATAAATAAAACCCCCAACGAAATAAATAAAACCCCTTCGTATATGTATTGGTCGAGATTAATCTTGACCCACGGTACCGGTGTTGTCAAATGACGTGTTGCGTACATAAAGTACCGGTGTTGTCAAATGACGTGTTGCGTACAAACATGGGATCTTATGATTAATCTTCTCGTATTGTTTATGGGTGATCCTGAACCATATAAAATTGAATTATAAGTACATATATATAAAATATCATGTTATCTTAGAAAGATGTGATTTTATTTAATTTTTCCCAATTAATCCCGAAGTTAAACAAGTCTTGGATAACCAATTTTGTTTCGGTCATAGTTTCTTCGTTACAAATCCGTTTTCGTTGATTCAACTTGCCATCTCCTTGGATCGAGTTCCTCTTTAAGACTATGAACTGAAAATACCTTGGTTTGTATTCAAAATCACACGGCATAGGTGAAACTTTAGTGAAACTTATGAAGTTAAACATTTTCCTTTATGTAAACAACCTTAAATGATTATTTTTCTAAAAATACTTATACTTTGAATTAAATCATGAAATTTTTATGTGTTATCATATTCATATTAAAAATCATTTTTCCAGAAGATAAACTTCCAATTCAAAGTTTAAGATGGTTTTTAATTATCCAACCCAAAACAGTCCCCGGTTGCACTCCGACGTCGTAAAAACAGTTTTTAAGGTGTTCTTTGAAAAACCAAGTTATACCTTGTTAAATTAGCATGTAATTAAGTTATATTACAGGTCTTGAAGTATTTTAAAAGTTAAGTTAGAAGGATCTATTTAGTTTGCAAACAAGTTTGAAAACTTTCAAACTATGTTCTTGTTGTTAAAATTTTATACCACAAAATAAGATAGCTATATATATATGAATCGAATAAGGTTATGAACATAGTTACTACCTCAAGTTCCTTGGACAATGTTGCTGTAAAAGAGGAGTAAGAACCTAGAACTAAAAGGGTGATGGAATTGGATGAAAGATTGGAAGTAAGTTTGTGTTCTTGGAAGGATTCTTGAAGTGTTTTTGTAAGGGTTTTCTTATGGTGATTAAGTGATGTTTTTGAAGCTAAATGATGGGGAAAATACTTGGAGATGATCAAGTATGGAGTTAAGAGTATTTTGAGAGAGAAATGGGAGTGTAAGTATGAGAAAATGGGGTGAAGAAATGGTGTGCATGCATAAAAACGTTTTTAGGTTATAAAGGAAAAAAAAGATACCTAACTTTGTTTTCTTGCTAAATAATTCATGCTACTTGACAAATGGTTGGTTTCACATGTTTCTTAATTATTTAAGGCTGCTAAGGAGCAGATTTTTATTGGTATATACCAATAGTAAATACATCTAGAAGCTGCGTATGATACGGGTACATATACCCTAGATATACGTGTAGAAATCTTTGAGAAAACGGAACGAGGATTCAAATATAGCTATCTTTTGTAAATATACTTATATTGTTTTATGCATGTAAGCCCTTTAAAAGTGATAAAATACATATCTATACGATGCATGTATAAGTATTATAGGTTATAAGTATTTATGTCGAAGAACGTTACGTATAGTTATCGTTTTGAAAACTTAAGTTAGTAGTTTCAAAATATACTTATAACTCATTGTTATTAGTACCCAATGAGATGTTAAACATCCTTAGATCATGTTAAATATATATAAATACATATATATACATAAACGTATAATTATCGTATGTTATATAGTTCGTGATATCATCGGTCAAATTGAACGGTCAAACGTTGTGTAAAACTCTTTTCGAAGACATAAGTCTCAACAATTTGGATTGCTTGTCATGTTGGTAAGGTTTAATTTATGTAAATATTAATCTTATAAATATAGAATGATCGAAAAAGTGCGGGTCATTACACGAGCGCTTCGAAACGGTTCGGGCGCTACATGCTTGTCGTATGGACGATACCCAATCGGTTTCATCTTATGTACTTAAGATGAAAAGCCTCATCGATCGTGCTAACCGTCTCAACCTAAACATTTCAAATGAGTTAGCCACCGATCTTATCCTAAACTCCCTATCAAAAAGGTTTGATCAATTTGTAATTAATTACAATATGAATGGGATGGATAAGAGCATAGGTGAGCTTCACGGTATGCTTAGAACGGCGGAAAATAGCATGGGTAAAAGGGCTTTACCCGTGTTAGCAATCGATCAAGGTGGATCCAAAGGTAACACCTCTAAGCCAAAGGTGGCTAAGAGAAAAGGACCCGCCTATCAAGGCAAAGGGAAGGGGAAGATGGTTACCCCAACCATCAACAAGGCTAAAAAGCAAAAGGTAGCCGAGAAGGCAAACCCCAAGGAAGACCCATGTTTCAGTTGCGGTGAGATGGGTCATTGGAAACAAAACTGTCCGGTCTATCTTAAGGAGTTGAAGGACAAGAGGGATGCAGGGCAAACCTCAGGTAATATATATATGGTATATATACAGCTTAGTATTACTTCTTCTAATACATGGGTATTAGACACGGGATGTGGAACTCATATTTGCAATTCTTTGCAGGGGTTCAAAAGAAGTGATCATAAGGCGGGAACATCAAGTCTCTATATGGGCAATGGTGCAAAGGTGCATGTTAAAGCTCAAGGAGATTTTATTTTGAAGCTTCCAAGCGGATTGGAACTTATTTTAGAAAATGTTTTGTATGCTCCGAATTTGTGTAGAAACATTATTTCTATCTCTCACTTAAAACAATGTGGTTACGTTGTTAATTTTATTGATGATGATATTCATGTTTCTAAAGATAATGTATTCAATTTCAAGGCTTCGCCTTCAAATGGAATTTATGAATTGGTTCATGACGACGCATCATCGAGCTCTATATACCATACTAGCACCAAGAAACTCAAAAGGGATTTGAGTGATTCCTATTTATGGCATTGTCGCCTTGGTCACATAAACAAGAACCGAATGCATACACTTCAAAAGAATGGACTTTTGAAATCAAATGAAATGGATTCGTTTGATGTATGTAAATCTTGTTTACAAGGCAAGATGACTAAAGCACCTTTCAAAGGGACTTATGAAAGGGCTAAGGATTTATTGGGATTGATACATTCGGATGTATGTGGACCCTTTAAACCCATGACTAGGAATGGTGAAAGATACTTTGTTACTTTCATTGATGACTTTAGTCATTTCGGATATGTCTACTTATTAAGACACAAGGACGAAACATTCGAAGCATTCAAAGAATATCAAAATGAAGTACAAAATCAACTCAATAGGACAATTAAGGTACTTCGTACCGATAGAGGAGGTGAATACCTAAGCGATGCCTTCCAAGATCATCTTAGGAGTTGTGGGATTATCTCACAACTTACTCCACCTGGAACACCCCAACTTAATGGAGTTTCCGAAAGGAGGAACCGAACCCTAATGGATATGGTTCGATCTATGATGGTAAGAAGCTCGTTACCTCTATCATTTTGGGGTTATTGTCTAAGCTCCGCGGTTCGTATTTTAAATATGGCCCCAACCAAGAAAGTGGAACGAACTCCTCATGAGATGTGGTTTGGAAAACCTCCTTCTCTTTCATACTTGAAAGTATGGGGATGTGAAGCTTATCCTAAGCGTTATGTAGCAAATAAGCTACATGCTCGATCCACAAAGTGTATCTTCATAGGATATCCCAAAGATGACATGGGATATTACTTCTATGATCCATCCGAGCAAACGGTATTTGTTGCTCGGAAAGCGGAATTCCTTGAAACCAAGTTCCTTATGGAAGGTGATGGTGAAAGGAAGATAGATCTTGTAGAGGTACAAGATCAAGCCGATGATACACAATTGGTTGGCACTAGTACTCAACATGAGGATGTTGAAAATGATCAAGTGGATGATCAAGGTACACAAGACGTTCGAAGATCTAGTAGGATTAGTAATCCTCCCGAGAGATATGGGTTTCTCGTGGAAGGTTGCTATACGGTTGATTTGGATGAACCGACAAACTACAAAGATGCTTTATCAAGAATTGATAAAGATAAATGGCAGGAAGCCATGAACGTCGAGATGCAATCCATGTATGAAAACCAAGTTTGGGAACTTGTTGTGCAACCTCCTAGCTCCAAGCTAGTTGATTGCAAATGGCTTTTCAAGAAGAAAACCGACATACATGGAAACTTGGATACATACAAAGCTAGACTTGTAGCAAAAGGTTTCACTCAAACTCAAGGGGTTGATTATGATGAAACTTTCTCGCCTGTGGCAATGCTAAAGTCTATTATAATATTATTTGCCATTGCTGCTCACTATGACTATGAAATATGGCAAATGGATGTCAAAACCGCTTTCCTAAATGGATATCTTGAGGAAGATGTCTATATGGTACAGCCCGAAGGTTTTGTTGATCCGAAAAATCCTAAAATGGTATGCAAGTTAAAGAAATCAATCTATGGATTGAAGCAAGCATCTAAAATGTGGAATCATCGTTTTAATGAAGAGGCAAAGAAATTTGGCTTCATTAAAAATGGTGATGAAGCTTGTGTATACAAGAAGGCTAGTGGGAGCTCTATAATGTTCCTTGTGCTATATGTGGATGACATATTATTGTTTGGGAATGATATTACCACAATGCAAGAAGTCAAAACTTGGCTAAAGAGTTGCTTCTCCATTAAGGATCTTGGAGAAGCACAATACATATTGGGGATTGGGATCTATAGGAATAGATCCAAGAGATTGATAGGTTTAAGTCAAAGTACATACATTGATAAAATCTTGAAAAGGTTCAAGATGGAAAACTCTAAGAAAGGTTTGGTACCCATTCAAAGAGGAACCATTCTCAGTTCATCTCAGTGTCCTACCACGAAAGATGAACAAGAGAGAATGAAGAAAGTCCCATATGCATCTGCTATTGGGTCTATCATGTATGCAATGATATGTACTAGATCGGATGTGTCATGCGCTCTAAGCTTGACAAGTAGATACCAGAATAACCCTGGAAATAGTCATTGGACTGCGGTTAAATGTATATTGAAATACCTTAGAAGGACTAAGGATATGTTTCTAATATATGGGTCTGGTGAGGAGGAACTCGCTGTAAAAGGTTACGTGGACGCGAGTTTCCAAACTGATCGAGATGACTCTCGATCACAATCCGGTTATGTCTTCATGTTGAATGGTGGTGCGGTCTCTTGGAAGAGCTCAAAACAGGAAGTTGTTGCGTTATCCACTACAGAGTCGGAGTACATTGCCGCCTCATTGGCAGCCCAGGAAGCTGCATGGATGAAGAAATTCATCGACGACTTAGGAGTGGTCCCTTCCATTCAGGACCCTCTTGAGATCTTTTGTGACAACGAGGGTGCGATTGCTCAAATCAAGGAACCTCGTGCTCATCAAAAGACTCGTCACATTGAGCGGAGATTCAACTACATCAGGGATGAGGTTGAAAAGGGAAAGATATGTATTCACAAAGTTCACACAGATCATAATGTTGCGGATCCACTCACGAAGCTTTTACATGGGCCAAAACATGAGGGACATGTTTGTGCATTAGGGCTTCGACATTCTAGTGATTGGAATTGATCTATTTTATGTATTGTATCGGAAAGAATTAGTTCAAACTCATTAATATAATTATGGTATTAATTTAATTATGAGTCATGTTCCAATTTTGCATATTTTATCCATGAATAAACTATTATTCTAAATTGCGTAGTTGATCACATTTGTGGGAACAAGTGTGAGGTCTAGACTATTATGAACTTGGATTGGTTAACATTCAAATGGTGAATGTGGGGCAAGGTTGCAACCAAGGTTCATAGATATTTGTGGGACGCAAATATTGGAAGACCCGCTCTCAAGATTTACAATATGGAGCCTTTGTGATTGATCACATGTAATCTTGAGTAAAGGAGAATATCATTATATCCTCTGACCTGAGACACATATTGGATTCGGATATTCACCGAATATTGTGCCTTGATTCCTTCCTTCGCTATTCTGAAATATGGGAGTACATAAGGGAGGCTTCAGGTATGGTACAAGGTGTAGTGTCTAGGACGTATGTAGTCAAGATGGAATTTGTCCCTCTTATTCGTTGAGAGTCGGATGTCTAAGGCCTGATAAAGTTAAATCTATAAGAGAGTGATCATTCTATGTCTCTTGGATTTGACATGACATCTAGGACAAAAGGATATATTGAAAGATTCACTTAATCATATTCGAGATGGGAACTCGAAAAGGATGATGTTATTGAATGGCACTAAGTCATAACATATTAGGGGTGATGGACGGTCGTTAGGTGGTATCCGTCACTTGCATTAATTTCTTATGTTTCTCGTGCAAGTGGGAGATTGAAGGTATTTCATATGCCCGAGAGACATATTAAACTAATGTGGCTAACATGTTATGATCCAAGTCGGGTCATACCCAATAACAAGCTTATCAACACATTAGTATTTGTTTTAATGAATGGATCTTTAAAATAAATACAAGACACTTAAACTTTAGAAATTGGTTTTCTAAAGATAAAATGCTTGAAATAATTATTTGGATAATTATAAGTATAAGTTTGTTTCATTATATGATTAAACTTATTTGTGTGTAATAATTTTATAAGATGGTTATAAAATTAAATACATGTGCAAGTAACATATATGTATATATTTATAATAGGTTTATAAATATAAATACATATTCTAGTATTATAAGATACATGCACATGGGAATAAAAGAAACTAGCAATAAATTTAAATTGGTTTGAATTCAAAATATGGAAATGCAAAACAAAAAAATAAAATAAAATAAAAGGGGCTAAGGGTGGACGGTTTTGGTTCACCCAAGGCACCACCCCATGCTTTTGTTTTGCTTCTATAACACACTTGCTAGATTCAATGAATTAACACTCTTCCAACTACACACAACTTACTAGCAATTTTGAAAACAAAACTCTCTCTTCCTAACCCATTTAGGCCGCCACTTTCAAGTCAAGAACAAGGGTTCTTCAAGTTTTGTTTCAAGTTAATCTTGTGTCTAAATCCTAACCAAGAAAGGTGTTGATTATTGGTTGCTTGTGGGTATTTCAAGCTTGAGGCTTCAAGTTAGAGGCTTGCTATCTTCATCTTCTACATCATCCTCATCCATATTATTACCTCCTAGCTTGGAGAAGGTATAAACACCCTTACTAGCTCTATTTACATTTTAGTATATTTCAAGACTAGATCTATAAATGGAATTCATGTTCAAAAGGTTAAACTATACATGCATAAACTTAAAATTGCTTCCGCTTGCTACATTTACATACACGAATTTATATACCTACAAAATGGGGTTTGTAACTTGTTTATGTGATGAATTCCATCACCATTAAAGCGAGACATGTTATGTTCATGATTTGAATAATGTAATGCGAATTAATAAAGAATAAAGCGAAGTTAATTTCAGTGTTAGTACTTGTTTCTTTAAACAGTGAAAACACTGCTTGTGGCCACGCGTAGTGTTTATTTCGCAGAATACAAATACTTATCTTTTTGAAACACTAAGTTAATGTTTGCTCTGCGGATGCTTTAAGTAAGGTGGCATTGTTTTCACTAAACATGACCTGCTTAAAATAATATATCAATACATAACTGTATTGCGAAATATTTTGCAGAAAAGCCAAGTGATGAAATTGCCCACTTATGTTAATAAAAATTGCGAAAGGATAAATTTTCCTAAGTGTTTGATCTTGCCAACACTTAGATGCTTCGCAATGCTAGATTTTACCTAAGGATCGTTTTGTCGGACTTAGAAGATTCATAATGTTAAAAGATTGTTTCGCACAAAGTACGCTTTGTTATGTGCACAATAACGAATGCAGAAATTGCAATGGACAAGTCTGAATTATGAATAATTAAAGTAAAAGCGCTATAAAAATAAAAAAGTTGCAATTGCGAACTGCGAAAAAGTAATTAATATTAAACGCGTATGCAACGCGAAATCTTACAACAGACGAAAGTTGTAATTGCGAAAATACATTCAATAAGCAAATTAGTTAAGGCAAAGCTAAAATTCTAATGCTTTGATATCTGCAAATGTAACGCCTTCCCGCTGACTGGGTTCCTCAAGAACAGGTATGTTGATTTTCTCAACCTCTTTCTTTGCCCTCTCAAGTATTTCGCGAGCATCATCGGTGGAGATAATTTCTTTCGCCATGTCAGAGGGAAGAGATTGCGAAAGATCGCCAAGTTGGCATAATAAATCGTGCCACTCGCAGCGAGTGGCGAGCTTTGATGCTTGGGCATATGTTTGAAATTTTTCAGTGACTGGCTCGGAGTCCATCACTTTATCCGCAAATGTCGGTAGATATTTGACTAGCTGTGCGAACTCGTGTTCCGCGACCTCTGCCCTTCTTTTAAGTCGGGCGTTCTCTTCCATCACCTTTTCAAGCCGCGATTCAGCCTTTATCGCCCTTCTCTTTTGGGCGTTGGCAGCCTTAGTTGCTTTCTCATACTCGTCTGACATCTCAGTAAAACGCTCCATACATGACTTTTAAAATTAACTAAACACATGTTCTATATCTATATGATATGCTAACTTAATGATTTAAAACCTGGAAACACGAAAAACACCGTAAAACTGGATTTACGCCGTCGTAGTAACACCGCGGGCTGTTTTGGGTTAGTTAATTAAAAACTATGATAAACTTTGATTTAAAAGTTGTTATTCTGAGAAAATAATTTTTATTATGAACATGAGACTATATCCAAAAATTATGGTTAAACTCAAAGTGGAAGTATGTTTTCTAAAATGGTCATCTAGACGTCGTTTTTTCGACTGAAATGACTACCTTTACAAAAACGACTTGTAACTTATTTTTCCGACTATAAACCTATACTTTTCTGTTTAGATTCATAAAATAGAGTTCAATATGAAACCATAGCAATTTGATTCACTCAAAACGGATTTAAAATGAAGAAGTTATGGGTAAAACAAGATTGGATAATTTTTCTCATTTTAGCTACGTGAAAATTGGTAACAAATCTATTCCAACCATAACTTAATCAACTTGTATTGTATATTATGTAATCTTGAGATACCATAGACACGTATACAATGTTTCGACCTATCATGTCGACACATCTATATATATTTCGGAACAACCATAGACACTCTATATGTGAATGTTGGAGTTAGCTATACAGGGTTGAGGTTGATTCCAAAATATATATAGTTTGAGTTGTGATCAATACTGAGATACGTATACACTGGGTCGTGGATTGATTCAAGATAATATTTATCGATTTATTTCTGTACATCTAACTGTGGACAACTAGTTGTAGGTTACTAACGAGGACAGCTGACTTAATAAACTTAAAACATCAAAATATATTAAAATTGTTGTAAATATATTTTAAACATACTTTGATATATATGTATGTATTGTTATAGGTTCGTGAATCAACCAGTGGCCAAGTCTTACTTCCCGACGAAGTAAAAATCTGTGAAAGTGAGTTATAGTCCCACTTTTAAAATCTAATATTTTTGGGATGAGAATACATGCAGGTTTTATAAATGATTTACAAAATAGACACAAGTACGTGAAACTACATTCTATGGTTGAATTATCAAAATCGAATATGCCCCTTTTTATTAAGTCTGGTAATCTAAGAATTAGGGAACAGACACCCTAATTGACGCGAATCCTAAAGATAGATCTATTGGGCCTAACAAACCCCATCCAAAGTACCGGATGCTTTAGTACTTCGAAATTTATATCATATCCGAAGGGTGTCCCGGAATGATGAGGATATTCTTATATATATATATGCATCTTGTTAATGTCGGTTACCAGGTGTTCACCATATGAATGATTTTTATCTCTATGTATGGGATGTGTATTGAAATATGAAATCTTGTGGTCTATTATTATGATTTAATATATATAGGTTAAACCTATAACTCACCAACATCTTTTGTTGACGTTTTAAGCATGTTTATTCTCAGGTGATTATTAAGAGCTTCCACTGTCGCATACTTAAATAAGGACGAGATTTGGAGTCCATGCTTATATGATATTGTGTAAAAACTGCATTCAAGAAACTTATTTTGTTGTAACATATTTGTATTGTAAACCATTATGTAATGGTCGTGTGTAAACTGGATATTTTAGATTATCATTATTTGATAATCTACGTAAAGCTTTTTAAACCTTTATTGATGAAATAAAGGTTATGGTTTGTTTTAAAATGAATGCAGTCTTTGAAAAATGTCTCATATAGAGGTCAAAATCTCGCAACGAAATCAATTAATATGGAACGTTTTTAACCAATAAGAACGGGACATTTCAGAAACTTAAGTTACAACAAAATAAGTTTCTTGAATGCAGTTTTTACACAATATCATACAAACATGGACTCCAAATCTCGTCCTTATTTAAGTATGCGACAGCGGAAGCTCTTAATAATCACCTGAGAATAAACATGCTTAAAACGTCAACAAAAATGTTGGTGAGTTATAGGTTTAACCTATATATATCAAATCATAATAATAGACCACAAGATTTCATATTTCAATACACATTCCATACATAGAGATAAAAATCATTCATATGGTGAACACCTGGTAACCGACATTAACAAGATGCATATATAAGAATATCCCCATCATTCCGGGACACCCTTCGGATATGATATAAATTTCGAAGTACTAAAGCATCCGGTACTTTGGATGGGGTTTGTTAGGCCCAATAGATCTATCTTTAGGATTCGCGTCAATTAGGGTGTCTGTTCCCTAATTCTTAGATTACCAGACTTAATAGAAAGGGGCATATTCGATTTCGATAATTCAACCATAGAATGTAGTTTCACGTACTTGTGTCTATTTTGTAAATCATTTATAAAACCTGCATGTATTCTCATCCCAAAATATTAGATTTTAAAAGTGGGACTATAACTCACTTTCACAGATTTTTACTTCGTCGGGAAGTAAGACTTGGCCACTGGTTGATTCACGAACCTATAACAATATATACATATATATATCAAAGTATGTTTAAAATATATTTACAACACTTTTAATATATTTTGATGTTTTAAGTTTATTAAGTCAGCTGTCCTCGTTAGTAACCTACAACTAGTTGTCCACAGTTAGATGTACAGAAATAAATCGATAAATATTATCTTGAATCAATCCACGACCCAGTGTATACGTATCTCAGTATTGATCACAACTCAAACTATATATATTTTGGAATCAACCTCAACCCTGTTTTACCCATAACTTCTTCATTTTAAATCCGTTTTGAGTGAATCAAATTGCTATGGTGTCATATTGAACTCTATTTTATGAATCTAAACAGAAACGTATAGGTTTATAGTCGGAAAAATAAGTTACAAGTCGTTTTTGTAAAGGTAGTCATTTCAGTCGAAAGAACGACGTCTAGATGACCATTTTAGAAAACATACTTCCACTTTGAGTTTAACCATAATTTTTGGATATAGTTTCATGTTCATAATAAAAATCATTTTCCCAGAATAACAACTTTTAAATCAAAGTTTATCATAGCTTTTAATTAACTAACCCAAAACAGCCCGCGGTGTTACTACGACGGCGTAAATCCGGTTTTACGGTGTTTTTCGTGTTTCCAGGTTTTAAATCATTAAGTTAGCATATCATATAGATATAGAACATGTGTTTAGTTGATTTTAAAAGTCAAGTTAGAAGGATTAACTTTTATTTGCGAACAAGTTTAGAATTAACTAAACTATGTTCTAGTGATAACAAGTTTAAACCTTCGAATAAGATAGCTTTATATGTATGAATCGAATGATGTTATGAACATCATTACTACCTTAAGTTCCTTGGATAAACCTACTGGAAAAGAGAAAAGTGGATCTAGCTTCAATGGATCCTTGGATGGCTCAAAGTTCTTGAAGCAGAATCATGACACGAAAACAAGTTCAAGTAAGATCATCACTTGAAATAAGATTGTTATAGTTATAGAAATTGAACCAAAGTTTGAATATGATTATTACCTTGTATTAGAATGATAACCTACTGTAAGAAACAAAGATTTCTTGAGGTTGGATGATCACCTTACAAGATTGGAAGTGAGCTAGCAAACTTGAAAGTATTCTTGATTTTATGAAACTAGAACTTTTGGAATTTATGAAGAACACTTAGAACTTGAATATAGAACTTGAGAGAGATTAATTAGATGAAGAAAATTGAAGAATGAAAGTGTTTGTAGGTGTTTTTGGTCGTTGGTGTATGGATTAGATATAAAGGATATGTAATTTTGTTTTCATGTAAATAAGTCATGAATGATTACTCATATTTTTGTAATTTTATGAGATATTTCATGCTAGTTGCCAAATGATGGTTCCCACATGTGTTAGGTGACTCACATGGGCTGCTAAGAGCTGATCATTGGAGTGTATATACCAATAGTACATACATCTAAAAACTGTGTATTGTACGAGTACGAATACGGGTGCATACGAGTAGAATTGTTGATGAAACTGAACGAGGATGTAATTGTAAGCATTTTTGTTAAGTAGAAGTATTTTGATAAGTGTCTTGAAGTCTTTCAAAAGTGTATAAATACATATTAAAACACTACATGTATATACATTTTAACTGATTCGTTAAGTCATCGTTAGTCGTTACATGTAAGTGTTGTTTTGAAACCTTTAGGTTAACGATCTTGTTAAATGTTGTTAACCCAATGTTTATAATATCAAATGAGATTTTAAATTATTATATTATCATGATATTATCATGTATGAATATCTCTTAATATGATATATATACATTAAACGTCTTTACAACGATAATCGTTACATATATGTCTCGTTTCGAAATCATTAAGTTAGTAGTCTTATTTTTACATATGTATTTCATTGTTAATACACTTAATAATATATTTACTTATCATAGTATCATGTTAACTATATATATATCCATATATATGTCATCATATAGTTTTTACAAGTTTTAACGTTCGTGAATCACCGGTCAACTTGGGTGGTCAATTGTCTATATGAAACATATTTCAATTAATCAAGTCTTAACAAGTTTGATTGCTTAACATGTTGGAAACATTTAATCATGTAAATATCAATCTCAATTAATATATATAAACATGGAAAAGTTCGGGTCACTACAGTACCTACCCGTTAAATAAATTTCGTCCCGAAATTTTAAGCTGTTGAAGGTGTTGACGAATCTTCTGGAAATAGATGCGGGTATTTCTTCTTCATCTGATCTTCACGCTCCCAGGTGAACTCGGGTCCTCTACGAGCATTCCATCGAACCTTAACAATTGGTATCTTGTTTTGCTTAAGTCTTTTAACCACACGATCCATTATTTCGACGGGTTCTTCGATGAATTGAAGTTTTTCGTTGATTTGGATTTCATCTAACGGAATAGTGAGATCTTCTTTAGCAAAACATTTCTTCAAATTCGAGACGTGGAAAGTGTTAAGTACACCCGCGAGTTGTTGAGGTAACTCAAGTCTGTAAGCTACTGGTTCGACACGATCAATAATCTTGAATGGTCCAATATACCTTGGATTTAATTTCCCTCGTTTACCAAATCGAACAACGCCTTTCCAAGGTGCAACTTTAAGCATGACCATCTCTCCAATTTCAAATTCTATATCTTTTCTTTTAATGTCAGCGTAGCTCTTTTGTCGACTTTGGGCGGTTTTCAACCGTTGTTGAATTTGGATGATCTTCTCGGTAGTTTCTTGTATAATCTCCGGACCCGTAATCTGTCTATCCCCCACTTCACTCCAACAAATCGGAGACCTGCACTTTCTACCATAAAGTGCTTCAAACGGCGCCATCTCAATGCTTGAATGGTAGCTGTTGTTGTAGGAAAATTCTGCTAACGGTAGATGTCGATCCCAACTGTTTCCGAAATCAATAACACATGCTCGTAGCATGTCTTCAAGCATTTGTATCGTCCTTTCGCTCTGCCCATCAGTTTGTGGATGATAGGCAGTACTCATGTCTAGACGAGTTCCTAATGCTTGCTGTAATGTCTGCCAGAATCTTGAAATAAATCTGCCATCCCTATCAGAGATAATAGAGATTGGTATTCCATGTCTGGAGACGACTTCCTTCAAATACAGTCGTGCTAACTTCTCCATCTTGTCATCTTCTCTTATTGGCAGGAAGTGTGCTGATTTGGTGAGACGATCAACTATTACCCAAATAGTATCAAAACCACTTGCAGTCCTTGGCAATTTAGTGATGAAATCCATGGTAATGTTTTCCCATTTCCATTCCGGGATTTCGGGTTGTTGAAGTAGACCTGATGGTTTCTGATGCTCAGCTTTGACCTTAGAACACGTCAAACATTCTCCTACGTATTTAGCAACATCGGCTTTCATACCCGGCCACCAAAAATGTTTCTTGAGATCCTTGTACATCTTCCCCGTTCCAGGATGTATTGAGTATCTGGTTTTATGAGTTTCTCTAAGTACCATTTCTCTCATATCTCCAAATTTTGGTACCCAAATCCTTTCAGCCCTATACCGGGTTCCGTCTTCCCGAATATTAAGATGTTTCTCCGATCCTTTGGGTATTTCATCCTTTAAATTTCCCTCTTTTAAAACTCCTTGTTGCGCCTCCTTTATTTGAGTAGTAAGGTTATTATGAATCATTATATTCATAGATTTTACTCGAATGGGTTCTCTGTCCTTCCTGCTCAAGGCATCGGCTACCACATTTGCCTTCCCCGGGTGGTAACGAATCTCAAAGTCGTAATCATTCAACAATTCAATCCACCTACGCTGCCTCATATTCAGTTGTTTCTGATTAAATATGTGTTGGAGACTTTTATGGTCGGTATATATAATACTTTTGACCCCATATAAGTAGTGCCTCCAAGTCTTTAATGCAAAAACAACCGCGCCTAATTCCAAATCATGCGTCGTATAATTTTGTTCGTGAATCTTCAATTGTCTAGACGCATAAGCAATCACCTTCGTTCGTTGCATTAATACACAACCGAGACCTTGCTTTGATGCGTCACAATAAATCACAAAATCATCATTCCCTTCAGGCAATGACAATATAGGTGCCGTAGTTAGCTTTTTCTTCAATAACTGAAACGCTTTCTCTTGTTCATCATTCCATTCAAATTTCTTCCCTTTATGCGTTAATGCAGTCAAGGGTTTTGCTATTCTGGAAAAGTCTTGGATGAACCTTCTGTAGTAACCAGCTAGTCCTAAAAACTGGCGTATGTGTTTCGGAGTTTTCGGGGTTTCCCACTTTTCAACAGTTTCTATCTTTGCCGGATCCACCTTAATACCTTCTTTGTTCACTATGTGACCGAGGAATTGAACTTCTTCCAACCAAAATGCACACTTTGAAAACTTAGCGTACAATTCTTCCTTCCTCAATACTTCTAACACCTTTCTCAAATGTTCACCGTGTTCTTGGTCATTCTTTGAGTAAATAAGTATGTCATCAATGAAAACAATGACAAACTTGTCAAGGTATGGTCCACACACTCGGTTCATAAGGTCCATGAACACAGCTGGTGCATTAGTTAAACCAAACAGCATGACCATAAACTCGTAATGACCGTAACGTGTTCTGAAAGCAGTCTTTGGAATATCATCTTCTTTCACCCGCATTTGATGATACCCGGAACGTAAGTCAATCTTTGAATAAACAGACGAGCCTTGTAGTTGATCAAATAAGTCGTCGATTCTCGGTAGTGGGTAGCGGTTCTTGATGGTAAGTTTGTTCAACTCTCGGTAGTCGATACACTACCTGAATGTACCATCTTTCTTCTTGACAAACAAAACAGGAGCTCCCCACGGTGATGTGCTTGGTCGAATGAAACCACGCTCTAAAAGTTCTTGTAATTGGCTTTGCAGTTCTTTCATCTCGCTGGGTGCGAGTCTGTAAGGAGCACGAGCTATTGGTGCAGCTCCTGGTACAAGATCTATTTGAAATTCAACGGATCGCTGTGGGGGTAATCCCGGTAATTCTTTCAGAAATACATCGGGAAATTCTTTTGCAATGGGAACATCATTGATACTCTTTTCTTCAGTTTGTACTTTCTCGACGTGTGCTAGAACAACATAGCAACCTTTTCTTATTAGTTTTTGTGCCTTCAAATTACAAATAAGATGTAGCTTCGTGTTGCCCTTTTCTCCGTACACCATTAAGGGTTTTCCTTTTTATCGTATAATGCGAATTGCATTTTTGTAACAAACGATCTCTGCTTTCACTTCTTTCAACCAGTCCATACCGATTATCACATCAAAACTCCCTAACTCTACTGGTATCAAATCAATCTTAAATGTTTCGCTAACCAGTTTAATTTCTCGATTCCGACATATATTAACTGCTGAAATTAATTTACCATTTGCTAATTCGAGTAAAAATTTACTATCCAAAGGCGTCAATGGACAACTTAATTTAGCACAAAAATCTCTACTCATATAGCTTCTATCCGCACCCGAATTAAATAAAACGTAAGCAGATTTATTGTCAATAAGAAACGTACCCGTAACAAGCTCCGGGTCTTCCTGTGCCTCTGTCGCATTAATATTGAAAACTCTTCCGCGGCCTTGTCCATTCGTGTTCTCCTGGTTCGGGCAATTTCTAATAATGTGGCCCGGTTTTCCACATTTATAACAAACTACATTGGCATAACTTGCTCCGACACTACTTGCTCCGCCATTACTCGTTTCGACACCATTTGTTCCTTTCGTTCTATTAACCCCTGGTCCGTAGACCTCACACTTCACCGCGCTATGACCATTTCTTTTACACTTGTTGCAAAATTTGGTGCAGAACCCCGAGTGATACTTTTCACACCTTTGGCATAGCTGCTTCTGATTGTTGTTGTTGTTGTTGTTGCGGTTATTATTGTTGTTGGGATGATTGTTGTAGTTGCTGTTGTTGTTGTTGTTGTTGTTGTTGTTGTTGTTGTTGTTGGGCCGTTTGTTGTACTTGCGATTGATGTTGCGATTGTTGGGATAATTGTTGCGATTATTGTTGTAATTGCTGTTGTTGTTGTATTGGTGATTCTTATCACCATTTTCCTCCCACTTTCTTTTGACTTGCTTCACATTGGCCTCTTCAGCAGTCTGTTCTTTAATTCTTTCTTCAATCTGGTTCACTAGTTTGTGAGCCATTCTACATGCCTGTTGTATGGAGGCGGGCTCGTGTGAACTTATATCTTCTTGGATTCTTTCCGGTAATCCTTTCACAAACGCGTCGATCTTCTCTTCCTCATCTTCGAATGCTCCCGGACACAATAGGCACAATTCTGTGAATCGTCTTTCGTACGTGGTGTAGTGACCCGAACTTTTCCATGTTTATATATATTAATTGAGATTGATGTTTACATGATTAAATGTTTCCAACATGTTAAGCAATCAAACTTGTTAAGACTTGATTAATTGAAATAGGTTTCATATAGACAATTGACCACCCAAGTTGACCGGTGATTCACGAACGTTAAAACTTGTAAAAAAAACTATATGATGACATATATATGGTTATATATATAGTTAACATGATATTATGATAAGTAAACATATCATTAATTATATTAACAATGAACTACATATGTAAAAACAAGACTACTAACTTAATGATTTTGAAACGAGACATATATGTAACGTTTATCGTTGTAACGACATTTAATGTATATATATCATATTAAGAGATATTCGTACATCATAATATCATGATAATATAATAATTTAAAATCTCTTTTGATATTATAAACATTGGGTTAACAACATTTAACAAGATCGTTAACCTAAAGGTTTCAAAACAACACTTACATGTAACGACTAACGATGACTTAACGACTCAGTTAAAATGTATATACATGTAGTGTTTTAATATGTATTTATACACTTTTGAAAGACTTTAATACACTTATCAAAATACTTCTACTTAACAAAAATGCTTACAATTACATTCTCGTTCAGTTTCATCAACAATTCTACTCGTATGCACCCGTATTCGTACTCGTACAATACACAGCTTTTAGATGTATGTACTATTGGTATATACACTCCAATGATCAGCTCTTAGCAGCCCATGTGAGTCACCTAACACATGTGGGAACCATCATTTGGCAACTAGCATGAAATATCTCATAAGATTACAAAAATATGAGTAATCATTCATGACTTATTTACATGAAAACAAAATTACATATCCTTTATATCTAATCCATACACCAACGACCAAAAACACCTACAAACACTTTCATTCTTCAATTTTCTTCATCTAATTGAACTCTCTCAAGTTCTATCTTCAAGTTCTAAGTGTTCTTCATAAATTCCAAAAGTTCTAGTTTCATAAAATCAAGAATACTTTCAAGTTTGCTAGCTCACTTCCAATCTTGTAAGGTGATCATCCAACCTCAAGAAATCTTTGTTTCTTACAGTAGGTTATCATTCTAATACAAGGTAATAATCATATTCAAACTTTGGTTCAATTTCTATAACTATAACAATCTTATTTCAAGTGATGATCTTACTTGAACTTGTTTTCGTGTCATGATTTTGCTTCAAGAACTTTGAGCCATCCAAGGATCCATTGAAGCTAGATCCATTTTTCTCTTTTCCAGTAGGTTCATCCAAGGAACTTAAGGTAGTAATGATGTTCATAACATCATTCGATTCATACATATAAAGCTATCTTATTCGAAGGTTTAAACTTGTAATCACTAGAACATAGTTTAGTTAATTCTAAACTTGTTCGCAAACAAAAGTTAATCCTTCTAACTTGACTTTTAAAATCAACTAAACACATGTTCTATATCTATATGATATGCTAACTTAATGATTTAAAACCTGGAAACACGAAAAACACCGTAAAACCGGATTTACGCCGTCGTAGTAACACCGCGGGCTGTTTTGGGTTAGTTAATTAAAAACTATGATAAACTTTGATTTAAAAGTTGTTATTCTGAGAAAATGATTTTTATTATGAACATGAAACTATATCCAAAAATTATGGTTAAACTCAAAGTGGAAGTATGTTTTCTAAAATGGTCATCTAGACGTCGTTCTTTCGACTGAAATGACTACCTTTACAAAAACGACTTGTAACTTATTTTTCCGACTAGAAATCTATACTTTTTTTGTTTAGATTCATAAAATAGAGTTCAATATGAAACCATAGCAATTTGATTCACTCAAAACTGATTTAAAATGAAGAAGTTATGGGTAAAACAAGATTGGATAATTTTTCTCATTTTAGCTACGTGAAAATTGGTAACAAATCTATTCCAACCATAACTTAATCAACTTGTATTATATATTATGTAATCTTGAGATACCATAGACACATATACAATGTTTCGACCTATCATGTCGACACATCTATATATATTTCGGAACAACCATAGACACTCTATATGTGAATGTTGGAGTTAGCTATACAGGGTTGAGGTTGATTCCAAAATATATATAGTTTGAGTTGTGATCAATACTGAGATACGTATACACTGGGTCGTGGATTGATTCAAGATAATATTTATCGATTTATTTCTGTACATCTAACTGTGGACAACTAGTTGTAGGTTACTAACGAGGACAGCTGACTTAATAAACTTAAAACATCAAAATATATTAAAAGTGTTGTAAATATATTTTGAACATACTTTGATATATATGTATATATTGTTATAGGTTCGTGAATCAACCAGTGGCCAAGTCTTACTTCCCGACGAAGTAAAAATCTGTGAAAGTGAGTTATAGTCCCACTTTTAAAATCTAATATTTTTGGGATGAGAATACATGCAGGTTTTATAAATGATTTACAAAATAGACACAAGTACGTGAAACTACATTCTATGGTTGAATTATCGAAATCGAATATGCCCCTTTTTATTAAGTCTGGTAATCTAAGAATTAGGGAACAGACACCCTAATTGACGCGAATCCTAAAGATAGATCTATTGGGCCTAACAAACCCCATCCAAAGTACCGGATGCTTTAGTACTTCGAAATTTATATCATATCCGAAGGGTGTCCCGGAATGATGGGGATATTCTTATATATGCATCTTGTTATTGTCGGTTACCAGGTGTTCACCATATGAATGATTTTTATCTCTATGTATGGGATGTGTATTGAAATATGAAATCTTGTGGTCTATTGTTACGATTTGATATATATAGGTTAAACCTATAACTCACCAACATTTTTGTTGACGTTTTAAGCATGTTTATTCTCAGGTGATTATTAAGAGCTTCCGCTGTCGCATAATTAAATAAGGACAAGATTTGGAGTCCATTCTTGTATGATATTGTGTAAAAACTGCATTCAAGAAACTTATTTTGTTGTAACATATTTGTATTGTAAACCATTATGTAATGGTCGTGTGTAAACAGGATATTTTAGATTATCATTATTTGATAATCTACGTAAAGCTTTTTAAACCTTTATTGATGAAATAAAGGTTATGGTTTGTTTAAAAATGAATGCAGTCTTTGAAAAACGTCTCATATAGAGGTCAAAACCTCGCAACGAAATCAATTAATATGGAACGTTTTTAATCAATAAGAACGGGACATTTCAGTTGGTATCAGAGCGTTGGTCTTAGAGAACCAGAAAATTTGCATTAGTGTGTCTTATCGAGTTTGTTAGGATGCATTAGTGAGTCTGGACTTCGACCGTGTTTTCTTTAAAAATGATTGCTTAACATTTTTGTTGGAAACTATATATTTTTAACATATGAATATTATGTGATATATTAATCTCTTAACGTGTTTGATATTATGTGATAGATGTCTACCTCTAGAACAAGTCCCATTGACTCACCTAATAATAATGAAGAGTCAAATGTAAATTGGAATGATTTGTGGACTGATTCACAAGTTCCCGAAAAGGAACCGGAAGGAGAGTCGGAACCGGAAGAAGAATCGGAACCGGAAGAAGAATCGGAACCGGATGAAGAAATAGAACCGGTGGGGGAAATAATAAAACGGTTAAGTAAAAGAAAATCCTCAACCAACCGACCAAAGTTAATTATGGTCAATGGTGTTTCCGCCAAGGAAGCAAAATATTGGGAGGATTACCAATTCTCTGATGAATCGGATTTCGACGAGAATTCCGATGACGTTATAGAAATTACCCCAACTGAATTTAAAAAGGCAAAAGAAAATAATAAGGGAAAGGGCATAAAAATAGAGAAATCTAATTCCAACCCCGATGAACTTTATATGTATCGTCAACCCCCGAAGTCCTTAAGTTGTAACAATGACCCGGGAACCTCTAAACCACCAGGTTTTTCTAAACCAATGTGGACAACGACGGCTCGTATTAGGGGAACATCATATATCCCTAGAAACTTGGCAAAACGAACCAAAACCGAAGAAGAAGAAACGAGCGAGTCGGAATAAGATAGTTGTATTCGTGTGGTGTAATATATGGAATATAGTGTTCTTATGCTTTATGATATATGTAAAAATTGCTTGTATTAATAAGTATTTTTTTTATGAATCTAACTCTTGTCTATTTTACAGTTTAAAAACACAAAATGGATAGACAACCCAATATTTTAAGAGACCTACCCGGAGACATGATTGATGAAATCTTGTCTAGAGTCGGCCAGAATTCTTCGGCACAACTATTTAAGGCGAGATCAGTTTGTAAGACATTCGAAGAACGTTCCAAGAATGTCTTGGTTTATAAGAGACTTTCGTTTGAAAGATGGGGGATATCACATTGGGAAACCCATAAGTTACGATGTGTTTACTTTGACGCATATATTGCGGGGAACCCAAATGCTATTTTACGCAACGGGTTAAGAAATTATTTTGACTCAATATATCCGAATATTGGACTTCGTGATTTAGAAAAAGCGGCTAACATGCAACATAAAGAAGCATGTTATGCTTACGGATTAGTAATGTTCGCTTCTCACCAAAGTGAGAACAAGAACATCGGGCTACAACTATTAAACAAAACGTTTCCACAAGTGACGGAGTCGGTAATTGGGGTAAGAAATGAGGTTTTTAGATTATTACGGGACTGTTGGACATTACGTAACCCTCGTCCCTTTGATGACGTTACAACACGCTGTCTTATCAACGGCCATAACGGTTATGTTGCACAAGACCAAGGATGGGAAGTAGTCCTAGTAAAACCAGAATGCATGACTTGTTTCTGGACGTATGAATTACGTGTCTTTATTGCCTTTGCCGAACGACTTGTGTACTAGCTAGAATTGTCTTCACAACTATCTTGTATCAAAGTTATTGTGTGCTATATTTCATGCTTTATGTAAAATAAGCGGTATTGTAAGTTTGTAAAATATTGTATAAAAGTTTGAACGCGAAATATTATTATAATCAGTTTTTCATATAGAATTGTAGTAGTTGAATTGTATATTAGCTACTAAGTATGAACTTAACGGGTAGGTACTACCCGAATTTAAACTTATAAAACGCTAATATGAAGAAAAAGCTTTTATAAATGAGTTCATATTATGCTACGAAATACTATTAACTACTCTTAATATTCTGTATGATTAACTTGTTCCATTTAACTATTTTGAAGGAAATGGCACCGACTACTCGACACACCGTGAATATGAATGAAGAGGAATTCCGTACTTTTCTAGCTTCAAACATAGCCGCAGTACAGGCTGCGCTACATACCAACAATAACCTTGGATCTAGCAGTACAGGAAATCGTGTAGGATGCACCTACAAAGAATTCACTGCCTGCAAACCTTTGGAATTTGATGGAACCGAAGGACCGATCGGATTGAAACGGTGGACCGAGAAGGTTGAATCGGTGTTTGCCATAAGTAAGTGTACTGAAGAGGACAAAGTGAAGTACGCTACGCATACCTTCACAGGTTCTGCGTTAACATGGTGGAATACCTATCTAGAGCAAGTGGGACAAGATGATGCGTACGCACTACCGTGGTCAGCATTCAAGCACTTGATGAACGAGAAGTACCGTCCCAGAACCGAGGTCAATAAGCTCAAGACAGAACTTAGAGGGTTACGAACCCAAGGATTTGATATTACCACGTACGAAAGACGATTCACAGAATTGTGCCTATTGTGTCCGGGAGCATTCGAAGATGAGGAAGAGAAGATCGACGCGTTTGTGAAAGGATTACCGGAAAGAATCCAAGAAGATATAAGTTCACACGAGCCCGCCTCCATACAACAGGCATGTAGAATGGCTCACAAACTAGTGAACCAGATTGAAGAAAGAATTAAAGAACAGACTGCTGAAGAGGCCAATGTGAAGCAAGTCAAAAGAAAGTGGGAGGAAAACGGTGATAAGAATCACCAATACAACAACAACAGCAATTACAACAATAATCGCAACAATTATCCCAACAATCGCAACATCAATCGCAACTACAACAAACGGCCCAACAACAACAACAACAACAACAACAACAGCAACTACAACAATCATCCCAACGACAATAATAACCGCAACAACAGCAACAATCAGAAGCAACTATGCCAAAGGTGTGAAAAGAATCACTCGGGGTTCTGCACCAAATTTTGCAACAAGTGTAAAAGAAATGGTCATAGCGCAGTGAAGTGTGAGGTCTACGGACCAGGGGTTAATAGAACGAAAGGAACAAATGGTGTCGGAACGAGTAATGGCGGAGCAAGTAGTGTCGGAGCAAGTTATGCCAATGTAGTTTGTTATAAATGTGGAAAACCAGGCCACATTATTAGAAATTGCCCGAACCAGGAGAACACGAATGGACAAGGCCGTGGAAGAGTTTTCAATATTAATGCGGTAGAGGCACAGGAAGACCCGGAGCTTGTTACGGGTACGTTTCTTATTGACAATAAATCTGCTTACGTTTTATTTGATTCGGGTGCGGATAGAAGCTATATGAGTAGAGATTTTTGTGCTAAATTAAGTTGTCCATTGACGCCTTTGGATAGTAAATTTTTACTCGAATTAGCAAATGGTAAATTAATTTCAGCAGATAATATATGTCGGAATCGAGAAATTAAACTGGTTAGCGAAACATTTAAGATTGATTTGATACCAGTAGAGTTAGGGAGTTTTGATGTGATAATCGGTATGGACTGGTTGAAAGAAGTGAAAGCGGAGATCGTTTGTTACAAAAATGCAATTCGCATTATACGAGAAAAAGGAAAACCCTTAATGGTGTACGGAGAAAAGGGCAACACGAAGCTACATCTTATTAGTAATTTGAAGGCACAAAAACTAATAAGAAAAGGTTGCTATGCTGTTCTAGCACACGTCGAGAAAGTACAAACTGAAGAAAAGAGCATCAATGATGTTCCCATTGCAAAAGAATTTCCCGATGTATTTCCGAAAGAATTACCGGGATTACCCCCACATCGATCCGTTGAATTTCAAATAGATCTTGTACCAGGAGCTGCACCAATAGCTCGTGCTCCTTACAGACTCGCACCCAGCGAGATGAAAGAACTGCAAAGCCAATTACAAGAACTTTTAGAGCGTGGTTTCATTCGACCAAGCACATCACCGTGGGGAGCTCCTGTTTTGTTTGTCAAGAAGAAAGATGGTACATTCAGGTTGTGTATCGACTACCGAGAGTTGAACAAACTTACCATCAAGAACCGCTACCCACTACCGAGAATCGACGACTTATTTGATCAACTACAAGGCTCGTCTGTTTATTCAAAGATTGACTTACGTTCCGGGTATCATCAAATGCGGGTGAAAGAAGATGATATTCCAAAGACTGCTTTCAGAACACGTTACGGTCATTACGAGTTTATGGTCATGCCGTTTGGTTTAACTAATGCACCAGCTGTGTTCATGGACCTTATGAACCGAGTGTGTGGACCATACCTTGACAAGTTTGTCATTGTTTTCATTGATGACATACTTATTTACTCAAAGAATGACCAAGAACACGGTGAACATTTGAGAAAGGTGTTAGAAGTATTGAGGAAGGAAGAATTGTACGCTAAGTTTTCAAAGTGTGCATTTTGGTTGGAAGAAGTTCAATTCCTCGGTCACATAGTGAACAAAGAAGGTATTAAGGTGGATCCGGCAAAGATAGAAACTGTTGAAAAGTGGGAAACCCCGAAAACTCCGAAACACATACGCCAGTTTTTAGGACTAGCTGGTTACTACAGAAGGTTCATCCAAGACTTTTCCAGAATAGCAAAACCCTTGACTGCATTAACGCATAAAGGGAAGAAATTTGAATGGAATGATGAACAAGAGAAAGCGTTTCAGTTATTGAAGAAAAAGCTAACTACGGCACCTATATTGTCATTGCCTGAAGGGAATGATGATTTTGTGATTTATTGTGACGCATCAAAGCAAGGTCTCGGTTGTGTATTAATGCAACGAACGAAGGTGATTGCTTATGCGTCTAGACAATTGAAGATTCACGAACAAAATTATACGACGCATGATTTGGAATTAGGCGCGGTTGTTTTTGCATTAAAGACTTGGAGGCACTACTTATATGGGGTCAAAAGTATTATATATACCGACCACAAAAGTCTTCAACACATATTTAATCAGAAACAACTGAATATGAGGCAGCGTAGGTGGATTGAATTATTGAATGATTACGATTTTGAGATTCGTTACCACCCGGGGAAGGCAAATGTGGTAGCCGATGCCTTGAGCAGGAAGGATAGAGAACCCATTCGAGTAAAATCTATGAATATAATGATTCATAATAACATTACTACTCAAATAAAGGAGGCGCAACAAGGAGTTTTAAAAGAGGGAAATTTAAAGGATGAAATACCCAAAGGATCGGAGAAGCATCTTAATATTCGGGAAGACGGAACCCGGTATAGGGCTGAAAGGATTTGGGTACCAAAATTTGGAGATATGAGAGAAATGGTACTTAGAGAAGCTCATAAAACCAGATACTCAATACATCCTGGAACGGGGAAGATGTACAAGGATCTCAAGAAACATTTTTGGTGGCCGGGTATGAAAGCCGATGTTGCTAAATACGTAGGAGAATGTTTGACGTGTTCTAAGGTCAAAGCTGAGCATCAGAAACCATCAGGTCTACTTCAACAACCCGAAATCCCGGAATGGAAATGGGAAAACATTACCATGGATTTCATCACTAAATTGCCAAGGACTGCAAGTGGTTTTGATACTATTTGGGTAATAGTTGATCGTCTCACCAAATCAGCACACTTCCTACCAATAAGAGAAGATGACAAGATGGAGAAGTTAGCACGACTGTATTTGAAGGAAGTCGTCTCCAGACATGGAATACCAATCTCTATTATCTCTGATAGGGATGGCAGATTTATTTCAAGATTCTGGCAGACATTACAGCAAGCATTAGGAACTCGTCTAGACATGAGTACTGCCTATCATCCACAAACTGATGGGCAGAGCGAAAGGACGATACAAACGCTTGAAGACATGCTACGAGCATGTGTTATTGATTTCGAAAATAGTTGGGATCGACATCTACCGTTAGCAGAATTTTCCTACAACAACAGCTACCATTCAAGCATTGAGATGGCGCCGTTTGAAGCACTTTATGGTAGAAAGTGCAGGTCTCCGATTTGTTGGAGTGAGGTGGGGGATAGACAGATTACGGGTCCGGAGATTATACAAGAAACTACCGAGAAGATCATCCAAATTCAACAACGGTTGAAAACCGCCCAAAGTCGACAAAAGAGCTACGCTGACATTAAAAGAAAAGATATAGAATTTGAAATTGGAGAGATGGTCATGCTTAAAGTTTCACCTTGGAAAGGCGTTGTTCGATTTGGTAAACGAGGGAAATTAAATCCAAGGTATATTGGACCATTCAAGATTATTGATCGTGTCGGACCAGTAGCTTACCGACTTGAGTTACCTCAACAACTCGCGGCTGTACATAACACTTTCCACGTCTCGAATTTGAAGAAATGTTTTGCTAAAGAAGATCTCACTATTCCGTTAGATGAAATCCAAATCAACAAAAAACTCCAATTCATCGAAGAACCCGTCGAAATAATGGATCGTGAGGTTAAAAGACTTAAGCAAAACAAGATACCAATTGTTAAGGTTCGATGGAATGCTCGTAGAGGACCCGAGTTCACCTGGGAGCGTGAAGATCAGATGAAGAAGAAATACCCGCATCTATTTCCAGAAGATTCGTCAACACCTTGAACAGCTTAAAATTTCGGGACGAAATTTATTTAACGGGTAGGTACTGTAGTGACCCGAACTTTTCCATGTTTATATATATTAATTGAGATTGATGTTTACATGATTAAATGTTTCCAACATGTTAAGCAATCAAACTTGTTAAGACTTGATTAATTGAAATAGGTTTCATATAGACAATTGACCACCCAAGTTGACCGGTGATTCACGAACGTTAAAACTTGTAAAAAAAACTATATGATGACATATATATGGTTATATATATAGTTAACATGATATTATGATAAGTAAACATATCATTAATTATATTAACAATGAACTACATATGTAAAAACAAGACTACTAACTTAATGATTTTGAAACGAGACATATATGTAACGTTTATCGTTGTAACGACATTTAATGTATATATATCATATTAAGAGATATTCGTACATCATAATATCATGATAATATAATAATTTAAAATCTCTTTTGATATTATAAACATTGGGTTAACAACATTTAACAAGATCGTTAACCTAAAGGTTTCAAAACAACACTTACATGTAACGACTAACGATGACTTAACGACTCAGTTAAAATGTATATACATGTAGTGTTTTAATATGTATTTATACACTTTTGAAAGACTTTAATACACTTATCAAAATACTTCTAC
Source organism: Rutidosis leptorrhynchoides (assembly GCF_046630445.1). Classification (NCBI taxonomy): domain Eukaryota; kingdom Viridiplantae; phylum Streptophyta; class Magnoliopsida; order Asterales; family Asteraceae; genus Rutidosis; species Rutidosis leptorrhynchoides. The sequence continues at coordinate 246,372,704 of NC_092343.1, forward strand.
TTAACAAAAATGCTTACAATTACATTCTCGTTCAGTTTCATCAACAATTCTACTCGTATGCACCCGTATTCGTACTCGTACAATACACAGCTTTTAGATGTATGTACTATTGGTATATACACTCCAATGATCAGCTCTTAGCAGCCCATGTGAGTCACCTAACACATGTGGGAACCATCATTTGGCAACTAGCATGAAATATCTCATAAGATTACAAAAATATGAGTAATCATTCATGACTTATTTACATGAAAACAAAATTACATATCCTTTATATCTAATCCATACACCAACGACCAAAAACACCTACAAACACTTTCATTCTTCAATTTTCTTCATCTAATTGAACTCTCTCAAGTTCTATCTTCAAGTTCTAAGTGTTCTTCATAAATTCCAAAAGTTCTAGTTTCATAAAATCAAGAATACTTTCAAGTTTGCTAGCTCACTTCCAATCTTGTAAGGTGATCATCCAACCTCAAGAAATCTTTGTTTCTTACAGTAGGTTATCATTCTAATACAAGGTAATAATCATATTCAAACTTTGGTTCAATTTCTATAACTATAACAATCTTATTTCAAGTGATGATCTTACTTGAACTTGTTTTCGTGTCATGATTTTGCTTCAAGAACTTTGAGCCATCCAAGGATCCATTGAAGCTAGATCCATTTTTCTCTTTTCCAGTAGGTTCATCCAAGGAACTTAAGGTAGTAATGATGTTCATAACATCATTCGATTCATACATATAAAGCTATCTTATTCGAAGGTTTAAACTTGTAATCACTAGAACATAGTTTAGTTAATTCTAAACTTGTTCGCAAACAAAAGTTAATCCTTCTAACTTGACTTTTAAAATCAACTAAACACATGTTCTATATCTATATGATATGCTAACTTAATGATTTAAAACCTGGAAACACGAAAAACACCGTAAAACCGGATTTACGCCGTCGTAGTAACACCGCGGGCTGTTTTGGGTTAGTTAATTAAAAACTATGATAAACTTTGATTTAAAAGTTGTTATTCTGAGAAAATGATTTTTATTATGAACATGAAACTATATCCAAAAATTATGGTTAAACTCAAAGTGGAAGTATGTTTTCTAAAATGGTCATCTAGACGTCGTTCTTTCGACTGAAATGACTACCTTTACAAAAACGACTTGTAACTTATTTTTCCGACTAGAAATCTATACTTTTTTTGTTTAGATTCATAAAATAGAGTTCAATATGAAACCATAGCAATTTGATTCACTCAAAACTGATTTAAAATGAAGAAGTTATGGGTAAAACAAGATTGGATAATTTTTCTCATTTTAGCTACGTGAAAATTGGTAACAAATCTATTCCAACCATAACTTAATCAACTTGTATTATATATTATGTAATCTTGAGATACCATAGACACATATACAATGTTTCGACCTATCATGTCGACACATCTATATATATTTCGGAACAACCATAGACACTCTATATGTGAATGTTGGAGTTAGCTATACAGGGTTGAGGTTGATTCCAAAATATATATAGTTTGAGTTGTGATCAATACTGAGATACGTATACACTGGGTCGTGGATTGATTCAAGATAATATTTATCGATTTATTTCTGTACATCTAACTGTGGACAACTAGTTGTAGGTTACTAACGAGGACAGCTGACTTAATAAACTTAAAACATCAAAATATATTAAAAGTGTTGTAAATATATTTTGAACATACTTTGATATATATGTATATATTGTTATAGGTTCGTGAATCAACCAGTGGCCAAGTCTTACTTCCCGACGAAGTAAAAATCTGTGAAAGTGAGTTATAGTCCCACTTTTAAAATCTAATATTTTTGGGATGAGAATACATGCAGGTTTTATAAATGATTTACAAAATAGACACAAGTACGTGAAACTACATTCTATGGTTGAATTATCGAAATCGAATATGCCCCTTTTTATTAAGTCTGGTAATCTAAGAATTAGGGAACAGACACCCTAATTGACGCGAATCCTAAAGATAGATCTATTGGGCCTAACAAACCCCATCCAAAGTACCGGATGCTTTAGTACTTCGAAATTTATATCATATCCGAAGGGTGTCCCGGAATGATGGGGATATTCTTATATATGCATCTTGTTATTGTCGGTTACCAGGTGTTCACCATATGAATGATTTTTATCTCTATGTATGGGATGTGTATTGAAATATGAAATCTTGTGGTCTATTGTTACGATTTGATATATATAGGTTAAACCTATAACTCACCAACATTTTTGTTGACGTTTTAAGCATGTTTATTCTCAGGTGATTATTAAGAGCTTCCGCTGTCGCATAATTAAATAAGGACAAGATTTGGAGTCCATTCTTGTATGATATTGTGTAAAAACTGCATTCAAGAAACTTATTTTGTTGTAACATATTTGTATTGTAAACCATTATGTAATGGTCGTGTGTAAACAGGATATTTTAGATTATCATTATTTGATAATCTACGTAAAGCTTTTTAAACCTTTATTGATGAAATAAAGGTTATGGTTTGTTTAAAAATGAATGCAGTCTTTGAAAAACGTCTCATATAGAGGTCAAAACCTCGCAACGAAATCAATTAATATGGAACGTTTTTAATCAATAAGAACGGGACATTTCACGTGGTAATATCAAATCCATGGGTTCATAACCCTCTAAGTTCTGTCTTGAGCTTATTGACCTCGGTTCTGGGACGGTACTTCTCGTTCATCAAGTGCTTGAATGCTGACCACGGTAGTGCGTACGCATCATCTTGTCCCACTTGCTCTAGATAGGTATTCCACCATGTTAACGCAGAACCTGTGAAGGTATGCGTAGCGTACTTCACTTTGTCCTCTTCAGTACACTTACTTATGGCAAACACCGATTCGACCTTCTCGGTCCACCGTTTCAATCCGATCGGTCCTTCGGTTCCATCAAATTCCAAAGGTTTGCAGGCAGTGAATTCTTTGTAGGTGCATCCTACACGATTTCCTGTACTGCCAGATCCAAGGTTATTGTTGGTATGTAGCGCAGCCTGTACCGCGGCTATGTTTGAAGCTAGAAAAGTACGGAATTCCTCTTCATTCATATTCACGGTGTGTCGAGTAGTCGGTGCCATTTCCTTCAAAATAGTCAAATGGAACAAGTTAATCATACAGAATATTAAGAGTAGTTAATAGTTAATCATTTATAAAAGCTTTTTCTTCATATTAGCGTTTTATAAGTTTAAATTCGGGTAGTACCTACCCGTTAAGTTCATACTAAGTAGCTAATATACAATTCAACTACTACAATTCTATATGAAAAACTGATTGTAATAATATTTCGCGTTCAAACTTTTATACAATATTTTACAAACTTACAATACCGCTTATTTTACATAAAGCATGAAATATAGCACACAATAACTTTGATACAAGATAGTTGTGAAGATAATTCTAGCTAGTACACAAGTCGTTCAGCAAAGGCAATAAAGACACGTAATTCATATGTCCAGAAACAAGTCATGCATTCTGGTTTTACTAGGACTACTTCCCATCCTTGGTCTTGTGGAACATAACCGTTATGGCTGTTGATAAGACAGCGTGTTGTAACGTCATCAAAGGGACGAGGGTTACGTAATGTCCAACAGACCCGTAACAATCTAAAAACCTCATTTCTTACCCCAATTACCGACTCCGTCACTTGTGGAAACGTTTTGTTTAATAGTTGTAGCCCGATGTTCTTGTTCTCACTTTGGTAAGAAGCGAACATTACTAATCCGTAAGCATAACATGCTTCTTTATGTTGCATGTTAGCCGCTTTTTCTAAATCACGAAGTCCAATATTCGGATATATTGAGTCAAAATAATTTCTTAACCCGTTGCGTAAAATAGCATTTGGGTTCCCCGCAATATATGCGTCAAAGTAAACACATCGTAACTTATGGGTTTACCAATGTGATATCCCCCATCTTTCAAACGAAAGTCTCTTATAAACCAAGACATTCTTGGAACGTTCTTCGAATGTCTTACAAACTGATCTCGCCTTAAATAGTTGTGCCGAGGAATTCTGACCGACTCTAGACAAGATTTCATCAATCATGTCTCCGGGTATGTCTCTTAAAATATTGGGTTGTCTATCCATTTTGTGTTTTTATACTGTAAAATAGACAAGAGTTAGATTCATAAAAAAAAAATTCTTATTAATACAAGCAATTTTTACATATATCATAAAGCATAAGCACACTATATTACATATATTACACCACACGAATACAACTATCTTATTCCGACTCGCACGTTTCTTCTTGTTCGGTTTTGGTTCATTTTGCCAAGTTTCTAGGGATATATGATGTTCCCCTAATATGAGCCGTCGTTGTCCACATTGGTTTAGAAAAACCTGGTGGTTTAGAGGTTCCCGGTTCATTGTTACAACTTAAGGACTTCGGGGGTTGACGATACATATAAAGTTCATCGGGGTTCGAATTAGATTTCTCTATTTTTATGCCCTTTCCCTTATTATTTTCTTTTGCCTTTTTAAATTCAGTTGGGGTAATTTCTATAACATCATCGGAATTCTCGTCGGAATCCGATTCATCGGAGAATTGGTAATCCTCCCAATATTTTGCTTCCTTGGCGGAAACACCATTGACCATAATTAACCTTGGTCGGTTGGTTGAGGATTCTCTTTTACTTAACCGTTTTATTATTTCCCCCACCGGTTCTATTTCTTCTTCCGTTTCTGATTCTTCTTCCGGTTCCGATTCTTCTTCCGGTTCCGACTCTTCTTCCGGTTCCTCTTCGGGAACTTGTGAATCAGTCCACGAATCATTCCAATTTACATTTGACTCTTTATTATTATTAGGTGAGTCAATGGAACTTGTTCTAGAGGTAGACATCTATCACATAATATCAAACACGTTAAGAGATTAATATATCACATAATATTCATATGTTAAAAATATATAGTTTCCAACAAAAATGTTAAGCAATCATTTTTAAAGAAAACACGGTCGAAGTCCAGACTCACTAATGCATCCTAACAAACTCGATAACACACACTAATGCAAATTTTCTGGTTCTCTAAGACCAACGCTCTGATACCAACTGAAATGTCCCGTTCTTATTGATTAAAAACGTTCCATATTAATTGATTTCGTTGCGAGGTTTTGACCTCTATATGAGACGTTTTTCAAAGACTGCATTCATTTTAAAACAAACCATAACCTTTATTTCATCAATAAAGGTTTAAAAAGCTTTACGTAGATTATCAAATAATGATAATCTAAAATATCCTGTTTACACACGACCATTACATAATGGTTTACAATACAAATATGTTACAACAAAATAAGTTTCTTGAATGAAGTTTTTACACAATATCATACAAACATGGACTCCAAATCTCGTCCTTATTTAAGTATGCGACAGCGGAAGCTCTTAATAATCACCTGAGAATAAACATGCTTAAAACGTCAACAATAATGTTGGTGAGTTATAGGTTTAACCTATATATATCAAATCATAATAATAGACCACAAGATTTCATATTTCAATACACATCCCATACATAGAGATAAAAATCATTCATATGGTGAACACCTGGTAACCGACATTAACAAGATGCATATATAAGAATATCCCCATCATTCCGGGACACCCTTCGGATATGATATAAATTTCAAAGTACTAAAGCATCCGGTACTTTGGATGGGGTTTGTTAGGCCCAATAGATCTATCTTTAGGATTCGCGTCAATTAGGGTGTCTGTTCCCTAATTCTTAGATTACCAGACTTAATAAAAAGGGGCATATTCGATTTCGATAATTCAACCATAGAATGTAGTTTCACGTACTTGTGTCTATTTTGTAAATCATTTATAAAACCTGCATGTATTCTCATCCCAAAATATTAGATTTTAAAAGTGGGACTATAACTCACTTTCACAGATTTTTACTTCGTCGGGAAGTAAGACTTGGCCACTGGTTGATTCACGAACCTTCTGGTTGAAGTTTAACTCATATGAAGGTGTTGACGAATCTTCTGGAAATAGATGCGGGTATTTCTTCTTCATCTGATCTTCACGCTCCCAGGTGAACTCGGGTCCTCTACGAGCATTCCATCGAACCTTAACAATTGGTATCTTGTTTTGCTTAAGTCTTTTAACCACACGATCCATTATTTCGACGGGTTCTTCGATGAATTGAAGTTTTTCGTTGATTTGGATTTCATCTAACGGAATAGTGAGATCTTCTTTAGCAAAACATTTCTTCAAATTCGAGACGTGGAAAGTGTTAAGTACACCCGCGAGTTGTTGAGGTAACTCAAGTCTGTAAGCTACTGGTTCGACACGATCAATAATCTTGAATGGTCCAATATACCTTGGATTTAATTTCCCTCGTTTACCAAATCGAACAACGCCTTTCCAAGGTGCAACTTTAAGCATGACCATCTCTCCAATTTCAAATTCTATATCTTTTCTTTTAATGTCAGCGTAGCTCTTTTGTCGACTTTGGGCGGTTTTCAACCGTTGTTGAATTTGGATGATCTTCTCGGTAGTTTCTTGTATAATCTCCGGACCCGTAATCTGTCTATCCCCCACTTCACTCCAACAAATCGGAGACCTGCACTTTCTACCATAAAGTGCTTCAAACGGCGCCATCTCAATGCTTGAATGGTAGCTGTTGTTGTAGGAAAATTCTGCTAACGGTAGATGTCGATCCCAACTGTTTCCGAAATCAATAACACATGCTCGTAGCATGTCTTCAAGCGTTTGTATCGTCCTTTCGCTCTGCCCATCAGTTTGTGGATGATAGGCAGTACTCATGTCTAGATGAGTTCCTAATGCTTGCTGTAATGTCTGCCAGAATCTTGAAATAAATCTGCCATCCCTATCAGAGATAATAGAGATTGGTATTCCATGTCTGGAGACGACTTCCTTCAGATACAGTCGTGCTAACTTCTCCATCTTGTCATCTTCTCTTATTGGCAGGAAGTGTGCTGATTTGGTGAGACGATCAACTATTACTCAAATAGTATCAAAACCACTTGCAGTCCTTGGCAATTTAGTGATGAAATCCATGGTAATGTTTTCCCATTTCCATTCTGGGATTTTGGGTTGTTGAAGTAGACCTGATGGTTTCTGATGCTCAGCTTTGACCTTAGAACACGTCAAACATTCTCCTACGTATTTAGCAACATCGGCTTTCATACCCGGCCACCAAAAATGTTTCTTGAGATCCTTGTACATCTTCCCCGTTCCAGGATGTATTGAGTATCTGGTTTTATGAGCTTCTCTAAGTACCATTTCTCTCATATCTCCAAATTTTGGTACCCAAATCGTTTCAGCCCTATACCGGGTTCCGTCTTCCCGAATATTAAGATGTTTCTCCGATCCTTTGGGTATTTCATCCTTTAAATTTCCCTCTTTTAAAACTCCTTGTTGCGCCTCCTTTATTTGAGTAGTAAGGTTATTATGAATCATTATATTCATAGATTTTACTCGAATGGGTTCTCTGTCCTTCCTGCTCAAGGCATCGGCTACCACATTTGCCTTCCCCGGGTGGTAACGAATCTCAAAGTCGTAATCATTCAACAATTCAATCCACCTACGCTGCCTCATATTCAGTTGTTTCTGATTAAATATGTGTTGGAGACTTTTATGGTCGGTATATATAATACTTTTGACCCCATATAAGTAGTGCCTCCAAGTCTTTAATGCAAAAACAACCGCTCCTAATTCCAAATCATGCGTCGTAAATTTTGTTCGTGAATCTTCAATTGTCTAGACGCATAAGCAATCACCTTCGTTCGTTGCATTAATACACAACCGAGACCTTGCTTTGATGCGTCACAATAAATCACAAAATCATCATTCCCTTCAGGCAATGACAATATAGGTGCCGTAGTTAGCTTTTTCTTCAATAACTGAAACGCTTTCTCTTGTTCATCATTCCATTCAAATTTCTTCCCTTTATGCGTTAATGCAGTCAAGGGTTTTGCTATTCTGGAAAAATCTTGGATGAACCTTCTGTAGTAACCAGCTAGTCCTAAAAACTGGCGTATGTGTTTCGGAGTTTTCGGGGTTTCCCACTTTTCAACAGTTTCTATCTTTGCCGGATCCACCTTAATACCTTCTTTGTTCACTATGTGACCGAGGAATTGAACTTCTTCCAACCAAAATGCACACTTTAAAAACTTAGCGTACAATTCTTCCTTCCTCAATACTTCTAACACCTTTCTCAAATGTTCACCGTGTTCTTGGTCGTTCTTTGAGTAAATAAGTATGTCATCAATGAAAACAATGACAAACTTATCAAGGTATGGTCCACACACTCGGTTCATAAGGTCCATGAACACAGCTGGTGCATTAGTTAAACCAAACGGCATAACCATAAACTCGTAATGACCGTAACGTGTTCTGAAAGCAGTCTTTGGAATATCATCTTCTTTCACCCGCATTTGATGATACCCGGAACATAAGTCAATCTTTGAATAAACAGACGAGCCTTGTAGTTGATCAAATAAGTCGTCGATTCTCGGTAGTGGGTAATGGTTCTTGATGGTAAGTTTGTTCAACTCTCGGTAGTCGATACACAACCTGAATGTACCATCTTTCTTCTTGACAAACAAAACAGGAGCTCCCCACGGTGATGTGCTTGGTTGAATGAAACCACGCTCTAAAAGTTCTTGTAATTGGCTTTGCAGTTCTTTCATCTCGCTGGGTGCGAGTCTGTAAGGAGCACGAGCTATTGGTGCAGCTCCTGGTACAAGATCTATTTGAAATTCAACAGATCGATGTGGGGGTAATCCCGGTAATTCTTTCGGAAATACATCGAGAAATTCTTTTGCAATGGGAACATCATTGATGCTCTTTTCTTCAGTTTGTACTTTCTCGACGTGTGCTAGAACAGCATAGCAACCTTTTCTTATTAGTTTTTGTGCCTTCAAATTACTAATAAGATGTAGCTTCGTGTTGCCCTTTTCTCCGTACACCATTAAGGGTTTTCCTTTTTCTCGTATAATGCGAATTGCATTTTTGTAACAAACGATCTCTGCTTTCACTTCTTTCAACCAGTCCATACCGATTATCACATCAAAACTCCCTAACTCTACTGGTATCAAATCAATCTTAAATGTTTCGCTAACCAGTTTAATTTCTCGATTCCGACATATATTATCTACTGAAATTAATTTACCATTTGCTAATTCGAGTAAAAATTTACTATCCAAAGGTGTCAATGGACAACTTAATTTAGCACAAAAATCTCTACTCATATAGCTTCTATCCGCACCCGAATCAAATAAAACGTAAGCAGATTTATTGTCAATAAGAAACGTACCCGTAACAAGCTCCGGGTCTTCCTGTGCCTCTGCCGCATTAATATTGAAAACTCTTCCGCGGCCTTGTCCATTCGTGTTCTCCTGGTTCGGGCAATTTCTAATAATGTGGCCCGGTTTTCCACATTTATAACAAACTACATTGGCATAACTTGCTCCGACACTACTTGCTCCGCCATTACTCGTTCCGACACCATTTTTTCTTTTCGTTCTATTAACCCCTGGTCCGTAGACCTCACACTTCGCCACGTTATGACCATTTCTTTTACACTTGTTGCAAAATTTGGTGCAGAACCCCGAGTGATACTTTTCACACCTTTGGCATAGCTGCTTCTGATTGTTGTTGTTGTTGCGGTTATTATTGTTGTTGGGATGATTGTTGTAGTTGCTGTTGTTGTTGTTGTTGTTGTTGGGCCGTTTGTTGTAGTTGCGATTGATGTTGCGATTGTTGGGATAATTGTTGCGATTATTGTTGTAATTGCTGTTGTTGTTGTATTGGTGATTCTTATCACCGTTTTCCTACCACTTTCTTTTGACTTGCTTCACATTGGCCTCTTCAGCAGTCTGTTCTTTAATTCTTTCTTCAATCTGGTTCACTAGTTTGTGAGCCATTCTACATGCCTGTTGTATGGAGGCGGGCTCGTGTGAACTTATATCTTCTTGGATTCTTTCCGGTAATCCTTTCACAAACGCGTCGATCTTCTCTTCCTCATCTTCGAATGCTCCCGGACACAATAGGCACAATTCTGTGAATCGTCTTTCGTACGTGGTAATATCAAATCCTTGGGTTCGTAACCCTCTAAGTTCTGTCTTGAGCTTATTGACCTCGGTTCTGGGACGGTACTTCTCGTTCATCAAGTGCTTGAATGCTGACCACAGTAGTGCGTACGCATCGTCTTGTCCCACTTGCTCTAGATAGGTATTCCACCATGTTAACGCAGAACCTGTGAAGGTATGCGTAGCGTACTTTACTTTGTCCTCTTCAGTACACTTACTTATGGCAAACACCGATTCGACCTTCTCGGTCCACCGTTTCAATCCGATCGGTCCTTCGATTCCATCAAATTCCAAAGGTTTGCAGGCAGTGAATTCTTTGTTGGTGCATCCTACACGATTTCCTGTACTGCTAGATCCAAGGTTATTGTTGGTATGTAGCGAAGCCTGTACTGCGGCTATGTTTGAAGCTAGAAAAGTACGGAATTCCTCTTCATTCATATTCACGGTGTGTCGAGTAGTCGGTGCCATTTTCTTCAAAATAGTCAAATGGAACAAGTTAATCATACAGAATATTAAGAGTAGTTAATAGTATTTCGTAGCATAATATGAACTCATTTATAAAAGCTTTTTCTTCATATTAGCGTTTTATAAATTTAAATTCGGGTAGTACCTACCCGTTAAGTTCATACTTAGTAGCTAATATACAATTCAACTACTACAATTCTATATGAAAAACTGATTGTAATAATATTTCGCGTTCAAACTTTTATACAATATTTTACAAATTTACAATACCGCTTATTTTACATAAAGCATGAAATATAGCACACAATAACTTTGATACAAGATAGTTGTGAAGATAATTCTAGCTAGTACACAAGTCGTTCAGCAAAGGCAATAAAGACACATAATTCATACGTCCAGAAACAAGTCATGCATTCTGGTTTTACTAGGACTACTTCCCATCCTTGGTCTTGTGGAACATAACCGTTATGGCCGTTGATAAGACAGCGTGTTGTAATGTCGTCAAAGGGACGAGGGTTACGTAATGTCCAACAGTCCCGTAACAATCTAAAAACCTCATTTCTTACCCCAATTACCGACTCCGTCACTTGTGGGAACGTTTTGTTTAATAGTTGTAGGCCGATGTTCTTGTTCTCACTTTGGTGAGAAGCGAACATTACTAATCCGTAAGCATAACATGCTTCTTTATGTTGCATGTTAGCCGCTTTTTCTAAATCACGAAGTCCAATATTCGGATATATTGAGTCAAAATAATTTCTTAACCCATTGCGTAAAATAGCATTTGGGTTCCCCGCAATATATGCGTCAAAGTAAACACATCGTAACTTATGGATTTCCCAATGTGATATCCCCCATCTTTCGAACGAAAGCCTTTTATAAACCAAGGCATTCTTGGAACGTTCTTCGAATGTCTTACAACCTGATCTCGCCTTAAATAGTTGTGCCGAAGAATTCTGACCGACTCTAGACAAGATTTCATCAATCATGTCTCCGGGTAGGTCTCTTAAAATATTGGGTTGTCTATCCATTTTGTGTTTTTATACTGTAAAATAGACAAGAGTTAGATTCATAAAAATACTTATTAATACAAGCAATTTTTACATATATCATAAAGCATAAGCACACTATATTACATATATTACACCACACGAATACAACTATCTTATTCCGACTCGCTAGTTTCTTCTTGTTCGGTTTTGGTTCGTTTTGCCAAGTTTCTAGGGATATATGATGTTCCCCTAATACGAGCCGTCGTTGTCCACATTGGTTTAGAAAAACCTGGTGGTTTAGAGGTTCCCGGGTCATTGTTACAACTTAAGGACTTCGGGGGTTGACGATACATATAAAGTTCATCGGGGTTGGAATTAGATTTCTCTATTTTTATGCCCTTTCCCTTATTATTTTCTTTTGCCTTTTTAAATTCAGTTGGGGTAATTTCTATAACATCATCGGAATTCTCGTCGGAATCCGATTCATCGGAGAATTGGTAATCCTCCCAATATTTTGCTTCCTTGGCGGAAACACCATTGACCATAATTAACCTTGGTCGGTTGGTTGAGGATTCTCTTTTACTTAACCGTTTTATTATTTCCCCCACAGGTTCTATTTCTTCTTCCGGTTCCGATTCTTCTTCCGGTTCCGATTCTTCTTCCGGTTCCGACTCTTCTTCCGGTTCCTCTTCGGGAACTTGTGAATCAGTCCACGAATCATTCCAATTTACATTTGACTCTTCATTATTATTAGGTGAGTCAATGGGACTTGTTCTAGAGGTAGACATCAATCACATAATATCAAACAAGTTAAGAGATTAATATATCACATAATATTCATATGTTAAAAATATATAGTTTCCAACAAAAATGTTAAGCAATCATTTTTAAAGAAAACACGGTCGAAGTACAGACTCACTAATGCATCCTAACAAACTCGATAAGACACACTAATGCAAATTTTCTGGTTCTCTAAGACCAACGCTCGGATACCAACGGAAATGTCCCGTTCTTATTGATTAAAAACGTTCCATATTAATTGATTTCGTTGCGAGGTTTTGACCTCTATATGAGACGTTTTTCAAAGACTGCATTCATTTTTAAAACAAACCATAACCTTTATTTCATAAATAAAGGTTTAAAAAGCTTTACGTAGATTATCAAATAATGATAATCTAAAATATCCTGTTTACACACGACCATTACATAATGGTTTACAATACAAATATGATACATCGAAATCAGTTTCTTGAATGCAGTTTTTACACAATATCATACAAACATGGACTCCAAATCTTGTCCTTATTTTAGTATGCAACAGCGGAAGCTCTTAATATTCACCTGAGCATAAACATGCTTTAAACGTCAACAAAAATGTTGGTGAGTTATAGGTTTAACCTATATATATCAAATTGTAACAATAGACCACAAGATTTCATATTTCAATACACATCCCATACATAGAGATAAAAATCATTCATATGGTGAACACCTGGTAACCGACATTAACAAGATGCATATATAAGAATATCCCCATCATTCCGGGACACCCTTCGGATATGATATAAATTTCGAAGTACTAAAGCATCCGGTACTTTGGATGGGGTTTGTTAGACCCAATAGATCTATCTTTAGGATTCGCGTCAATTAGGGTGTATGTTCCCTAATTCTTAGATTACCAGACTTAATAAAAAGGGGCATATTCGATTTCGATAATTCAACCATAGAATGTAGTTTCACGTACTTGTGTCTATTTTGTAAATCATTTATAAAACCTGCATGTATTCTCATCCCAAAAATATTAGATTTTAAAAGTGGGACTATAACTCACTTTCACAGATTTTTACTTCGTCGGGAAGTAAGACTTGGCCACTGGTTGATTCACGAACCTATAACAATATATACATATATATCAAAGTATGTTCAAAATATATTTACAACACTTTTAATATATTTTGATGTTTTAAGTTTATTAAGTCAGCTGTCCTCGTCAGTAACCTACAACTAGTTGTCCACAGTTAGATATACAGAAATAAATCGATAAATATTATCTTGAATCAATCCACGACCCAGTGTATACGTATCTCAGTATTGATCACAACTCAAACTATACATATTTTGGAATCAACCTCAACCCTGTATAGCTAACTCCAACATTCACATATAGAGTGTCTATGGTTGTTCCGAAATATATATAGATGTGTCGACATGATAGGTTGAAACATTGTATACGTGTCTATGGTATCTCAAGATTACATAATATACAATACAAGTTGATTAAGTTATGGTTGGTATAGATTTGTTACCAATTTTCACGTAGCTAAAATGAGAAAAATTATCCAATCTTGTTTTACCCATAACTTTTTCATTTTAAATCCGTTTTGAGTGAATAAAATTGCTATGGTTTCATATTGAACTCTATTTTATGAATATAAACATAAAAAGTATAGGTTTATAGTCGGAAGAATAAGTTACAAGTCGTTTTTGTAAAGGTAGTCATTTCAGTCGAAAGAACGACGTCTAGATGACCATTTTAGAAAACATACTTCCACTTTGAGTTTAACCATAATTTTTGGATATAGTTTCATGTTCATAATAAAAATCATTTTCTCAGAATAACAACTTTTAAATCAAAGTTTATCATAGTTTTTAATTAACTAACCCAAAACAGCCCGCGGTGTTACTACGACGGCGTAAATCCAGTTTTACGGTGTTTTTCGTGTTTCCAGGTTTTAAATCATTAAGTTAGCATATCATATAGATATAGAACATGTGTTTAGTTAATTTTAAAAGTCAATTTAGAAGGATTAACTTTTGTTTGCGAACAAGTTTAGAATTAACTAAACTATGTTCTAGTGATTACGAGTTTAAACCTTCGAATAAGATAGTTTTATATATATGAATCGAATGATGTTATGAACATCATTACTACCTCAAGTTTAGTAGGTAAACCTACTGGAAGTGACAAGAAATGATATAGCTTCAAAGGATCTTGGATGGCTTGAAAGTTCTTGAAGTAGGATCATGACACAAAAACAAGTTCAAGTAAGATTTTTTTTTTTTGAATTAAGATAGTTTATAGTTATAGAAATTGAATCAAAGTTTGAATATGAATATTACCTTGAATAAGAAAGATAACCTACTGTATATAACAAAGGTTTCTTGATCTTAGATGATTACTTGGAATGGATTAGAAAGCTTGGAAGTAAATTAGTAAACTTGAAGGGATTTTTGAAGTGTTCTTGAAGTGTTCTTCCTATGATGATTATAGCTTGATTCTTGAAGTGATTTTTGATGAAGATGATGATTAACTACTGGTAAAATACGTTCATAATAGTGTGTGTGTGTGTGTTGAGAGAGAATTAGAAAGAGAATTGGAAGTGAAATGGAGTGAATGATGAGTGGTAATTGGTGAGTGGTGAGTGGGGTTAAAAGGAGTTCTAGTTAGTTGACTAGCTCATGGTAGAAGTTAAAATTGATTAGTCATACATGACATAATCAAGAGTGGAATCCCATGCTAGTTCCTATTGGTATATACCCATAGTAAGTACGTTTTGAAGCTATGTATAATACGGGTAAAAATACGACTAGAATTCTTGATGAAAGAAAAGAATGGGAAAGTAACTGTAACCATTTTCGTTAAGTATGAGTGTTTTGATATATGTCTTGAAGTCTTCCAAAAGTATTTTAATACATCTAAATACACTACATGTATATACATTTTAACTGAGTCGTTAAGTCATCGTTAGTCGTTACATGTAAGTGTTGTTTTGAAACCTTTAAGTTAACGATCTCAATTAATGTTGTTAACCCATTGTTTATTATATCTAATGAGATGTTAAATTAATATCTTATCATGATATTATGATATATTAATATATCTTAATATGATATATATACATTTAAATGTCGTTACAACGATAATCGTTACATAGATGTCTCGTTCCGAAATCCTTAAGTTAGTAGTCTTGTTTATATGTATATAACTCATTGTTAATATACTTATGGAGATACTTACTTATCATAATCTCATGTTAACCATATGTATATCCATATATATATCGTCATGTCGTTTTTACAAGTTTTAACGTTCGTGAATCGCCGGTCAACTTGGGTGGTCAATTGTCTATATGAAACATATTTCAATTAATCAAGTCTTAACAAGTTTGATTGCTTAACATGTTGGAAACATTTAATCATGTAAATATCAATCTCAATTAATATATATAAACATGGAAAAGTTCGGGTCACTACAGCGTAGGTGGATTGAATTGTTGAATGATTACGACTTTGAGATTCGTTACCACCCGGGGAAGGCAAATGTGGTAGCCGATGCCTTGAGCAGGAAGGACAGAGAACCCATTCGAGTAAAATCTATGAATATAATGATTCATAATAACCTTACTACTCAAATAAAGGAGGCGCAACAAGGAGTTTTAAAAGAAGGAAATTTAAAGGATGAAATACCCAAAGGATCAGAGCAGCATCTTAATATTCAGGAAGACGGAACCCGGTATAGGGCTGAAAGGATTTGGGTACCAAAATTTGGAGATATGAGAGAAATGGTACTTAGAGAAGCTCATAAAACCAGATACTCAATACATCCTGGAACGAGGAAGATGTACAAGGATCTCAAGAAACATTTTTGGTGGCCGGGTATGAAAGCCGATGTTGCTAAATACGTAGGAGAATGTTTGACGTGTTCTAAGGTCAAAGCTGAGCATCAGAAACCATCAGGTCTACTTCAACAACCCAAAATCCCAGAATGGAAATGGGAAAACATTACCATGGATTTCATCACTAAATTGCCAAGGACTGCAAGTGGTTTTGATACTATTTGAGTAATAGTTGATCGTCTCACCAAATCAGCACACTTCCTGCCAATAAGAGAAGATGACAAGATGGAGAAGTTAGCACGACTGTATCTGAAGGAAGTCGTCTCCAGACATGGAATACCAATCTCTATTATCTCTTATAGGGATGGCAGATTTATTTCAAGATTCTGGCAGACATTACAGCAAGCATTAGGAACTCGTCTAGACATGAGTACTGCCTATCATCCACAAACTGATGGGCAGAGCGAAAGGACGATACAAACGCTTGAAGACATGCTACGAGCATGTGTTATTGATTTCGGAAACAGTTGGGATCGACATCTACCATTAGCAGAATTTTCCTACAACAACAGCTACCATTCAAGCATTGAGATGGCGCCGTTTGAAGCACTTTATGGTAGAAAGTGCAGGTCTCCGATTTGTTGGAGTGAAGTGGGGGATAGACAGATTACGGGTCCGGAGATTATACAAGAAACTACCGAGAAGATCATCCAAATTCAACAACGGTTGAAAACCTCCCAAAGTCGACAAAAGAGCTACGCTGACATTAAAAGAAAAGATATAGAATTTGAAATTGGAGAGATGGTCATGCTTAAAGTTGCACCTTGGAAAGGCGTTGTTCGATTTGGTAAACGAGGGAAATTAAATCCAAGGTACATTGGACCATTCAAGATTATTGATCGTGTCGGACCAGTAGCTTACCGACTTGAGTTACCTCAACAACTCGCGGCTGTACATAACACTTTCCACGTCTCAAATTTGAAGAAATGTTTTGCTAAAGAAGATCTCACTATTCCGTTAGATGAAATCCAAATCAACGAAAAACTCCAATTCATCGAAGAACCCGTCGAAATAATGGATCGTGAGGTTAAAAGACTTAAGCAAAACAAGATACCAATTGTTAAGGTTCGATGGAATGCTCGTAGAGGACCCGAGTTCATCTGGGAGCGTGAAGATCAGATGAAGAAGAAATACCCGCATCTATTTCCAGAAGATTCGTCAACACCTTTAACAGCTTAAAATTTCGGGACGAAATTTATTTAACGGGTAGGTACTGTAGTGACCCGAACTTTTCCATGTTTATATATATTAATTGAGATTGATATTTACATGATTAAATGTTTCCAACATGTTAAGCAATCAAACTTATTAAGACTTGATTAATTGAAATATGTTTCATATAGACAATTGACCACCCAAGTTGACCGGCGATTCACGAACGTTAAAACTTGTAAAAATGACATGACGATATATATATGGATATACATATGGTTAACATGAGATTATGATAAGTAAGTATCTCCATAAGTATATAAATAATGAGTTATATACATATAAACAAGACTACTAACTTAAGGATTTCGAAACGAGACATATATGTAACGATTATCGTTGTAACGACATTTAAATGTATATATATCATATTAAGATATATTAATATATCATAATATCATGATAATATAATAATTTAACATCTCATTAGATATAATAAACAATGGGTTAACAACATTAATTGAGATCGTTAACTTAAAGGTTTCAAAACAACACTTACATGTAACGACTAACGATGACTTAACGACTCAGTTAAAATGTATATACATGTAGTGTATTTAGATGTATTAAAATACTTTTGGAAGACTTCAAGACGTATATCAAAACACTCATACTTAACGAAAATGGTTACAGTTACTTTCCCATTTTTTTCTTTCATCAAGAATTCTAGTCGTATTCTTACCCGTATTATACACAGCTTCAAAACGTACTTACTATGGGTATATACCAATAGGAACTAGCATGGGATTCCACTCTTGATTATGTCATGTATGACTAATCAATTTTAACTTCTACCATGAGCTAGTCAACTAACTAGAACTCCTTTTAACCCCACTCACCACTCACCAATTACCACTCATCATTCACTCCATTTCACTTCCAATTCTCTTTCTAATTCTCTCTCAACACACCCACACTATTATGAATGTATTTTTCCAGTAGTTAATCATCATCTTCATCAAAAATCACTTCAAGAATCAAGCTATAATCATCATAGGAAGAACACTTCAAGAACACTTCAAAAATCCCTTCAAGTTTACTAATTTACTTCCAAGCTTTCTAATCCATTCCAAGTAATCATCTAAGATCAAGAAACCTTTGTTATATACAGTAGGTTATCTTTCTTATTCAAGGTAATATTCATATTCAAACTTTGATTCAATTTCTATAACTATAAACTATCTTAATTCGAGTAAAAATCTTACTTGAACTTGTTTTTGTGTCATGATCCTACTTCAAGAACTTTCAAGCCATCCAAGATCCTTTGAAGCTAGATCATTTCTTGTCACTTCCAGTAGGTTTACCTACTAAACTCGAGGTAGTAATGATGTTCATAACATCATTCGATTCATATATATAAAACTATCTTATTCGAAGGTTTAAACTCGTAATCACTAGAACATAGTTTAGTTAATTCTAAACTTGTTCGCAAACAAAAGTTAATCCTTCTAACTTGACTTTTAAAATTAACTAAACACATGTTCTATATCTATATGATATGCTAACTTAATGATTTAAAACCTGGAAACACGAAAAACACCGTAAAACCGGATTTACGCCGTCGTAGTAACACCGCGGGCTGTTTTGGGTTAGTTAATTAAAAACTATGATAAACTTTGATTTAAAAGTTGTTATTCTGAGAAAATGATTTTTATTATGAACATGAGACTATATCCAAAAATTATGGTTAAACTCAAAGTGGAAGTATGTTTTCTAAAATGGTCATCTAGACGTCGTTCTTTCGACTGAAATGACTACCTTTACAAAAATGACTTGTAACTTATTTTTCAGACTATAAACCTATACTTTTCTGTTTAGATTCATAAAATAGAGTTCAATATGAAACCATAGCAATTTGATTCACTCAAAACGGATTTAAAATGAAGAAGTTATGGGTAAAACAAGATTGGATAATTTTTCTCATTTTAGCTACGTGAAAATTGGTAACAAATCTATTCCAACCATAACTTAATCAACTTGTATTGTATATTATGTAATCTTGAGATACCATAGACACGTATACAATGTTTCGACCTATCATGTCGACATATCTATATATATTTCGGAACAACCATAGACACTCTATATGTGAATGTTGGAGTTAGCTATACAGGGTTGAGGTTGATTCCAAAATATATATAGTTTGAGTTGTGATCAATACTGAGATACGTATACACTGGGTCATGGATTGATTCAAGATAATATTTATCGATTTATTTCTGTACATCTAACTGTGGACAACTAATTGTAGGTTACTAACGAGGACAGCTGACTTAATAAACTTAAAACATCAAAATATATTAAAAGTGTTGTAAATATATTTTAAACATACTTTGATATATATATATATATATATTGTTATAGGTTCATGAATCAACCAGTGGCCAAGTCTTACTTCCCGACGAAGTAAAAATCTGTGAAAGTGAGTTATAGTCCCACTTTTAAAATCTAATATTTTTGGGATGAGAATACATGCAGGTTTTATAAATGATTTACAAAATAGACACAAGTACGTGAAACTACATTCTATGGTTGAATTATCAAAATTGAATATGCCCCTTTTTATTAAGTCTGGTAATCTAAGAATTAGGGAACAGACACCCTAATTGACGCGAATCCTAAAGATAGATCTATTGGGCCTAACAAACCCCATCCAAAGTACCGGATGCTTTAGTACTTCGAAATTTATATCATATCCGAAGGGTGTCCCGGAATGATGGGGATATTCTTATATATATATGCATCTTGTTAATGCCGGTTACCAGGTGTTCACCATATGAATGATTTTTATCTCTATGTTTGGGATGTGTATTGAAATATGAAATCTTGTGGTCTATTATTATGATTTGATATATATAGGTTAAACCTATAACTCACCAACATCTTTTGTTGACGTTTTAAGCATGTTTATTCTCAGGTGATTATTAAGAGCTTCCGCTGTCGCATACTTAAATAAGGACGAGATTTGGAGTCCATGCTTGTATGATATTGTGTAAAAACTGCATTCAAGAAACTTATTTTGTTGTAACATATTTGTATTGTAAACCATTATGTAATGGTCGTGTGTAAACAGGATATTTTAGATTATCATTATTTGATAATCTACGTAAAGCTTTTTAAACCTTTATTGATGAAATAAAGGTTATGGTTTGTTTTAAAATGAATGCAGTCTTTGAAAAACGTCTCATATAGAGGTCAAAACCTCGCAACGAAATCAATTAATATGGAACGTTTTTAACCAATAAGAACGGGACATTTCATCTTTCGCATTGGCTTCTCCTTCCTCTTCCTGGTTGGAAGCTTCTGCGTCAGATGGAAGTGATAGATCTTCATTCCCGGGTTCATTAAGAACATCTGTAGGGATTCTCCCTCTAATGTTATAAAGCGGTGTAGCCTCAGCGGATGACCCTGGAAGAATAGCTATAAACAGATCAGCAAATATAGCAAGTTCATGCCAATATAAACAATGCGTAATCAAATAAATACTGCAAAATAGCATTTGCTTACTTGCTTCTTGTTCAGAGTGAGTGGGCAGGCGTTTCCTGCGTGGAGTGGGAGTCGTATCCACAACCTTGCGCTTACCGCGGTCCTCACCTCCAATAATAAAGCATGTATTGATGATCGGTTCATCAATAAGAATAATGTTGCCGTCGCCATTTTTTAGGTGACGGGCAGGGCTAATCCTGCTTATATCAGCGGACCTCATGACAAGGTCAAGTGCAACCGCTGAAAAAATAAAAGCGCGTAAAGTTATGCAAAGCAAAAATATTGCGAAAAATGAAAGTACGATTGATACATTGCGATAAAGTTAAGCGGCATACTGGTTTTTGATTGGTCAACTAAAAGTGCATCATAGTCGCTCCACGGCCATTGAATCGACACTCTGCCAATGTACAGCGGTACATTCGAGTAAGGTCGCAGAAATATACCCGCGTTTTTAAGTATCTTGAGAGTGTCATTCTCAAGATCATCGAGTACAGGCCTCTCATTGATGTCGGGATTAAGCTCTGTACACCACGTTTTCGGTATTTTGCTATTCACATATGCGGTATCGTTAATATAGAAGAAGGAACTGCGCCAATTCCCAATTGAATCTTTTGGTGAAGTCATTACGCCAAGTTTACTGCGGAAAGAAAACCACCCAACGTCATATAGCACCAGGCTATTGCACATCCGAAAAACGTTTAGCAGCGGTGGTTGGCTGATGGCGTTGCAATACATCTCAAATAGCACAAGCTTGTTAATTGCGTTAGGATGCAACTGCGCCATAGCGATGTTATAATATTCGCAAACGCTGCGAAAAAAACGGGCAAGGGGAAATCGAAGGTTGCCTTGAGAAATGGCAACCTCGTACACGGATATCATCCCTTTAGGGGGAGTATCGGCTCACTGCTCTGCCGCAGGCACGGTAGGAACGAATTGGGCAAGTGGTGGGTACCATTCTTGCAAAGTTTGCAGTTTTGCTTCCGTCATGTAGGAAACATATCCTCCGGGAGTGTGCATTGAAGAAGACGATGCCATTTGCAAATAAATTGGATGATGAAATTGAAGAAATTAAAGATTGAAATTGATTAATTGCACGGTACGATTATGATTCAACAAATTTGAATGCGAAATTGGGAAAGGAAAGCGTAAAGTTTTTGTGCAGCGTTGTCTGCTATTTATAATTGGGATTAGGGCGAGCAAGTTGAAAAGGTAATCATTGAATTTTAACGGCTGTAATTATTGTGACGCGTAAAACGGTAAAAATCTAGCCGTTAAAATAAGCTGATTTGACAGAATAGCGAAAGTTACCGTTGTAATTACGCGTTGAGCTTAATTAAAACAACGGTAATGAATGGGCGGTAAGAAATATTAAAATATTGTTTGCGAAATATTTTAAGAAAGACTTCTTTATTTTTAGAGTTTATCATGATGCATTGGCTTCGCGAAAATGTATCATAATAAACTGGGGGGACTTGATCATATACATAGCATTGTATATGTATACTTTGTTTGCTAAAGGCCAAAAGCAGAATTGCACGGACTTTAAAGTCAAGATATGAAATATTCGCTAAAAATAAGAATAGCAGCTATATATCCGCACAAATAAAGGACTGCGGTTATGTATTCGCTGAAATGCCAAACTGCGGTTTGATCCGCTGACTTTCCGCGGAGAGCCGAGCATCTCGCAGACCGCGGATATCACGGATACTATAAATAGGGAGCTTGGCCTCTCATTTATGGGTTGTTGATTCTCTGCCATTTGCCTAAGCCTTTGTAGATTTCACTTGTGACTTTGCCCAAAGACTTCTTACATTGAGTTAAGGTTAATCATGCTAATTGATAACGAAGACCGGGTCGGGGTGGTTGATCACTTGATAGTTAAAGTGAAAAACGATCATCGGGGCCCAAAACAAACAACAACACCCCAATCCTCCTCATTGCACTCGATCCTAGATCCAATTCCGTGAGGAAGACGGATCTAGGCTCGATCAATATTTTTATATACAAAATCTTTATTTGTTATAATATAAATATAATAATAATAATAATAATAATAATAATAATAATAATAATAATAATAATAATAATAATAATAATAATAATAATTATAATAATAATAATAATTTTAATTTTAATAAAAATGGTTCTCTTAATAATAATGAGAATTTTAATAATAATGATACTTTAAATAAATGTGATAATAAAATGATCATACTAATAAGAATGATAATAATTGTAATAATAACACTAGAAATGATAATTTTTATATAAAATGATAGTTTTAATAAAAGTGATAATTTTAATAATAATGATACAACTAATAATATTCTTAATAATAATACTAATAATAATAATAATAAAAATAATAACTATAATAATAATAAATTTACTACTAATAATAATAATTTTAATAATAACAATACTAATAATGATAATTATATTAATAATAATAATAAAATTATTAATAATTATACTTGTGTCAATAATAGTAATAAAAACAATGATCTTAATAATAATAATAATAATAATAATAATAATAATAATAATAATAATAATAATAATAATGATGATGATAATAATAATAATAATAATAATAATAATGAAATAATAATAATAATAAAAATTATACCTCATAAGAATAGGCTTAAAAAAAGAGATGAAACTAGCCAGGCTCGAACTCCCGACCTCACGCTAACCCACTAACACCCTAACCATCCATCTGTCTGGTCCTTTTCTTAAATATAACGCGTTTTAATTTCTTTTATCCTAGTATTATTAGTTGTGCTTTGATAAATTTTTTTTTTTTTTTGTGGCTTCTGTCTCAGTAATAAAATAGCAACAGACACGTAATCTGAAAACTTGTAGTTGGGTTTCGATGGTCGAGATTCTACGTGCTAGTAACAGATGGAAAGAGCCAGAAAAAAATAGTTTTCAAGGTGATGTTGTGGTGGTTAGAAGTAATAGAAACAGCGGGCAATACCAAAGACGAAGAGGAAGAAAGAAAAAGAGAAAGAAAGAAAAGAAAAAAAATGAAGATGTTGATGGTGGTGTTTTTGGGTTCGTGATCAAAAAATATATATATACATAATAAGACGTGATGGTGGGTTATGGTTGATTAGGGTGATGGTTGTAGCGGTTTGAAGGTGTGAAAGTGGTGGTGATGGTTGGTGTTCGACATAAAACAGAAAACAGAAAAAAAAAATATAAACACGATGCAATAATGGTGATTGATAGTTACCGGTTGAGAGTGGCGACTTGGTGGTAGTGATTCGATGGTGACTGTCGAAGAAACATGGAAACATGAATTTGGTTTCATATGTTCTATCAAAATAAAAGAATAATAACAACCTGGAACAATCGTTGTAGCATCAATATGAAAATGGGTTTCGTTTGGCCTTATCAAAACTATAAAACAGCATCGAGAAAATAATGAAGCAGTATTAGTAGTCGTGGTTCAATGGTTGCCGGGGTGGTTGAGGTCAAGTGTGTGTGGGTGTTTTGTATGTGTTATTCTTTGTAACAATTTGCAGAGATATTCAATAACAAGTGATATACTTTGCATATTTATATAATATAATAATAATAAAATTATAAGAATTCAACAAACACACAGTGATCATATGCAATGATAGATGAATTCACTCACGGATCATTTTAGAACAGAAATATATATAATATATAATATTAATAATAATAATAATAATAACAGAAGAAAGAAGTTGAAACGTGTAAGTTACTTAGCCGTCATCTATCACGGACTAAATTTCGTATCACCGTTTATTTTAAAATTACATAAGTTTGATTTAACTTGCTTAATATCTATCGAAACATCAAACGAGTATTACAATCATTTAATATTTATTTTTAATATATTATTTATATATAGAGATATATTTTAAATAATAATTATTATAATATCCTATTTTTATTTTATTAATTTTTAATAACAACAATATATAATACTTTAAATTATATTTCAAATTATTATTTATATATACATACACACATATCTATTTACACTTAATTGTTCGTGAATCGTCGGGAGCAATCAAAGGTCAATTGAATATATGAACATCGTTCCAATGTTTTCTAGACTCAACATTACATACTTTGCTTATCGTATCAAAATCATATAAAGATTAATTTTAAATTTGGTCGGAAATTCCCGGGTCGTCACATAAAGGTGGTGGGTGGTAAGCCGATGGAAGTGATCAAGGTGTGGTGTTGATTCTTGTGTGTTTCTCGTGCAAAGATTTTAGAGAGAGAAGAAAAGAGATATGAAGATGGTGACAGTGAGAATGGTGGTTAAGGGTATTCGATGGTGGTTTCTTGATGGGGTTTGACTGAAACAGAAAAGCAGGAAGAGAATATGGTGGTTCATGTGAGAAACAATAAAAAGAAAATGGTGACAGTGTGTGATCATGGTGGTCGTTTGATGGTTAGCCGATGGTAGTTCCCGGTTGTTCATTGGTGGAAGGTGAAACTATGAAGGTGGTGATCATATACATAGCATTGTATATGTATATTTTATGTGCCAAAAGCCAAGAGCAGAGTTATGCGGATTATAATGCAAACATATGAAGTATCCGCTGAAAATAAGCATAGCAGCTGTATTTTCTCACTAATCGGGGACTGCGGTTCAATCCGCTGAGTTTTCGCGGAAGGATAAGAAATCCGCGGATCGCGGTTATCATGAACACTATAAATAGAGAGCTTGGCCTCTCATTTATAGGTTGTTGATTCTCTGCCATTTTTGCCTAAGCCTTTGTAATTTCCACTTGTGATCTTGCCCAAGGGATTTTTACACCGCGCAAAGGTGAATTAAGCTAATTAACAATCAAGACCGGGTCGGGGTGGTTGATCACTTGATAGTTAAAGTGAAAGACAATCATCGGGGCCCAAAATAATCATCAAACATTCCATCCTCCATTACATTCTTAATGCACTCAATCCGTAATTAAGTAACATCGCTAATTAAGGATTGATCAATTGGCGCCATCCGTGGGACCCGTTTTATGAATTAAACTGAAATTTTTTTGTTTTATGCTGTTAAAAAATTAATTCGACAGTTTAATTTCAATCGTGTTTGTTTTTTGTTATGATGACTTGAAGGTGCTTTTGGAATACGCAATCAGTCGATCTGCCCGACAATCGCGATAACAAATGCAAAGCAAGCTGGCGTTTCTGCGAATGCTGATACACTGCCCAGTGATTCGTAGAATGTTGTGATATTTCCATTGCAAACAAATTATAGTATAACTGCGGGAAAATCGATTCAAGAACAGATCGCTAAAACACCTGCTGAAAACAATGCTAGTGATTTGCAGCCAGAAGTTGCTGCTGAAAAAATGATTGCGCAAAGAACTTTGCTGCGAAATCGCAATGAAATAATCGCTGATGGGAAGCGACCAAAAGCTTTGTCTGGAAAATCTAGTCTGCGAACTGACAAAATTGTTGGTACTGCAATCGAGCAAGCTAAGAGAGATGCTAAGCGTAATTGTGAATCTCGCATACCGTGCACTTACTTATGGCCATTGAATGATTCAGGATCACAAGTTGATCGTATAGTTCTTGAGTATAATGATAGCGACAGTGACAATGCAGAAGATCGCATTCATTTGAATTCTACGTACAAATCAAAAATGGCAAAAGCACCAAGAGAAGAGAGCGAATTTTCTGATGATTCGGACAGCGTAGAAGAGTTTGTTAAAAATCCACAAATTAAGTGAAAGCGACCACCAACACATTTCCCTCGCTATGGGGAAGAAGTTGACACATCTGACGCTGCTCGCAGAGAGAATGCTCAGAATTTTTTGGCGGATGCTTTTAGAAGCATTGCGCCAAAGTCCATGCAACATAAGTTTGATCAGCTAAACTTTTTGCAAGACATGCTTGCCAAGTTTTGTGCGGAGAATGTAGATACTCGCACAAAGAAGGCAACAGAAATCACTACTGCTGCGGACAAGTTTGCCCAGCATATTTCTGACTATCCAATTGTTTCTCCGCCGATCGTGCCGGCAACTCTGGGAGTCTATTTGGGTCTAACTGATCCTTTGGATTTTCTGCAACGCTTCGAAGGCGTAGTAAGCACTTATAAATGGGATGAACCAGTCGCGTGTAGGGTATTCCCCATGGCCTTGTAAGGGTCAGCAAGGGAATGGTTTCATAGTTTGCAATCTCGCAATATCATTGGCTTTGTAGATTTGCGCGAAATTTTTTTGCTGAAGTTTCAAAATCTATTACCGCAGAAAAAGACGCACATAGAATGTCACGATATTAAGCAAGGCAACAAGGAGACTTTGAACGCATTACTCACGCAGAACATTTATGAGTGCCAAAAAATTCCACGATTGAATGAAGATCAGAAAATTTCTGGTTTTTTGCATGCTATTAACCCAGAGCGACATCCTACTCTTGTGCGGAGATTGCGAAGAGAAGTTCCGCCAACTTTTGCAAAAGTTCAACAGGAAACATATGATTACCTCCGCGGTGGAGAGGATAGCAATATAACCCCTGCGTGTGGATGGGGTAGAGACAAAAGTTGGCGAGATGACAATGACACTTTTCGCGATGGTAATAGTACTAATATTAATTGTATATATATATATATATATATATATATATATATATATATATATATATATATATATATATATATATATATATATATATATATATATATATATAACAAGGAAAAAGGTATGATTCTGTATTCCATCAACTGTAACCAATTTTTGTATCTGTCCTCAATCTGTTATACATCACATTCAGTCATACCAAATTGGATTATCAACAATCTACTTTTAGTTTGTTTATATTTTTCTTCTACTGACTGAATATTGCTTGTCGACACAATCTTAACTACAAAACAAATACAATCGAATCATATACTGTGGAAATTGTTAGATATCACATTACATTACATATCCACATTATACTGTAATTGAGGAAGGAAAAACAAAAACTATGGAATAAAGCTCACACACACCCATCCACCAAACTACCGTCATGAATCATTACTTCACTTCTCAATAATCAACACTCTCAAAATTCAATACAAATAAATAAATAAATAAAGACCCTCAAAATACAAACCTTCATGATGGTTTCGGGTACCATGATCGTCACCACAATATTTGAAACATGACAACTTGTAAAATGAGAATCAAGAGAGTCGTGTAGACCACTGGTGTTGTAAACCATGGTTTTTGTTTCGAATCACCAAAACCACTTCGATCAAACTTCAACCGCCACTGCTGAACCATCCACCACAAATTTTGTTATATTTACATATACATGTACATATGAGCATACACAACCCATCATAAAATCACTCACCACCTCGTGAATTACTTGAACAAACCCAAACCACCATCACTTGAATAACAACAATATCTGGTTGCTTCAGTTTCTGTTCGTATTCGATGATGTTATGCACGAGATTAATATATGGAAAAATGATAGTTCTAAGTTAGATACGAATGATGATGGTGTTGGCTTTCCTTTTTCCTTCTGATCGGTAATATAAAGAGTTGGAGCACCCAAAGTTTTTTTGTTTTTTTTATTTAGTGCTAATTTACAGCACATTAGTATTAGGTGGAATAAATTGCAAGGCCTACCAAGTTGTTCGATTATGCTGCGTGCTGTTTTATCCTCATACGAAAACCACCCCACTAAATCTCTATCCAAGATAAAGTAAATTTCTGTTGTAGACTTTGGATTCCTTAAAAACAAATAGCAAGTGGATTTTTTTTTTCTTCTTTGCCGACAACTATTACACAAACCAATCAATTGCCAATAAAGAATGTTTAAAGGTTTGCATGTGTTCTAGTTGGACGTAAGTGTGAATGTTGTGAGTGGGTCAATTAAAGGGATGTTAGAATAAATATGTGGGCCGAGGGATAATAAACTAGTACATAGAGGTGATTTTGAATGATGATGATTACGGATGATGGTGATGATAATTATGAAGAATGGTGATGAGATTCTGAGGGATCGATGATGATGATAGTGTTCATGATAATGATGATTCCATGATGATAAGAATGGCGATTATGATGTTGGTATGATAATGTTAAAGACGATGATAATGGCTGCGTTGTATATATTTTCGTTACCCTAAATACCGTTCAGAAATTCTCGTACCAAACCAAAGTCCACGTAATTTTCCCTTTTGGATCGAGCTCATTAGGATCAAATGAATTCTCTTGGGCTGCAACATTTCATTTCTTCTCTCTGGGCCGAAATTATGTTTTGGGCCGAAGATTATATATATTTTTCTGTTGGGCTTATAAGCCTAAAGGATGATGAAGATATCATGATATACTAATACGGGTTATAGATATTAGCATGTCGTATAAATCATAAACGAAATAGACAGAGTACTGGTAGGAGATGTTGGGGTTAAATGAGAGGTCAGGGGTTCGAGTCTGGCCTGGAGCAAATGATTGTTTGTTTTTTTGAAAGCCTTTGAGGTAGTTATTCTACTTTTATTATTATTATTATTATTATTATTATTATTATTATTATTATTATTATTATTATTATTATTATTATTATTATTATTATTATTATTATTATTATTATTATTATTATTATTATTATTATTATTATTATTATTATTTTATTTTAATAATATTATTAACCATATCTTAATATTCCATTAACTTAACTAACAACTGATATTCATATAACAATATATATATTTAATATACATAAGTAAACTATATTAAGGTCTTATTATTTATTAAAATATATAAAATAAATATATAATAAAATATATAAAATTATCACTAATAATAATATGAATATTTGTTTGATTACGATAATATGTATTAATGAATATACGAATAATATAGGTTCGTGAATCCGAGGCCAACCCTGCATTGTTCAATATTGTCATATGTATTTTTACTACAAAATACAGTATGGTGAGTTCATTTGCTCCCTTTTTACTCATTACATTTTTGGGCTGAGAATACATGCAAATGCTTTATTAACTGCTTTATAATATTTATATGTGTGAGTTTCATTATTCCCTTTTTATATATATTTTTGGGCTGAGAATACATGCAAATGCTTTATTAACTGTTTTACAATACTTATATGCGTGAGTTTCATTAATCCCTTTTTAAATGTTTTTGCAATATATATTTTTGGGACTGAGAATACATGCGCTGTTTTTATAACTGTTTTATGAAATAGACACAAGTAATTGAAACTACATTATATGGTTGAATGATCGAAATCGAATATGCCCCTTTTTATTAAGTCTGGTAATCTAAGAATTAGGGAACAGACACCCTAATTGACGCGAACTCTAAAGATAGATCTATCGGGCCCAACAAGCCCCATCCAAAGTACCGGATGCTTTAGTACTTCGAAATTTATATCATGTCCGAAGGAGGATCCCGGAATGATGGGGATATTCTTATATGCATTTTGTGAATGTCGGTTACCAGGTGTTCAACCCATATGAATGATTATTTTTTTTCTATGTATGGGACGTATATTTATGAGAACTGAAAATGAAATCTTGTGGTCTATTAAAATGATAGAATGATTATTTATGTTAAACTAATGAACTCACCAACCTTTTGGTTGACACTTTAAAGCATGTCTATTCTCAGGTACGAAAGAAATCTTCCGCTGTGCATGTGTTCATTTTATAGATATTACTTGGAGTCATTCATGGCATATTTCAAAAGACGTTGCATTCGAGTCGAGTTCATCAAGATTATTATCAAGTCAATTATAGTTGGATGTATTGAAATGGTATGCATGCCTGTCAACTTTCGATGTAATGAAAGATTGTCTTTTCAAAAACGAATGCAATGTTTGTAAAATGTATCATATAGAGGTCAAGTACCTCGCGATGTAATCAACTGTTGTGAATCGTTTATAATCGATATGGACTTTGTCCGGATGGATTAGGACGGGTCATTTCAGTTGGTATCAGAGCGGTAGTCTTAGCGAACCAGGTCTGCATTAGTGTGTCTAACTGATAAGTCGTTAGGAGGCATTAGTGAGTCTGGACTTCGACCGTGTCTGCATGTCAAAAGTTTTGCTTATCATTTCTAGTCGGAAATCATCTGCTTATCATTCTTAGTCTAGACACGTCTTGCTGCATTGATTGCATGAATAGTGTATAGACAAAAATTCATATCTTAGCGTATCTACTACTTTATATCTTAGCGTATCTGTTACTGTAACTTTGCCTGACAACTTCAATAGATTCCTCCGTAACTTATGGGATTTTAGTATTATATATGCATATGTAAATTATGTATTGCAGGGTACTAATCTACATCCTATAATCGATTTCTTATCGAAAATCCTTCATCTGATCGTACGAGATGAATCCCTCAACCAGTTCGAGCCTCTCAGATTTCGATAGCTATTCCGATAGTTTTCCCGACAGCTATTCCGACATGGATATTCACCTAAGCTCCGAAAGCGGTGTCACCAGAATGAATCCATCAATCAGCCATCCCCAATTCATCTGATGGGTTCGTAGTCGACTTAATCAATGGAGGCGCGAAGAAGGCGATCCTTTTCACCAACCGAATTTACCTCTTGACGAAGAATCCGAAGCATTTACCGGCGAATCAGTCCAAAATACCATCTTCAGCCTCATTTCCCGAATATCTCGCCACGAGTATATTCTATCTAAAAATTCAAAACCTTATTCATCCGCTCGTTCTAACCGACAATCATTTCGGAATAATAGAAGAAGTCAACGAACTATGCGCTCGAGTAAATCAATTTGGAGAATATGGTGCAAAATTTACCAGCTTCAGCAACATCACCAGCACCAACATCAAGTCCAGTACCACCAATAACATAAGCCACAACATCACACGCTTCAACATCGCAATCTATACCTCGAGCATAATCTTCGCTCTACATCTTGTTCTACGTCGGTTATCTTCGTTCTTCATGATGATTATGTAATCCCTAATGTTTTAGAGATTATGTATTCTAGTTCTAAAGGTAAATCAAATGAGTTAATATTATATCTACTCATTAAATCCATGATTACATCTGAAGAAAATATATATGTATATATATTTTCATAAAGATTGTAATTGAAAATTCTTTTGTACAACTGTTAATGGTGAAAATATTTTAACGGGTATGTAATACCCGAGGAATATTTAGATTTCACATTAATAAGTTACACTGTACATTCGACGAAGCTGATTCAACAGTCATTTACTATCCTACTCACAACCACCGATATACATATCCGTTCACCGCAGAATAACCATTTTCATTCAGTTTCATATTTGGATTTTGACCTATCAGAATCCAACAAGTGGCATAATGAAGAAAACATTTGACGAAATAAAAATATGATAGAAACAAACAAATTAACTACGAAAAACTTTGTTAAGAATCCACGCTAACTGTTCCAGCTAACTGTTCCTAGCTAACTGATTACATTTTATTTATCGCAGTTTATTTATCGCAATTTAATTATCGCAATTTTATTTATCGTCATTTAATTTCTGTTATTTACTTTACGCACTTTATTTATCGTCATTTAATTTCTGTTATTTATTTTACGCACTTTAAATATCAGTACACGTATACAAGGTTTTGACATATCATATCGACGCATTTATATATATTATTTGAAGTAACCATAGACACTCTATATGCAGTAATGCGGGAGTTAGCTATACAGGGTTGAGGTTGATTCTACAATAATATATATAGTTTGAGTTGTGATCGAGTCTGAGACGAATACGGGTCACGATACGTATTAATTAATTCAAATATTATATATTAAACTATATATGAACTATTGAATTGCTAACTGTGGACTATCAACTGTGGACTACCAACGTTGGACAATTAAAATGAATTAAAATATTGACTATAACATATGAAACTAAACAATTCTTCAAGTTTGCCACTTGATTCATCCTAAAACTTCATTTATATCTTGACGATTACGATCTGCGTTCAAACCTTTCATGATACTTGAAAACACCTCAATCGAGAGGATGAACCAACCGTACTTCATCTACGGAAGAAAATATCGATGCATATAGTTATGCACCTGAAAACTCTTGAAAACTGAGTAAACGTTTAACGCGTAGCTGTGCTAATTCCTTTAGCTTTATTATTACCGAAAATAACTTTGCAATCTCTTTCCAAATTAGCCAATTTTGTTACAGCTCCAGCAAGTCAACTTCGATTTTTCGTTCGAAACGACCTTATTATAACCTTGATATATTATGTGTGCTCTTTTATTATTACCGGGGAATTTTTTTTATATTCCATCTGATTACCAGCAGACGTAGCAGCAACCTCGTTGCTCTTTGGTTTAAATCTCTCCGACAAATCACTATATTTATCTATTGAAGTCTCATCATGTACTCATCCACATCTTGTAACAAGAATTGTCATACCGATTATCGGAAATCAGCAAATCTGTATTGTGAGTCTTGCAACGTTTCCACAACAACAGTTATATGTATCCATATAACATTCATCTCTTAGAACTATGATCTTCCATTCTGAAATTTTGAAAAGCACCCAGTCTGCGAATTAATACTCTGAATTTTGGAAAGTTGAATGAAGCAACAAAAACTGTAAACGACCTCAACAGCCAAAAGTTGATGATAAGGAATTGTATGTTGACAAAGCTCAGAAAAAGTTTGAAACTGAAAAACTGATTGAGCAAACTACGAAAGAGTCTCTGAACAAATCACAAGGACTAAACTTGTACATTAAGAATCCTGATGATTCTATTTCTGAAGAAATCTTTAGCGAATACCTTGCTTCTGACTCCAAATCCTTGCGGAAAAATTTTCTTCACCATCGTTCGATATTAGAAATTTCAAGATATCATCGTATCTTTCATTATAAATATCTTCCATATTTCTGAAGATATTTTCATAACTATTCTTGTCTGAAATCATTAATCTCTTCGTGCTATCAGTGTTACATCATATAGAAACTGTTAGTTTCTATATTATGTAAACTTTCGAGCTTAAGATATGAATGTTATTGAAGTAATGTTGGGAACTGATGCATGAGTTGGTATAATATAATGACACTTGATCAACGTGATTATATTACAA
The DNA here is from genome assembly GCF_046630445.1 of Rutidosis leptorrhynchoides. Lineage (NCBI taxonomy): Eukaryota > Viridiplantae > Streptophyta > Magnoliopsida > Asterales > Asteraceae > Rutidosis > Rutidosis leptorrhynchoides. The sequence goes on from NC_092343.1 coordinate 246,406,723, forward strand.
TAAGTCATGCCGAGTTTCTAAATGGAACATGATGATTCACAGATTATAACATCATCATGTGTCATGTTACATAACTCTTTCATTCTGATTAACTTCTGAACATATCAAGAAACTATATTCTTGATAGTTCTATTCTCAGTGATTCACGTAATTTGACAAATCAAATTGCGCGATTACGTTCTTTCTTAATTAGAACATTAAGTTCATTCGAAATTCCATACTTACGAATTCTGGACCGTTACTCGCTTTACTAGAGGTCAGGAGGATAATAAAAAATAAAAGATCTCCAAAATATAAGAGAAAATATAAAGCCCAAAAACAACACGAAAGTTACAAACCATGGATATTAATACGAATAGCAATATAAAGATACGGTATAATTAAGAATAGTATCACCCTAAGGTAATAGTAGAAGTAAACAAATTTTTCTGATGGAAGATTAAAAAGAAGGATGACAGAAATGATAATTAGGAAAATCTCAGGGTTTAGAATTGGATTAAGCATTTTCATAATCTTTTAAATTTGGGGATTGTATAGAAATGGTGAGAATAAGGGAAAGGAAGAGCTTAATTTATAATGGAAATATCAGACAGAGTAATCGAGGCGGATCATCTTATTTAATTTTAGAGATCTTAAATTTCCTTACTCGCCGAAGAATCAAATCTTTTATATTTCGAAGATTTTCTTTTAAATCCCTTGAATTCCGGAATTCAACAAAGACAACGTCAGAAGTTAAGACGCACCTTATTTTCTTTTAAATTCAACAGTGACTACGTCAAAAGTTAAATCTTTATCTCAATCTCTTTTGATAGCTTTACTCATACTCTTCGAATAATCGAATTATTTTATCTTTATTACTCTATGATGATAAAAACTCTATTTATCAACTCATATTCGTCATGAAAACATTTTTATTGTTAGTCATGACCACCTCACTCAAATTTCGGGACGAAATTTCTTTAACGGGTAGGTACTGTGACGACCCGGAAATTTCCGATCAAATTTAAACTTAATCTTTATATGATTTCAACACGATAAGCAAAATCTGTAAGGATGATTCTCAAAAATCTTTTTTGAACTATTTATATGAATGCAGATAACCCTCGACCACTCTTCACGATTCACGAACAACTATATGTGAATAGATAAGTATATAGATAAATAAATATATTTATATAATAAATGTTGTTAATCTTTTATATGAAATTTGTAAAATAATACTAAGTAATGAAATATATGTATATGAATATTATTTGTATTATTATAATTAGTATTAATTTCTATTAAAATCATTATGTTAAGTATTGTTATTTATATTAAGACACAACTGATTATTATCATTAATGTTATTATTATTATTGATAAATATTGTTATCTATATTATTATTATTATTACTCTTATTAATTATAAGTATTATTATTATTAATATTTATATAATAATTACTAATATTAATTGTGTATATATATATATATATATATATATATATATATATATATATATATATATATATATATATATATATATATATATATATATAACAAGGAAAAAGGTATGATTCTGTATTCCATCAACTGTAACCAATTTTTGTATCTGTCCTCAATCTGTTATACATCACATTCAGTTGTACCAAATTGGATTATCAACAATCTACTTTTAGTTTGTTTATATTTTTCTTCTACTGACTGAATATTGCTTGTCGACACAATCTTAACTACAAAACAAATACAATCGAATCATATACTGTGGAAATTGTTAGATATCACATTACATTACATATCCACATTATACTGTAATTGAGGAAGGAAAAACAAAAACTATGGAATAAAGCTCACACACACCCATCCACCAAACTACCGTCATGAATCATTACTTCACTTCTCAATAATCAACACTCTCAAAATTCAATACAAATAAATAAATAAAGACCCTCAAAATACAAACCTTCATGATGGTTTCGGGTACCATGATCGTCACCACAATATTTGAAACACGACAACTTGTAAAATGAGAATCAAGAGAGTCGTGTAGACCACTGGTGTTGTAAACCATGGTTTTTGTTTCGAATCACCAAAACCACTTCGATCAAACTTCAACCGCCACTGTTGAACCATCCACCACAAATTTTGTTATATTTACATATACATGTACATATGAGCATACACAACCCATCATAAAATCACTCACCACCTCGTGAATTACTTGAACAAACCCAAACCACCATCACTTGAATAACAACAATATCTGGTTGCTTCAGTTTCTGTTCGTATTCGATGATGTTATGCACGAGATTAATATATGGAAAAATGATAGTTCTAAGTTAGATACGAATGATGATGGTGTTGGCTTTCCTTTTTCCTTCTGATCGGTAATATAAAGAGTTGGAGCACCCAAAGTTTTTTTGTTTTTTTATTTAGTGCTAATTTACAGCACATTAGTATTAGGTGGAATAAATTGCAAGGCCTACCAAGTTGTTCGATTATGCTGCGTGCTGTTTTATCCTCATACGAAAACCACCCCACTAAATCTCTATCCAAGATAAAGTAAATTTATGTTGTAGACTTTGGATTCCTTAAAAACAGATAGCAAGTGGATTTTTTTTTCTTCTTTGCCGACAACTATTACACAAACCAATCAATTGCCAATAAAGAAAGTTTAAAGGTTTGCATGTGTTCTAGTTGGACGTAAGTGTGAATGTTGTGAGTGGGTCAATTAAAGGGATGTTAGAATAAATATGTGGGCCGAGGGATAATAAACTAGTACATAGAGGTGATTTTAAATGATGATGATTACGGATGATGGTGATGATAATTATGAAGAATGGTGATGAGATTCTGAGGGATCGATGATGATGATAGTGTTCATGATAATGATGATTCCATGATGATAAGAATGGCGATTATGATGTTGGTATGATAATGTTAAAGACGATGATAATGGCTGCGTTGTATATATTTTCGTTACCCTAAATACCGTTCAGAAATTCTCGTACCAAACCAAAGTCCACGTAATTTTCCCTTTTGGATCGAGCTCATTAGGATCAAATGAATTCTCTTGGGCTGCAACATTTCATTTCTTCTCTCTGGGCCGAAATTATGTTTTGGGCCGAAGATTATATATATTTTTCTGTTGGGCTTATAAGCCTAAAGGATGATGAAGATATCATGATATACTAATACGGGTTATAGATATTAGCATGTCGTATAAATCATAAACGAAATAGACAGAGTACTGGTAGGAGATGTTGGGGTTAAATGAGAGGTCAGGGGTTCGAGTCTGGCCTGGAGCAAATGATTGTTTGTTTTTTTGAAAGCCTTTGAGGTAGTTATTCTACTTTTATTATTATTATTATTATTATTATTATTATTATTATTATTATTATTATTATTATTATTATTATTATTATTATTATTATTATTATTATTATTATTATTATTATTATTATTATTTTATTTTAATAATATTATTAACCATATCTTAATATTCCATTAACTTAACTAACAACTGATATTCATATAACAATATATATATTTAATATACATAAGTAAACTATATTAAGGTCTTATTATTTATTAAAATATATAAAATAAATATATAATAAAATATATAAAATTATCACTAATAATAATATGAATATTTGTTCGATTACGATAATATGTATTAATGAATATACGAATAATATAGGTTCGTGAATCCGAGGCCAACCCTGCATTGTTCAATATTGTCATATGTATTTTTACTACAAAATACAGTATGGTGAGTTCATTTGCTCCCTTTTTACTCATTACATTTTTGGGCTGAGAATACATGCAAATGCTTTATTAACTGCTTTATAATATTTATATGTGTGAGTTTCATTATTCCCTTTTTATATATATTTTTGGGCTGAGAATACATGCAAATGCTTTATTAACTGTTTTACAATACTTATATGCGTGAGTTTCATTAATCCCTTTTTAAATGTTTTTGCAATATATATTTTTGGGACTGAGAATACATGCGCTGTTTTTATAACTGTTTTACGAAATAGACACAAGTAATTGAAACTACATTATATGGTTGAATGATCGAAATCGAATATGCCCCTTTTTATTAAGTCTGGTAATCTAAGAATTAGGGAACAGACACCCTAATTGACGCGAACTCTAAAGATAGATCTATCGGGCCCAACAAGCCCCATCCAAAGTACCGGATGCTTTAGTACTTCGAAATTTATATCATGTCCGAAGGAGGATCCCGGAATGATGGGGATATTCTTATATGCATTTTGTGAATGTCGGTTACCAGGTGTTCAACCCATATGAATGATTATTTTTTTTCTATGTATGGGACGTATATTTATGAGAACTGAAATTGAAATCTTGTGGTCTATTAAAATGATAGAATGATTATTTATGTTAAACTAATGAACTCACCAACCTTTTGGTTGACACTTTAAAGCATGTCTATTCTCAGGTACGAAAGAAATCTTCCGCTGTGCATGTGTTCATTTTATAGATATTACTTGGAGTCATTCATGGCATATTTCAAAAGACGTTGCATTCGAGTCGAGTTCATCAAGATTATTATCAAGTCAATTATAGTTGGATGTATTGAAATGGTATGCATGCCTGTCAACTTTCGATGTAATGAAAGATTGTCTTTTCAAAAACGAATGCAATGTTTGTAAAATGTATCATATAGAGGTCACGTACCTCGCGATGTAATCAACTGTTGTGAATCGTTTATAATCGATATGGACTTTGTCCGGATGGATTAGGACGGGTCATTTCATGTTTCTTCAGGAACAAATTTATAAAGCCTTTGGTATAGTCTAAAGGCCCGATTTGCTGCTGCAGTTTCTTCCGCATCAGCTTCTCCTTCCTCTTCCTGGTTGGACGTTTCTGCGTCAGATGGAAGAGATAAATCTTCATTTCCAGGTTCATTAAGAACATTTGTAGGGATTCTCCCTCTAATGTTGTAAAGCGGTGTAGCTTTAGCGGATGATTCTGGAAGAATAGCTGTAAACAGATAAGCAAATATAGCAAGTTTATGCTAAAACAAACAATGCGTAATAAAATAAATACTGCGAAATAGCATTTGCTTACTTGCTTCTTGTTCCGAATGAGAGCGCAGATGTTTCTTACGTGGAGTGGGAGTAGTTTCTGCAACCTTACGCTTGCCGCGGTCCTCGCCTCCAGCAATATAATATGTATTGATGATCGGTTCATCAATAAGAATAATGTCGCCGTCGCCATTCTTTAGGCGACGGGCAGGGCTAATCCTGCTTATATCAGTGGACCTCATGATAAGGTCAAGTGCAACCACTGTAAAAATAAAAGCGCATAGTGTTATGCAAAGCAAAAATATTGCGAAAAATGTAAGTGTATTACGTTAATATACTGCGATAAATTTCAGCGGCATACCATTTTTTGATTAGTCAACCAAAAGCGCATCATGGTCGCTCCATGGCCATTGAATTGACACTCTGCCAATGTACAGTGGTACATTCGAATAAGCTCGTAGAATTAGGCCTGCATTTTTTAGTGTCTTGAGAGTGTCATTCTCAAGATCATCGAGTACATGCCTCTCATTGATCTCGGGATTAAGCTCTGTATACCAAGCTTTAGGAATAGCACTATCCAAATAGGTGGTGTCGATAATATAAAAGAAGGAACTGCGCCAATTGCCAATTGAATCTTTTGGCGAAGTCATTATGCCAAGTTTACTGCGGAAAGAAAACCACCCCACATCGTATAGCACCAGGCTATTGCACATACGAAACACGTTCAGTAGCAGTGGTTGGCTGGTGGCATTGCAGTACATCTCGAACAGCACAATTTTATTAATCGCGTTCGGATGCAACTGTGCCATGGCAATCTTATAGTATTCGCAAACATTGCGGAAAAAGGGGGTAAGTGGAAATCGAAGGTTGCCTTGAGAAATGGCAGCCTCGTAAACGTAAATCATCCCTTTTGAAATGTCCCGTTCTTATTGATTAAAAACGTTCCATATTAATTGATTTCGTTGCGAGGTTTTGACCTCTATATGAGACATTTTTCAAAGACTGCATTCATTTTTAAATCAAACCATAACCTTTATTTCATAAATAAAGGTTTAAAAAGGTTTACGTAGATTATCAAATAATGATAATCTAAAATATCTTGTTTACACACGACCATTACATAATGGTTTACAATACAAATATGTTACATCGAAATTAGTTTCTTGAATGCAGTTTTTACACAATATCATACAAGCATGGACTCCAAATCTCGTCCTTATTTAAGTATGCGACAACGGAAGCTCTTAATAATCACCTGAGAATAAACATGCTTAAAACGTCAACAAAAATGTTGGTGAGTTATAGGTTTAACCTATATATCTCAAATCATAATAATAGACCACAAGATTTCATATTTCAATACACATCCCATACATAGAGATAAAAATCATTCATATGGTGAACACCTGGTAACCGACATTAACAAGATACATATATAAGAATATCCCCATCATTCCGGGACACCCTTCGGATATGATATAAATTTCGAAGTACTAAAGCATCCAGTACTTTGGATGGGGCTTGTTGGGCCCGATAGATCTATCTTTAGGATTCGCGTCAATTAGGGTGTCTGTTCCCTAATTCTTAGATTACCAAACTTAATAAAAAGGGGCATATTCGATTTCGATAATTCAACCATAGAATGTAGTTTCACGTACTTGTGTCTATTTTGTAAATCATTTATAAAACCTGCATGTATTCTCATCCCAAAAATATTAGATTTTAAAAGTGGGACTATAACTCACTTTCACAGATTTTTACTTCGTCGAGAAGTAAGACTTGGCCACTGGTTGATTCACGAACCTATAACAATATATACATATATATCAAAGTATGTTCAAAATATATTTACAACACTTTTAATATATTTTGATGTTTTAAGTTTATTAAGTCAGTTGTCCTCGTTAGTAACCTATAACTAGTTGTCCACAGTTAGATGTACAGAAATAAATCGATAAATATTATCTTGAATCAATCCACGACCCAGTGTATACGTATCTCAGTATTGATCACAACTCAAACTATATATATTTTGGAATCAACCTCAACCCTGTATAGCTAACTCCATCATTCACATATAGAGTGTCTATGGTTGTTCCGAAATATATATAGATGTGTCGACATGATAGGTCGAAACATTGTATACGTGTCTATGGTATCTCAAGATTACATAATATACAATACAAGTTGATTAAGTTATGGTTGGAATAGATTTGTTACCAATTTTCACGTAGCTAAAATGAGAAAAATTATCCAATCTTGTTTTACCCATAACTTCTTCATTTTAAATCCGTTTTGAGTGAATTGAATTGCTATGGTTTCATATTGAACTCTATTTTATGAATCTAAACAGAAAAAGTAACATTTTATAGTCGGAAAAATAAGTTACAAGTCATTTTTGTAAAGGTAGTCATTTCAGTCGAAAGAACGACGTCTAGATGACCATTTTAGAAAACATACTTCCACTTTGAGTTTAACCATAATTTTTGGATACAGTTTCATGTTCATAATAAAAATCATTTTCTCAGAATAACAACTTTTAAATCAAAGTTTATCATAGTTTTTAATTAACTAACCCAAAACAGCCCGCGGTGTTACTACGACGGCGTAAATCCGGTTTTACGGTGTTTTTCGTGTCTCCAGGTTTTAAATCATTAAGTTAGCATATCATATAGATATAGAACATGTGTTTAGTTGATTTTAAAAGTCAAGTTAGAAGGATTAACTTTTGTTTGCGAACAAGTTTAGAATTAACTAAACTATGTTCTAGTGATTACAAGTTTAAACCTTCGAATAAGATAGCTTTATATGTATGAATCGAATGATGTTATGAACATCATTACTACCTTAAGTTCCTTGGATAAACCTACTGGAAAATATAAAAATGGATTTAGCTTCAACGGATCCTTGGATGGCTCGAAGTTCTTGAAGCAGAATCATGACACGAAAACAAGTTCAAGTAAGATCATCACTTGAAATAAGATTGTTATAGTTATAGAAATTTAACCAAAGTTTGAATATGATTATTACCTTGTATTAGAATGATAACCTACTGTAAGAAACAAAGATTTCTTGAGGTTGGATGATCACCTTACAAGATTGGAAGTGAGCTAGCAAACTTGAAAGTATTCTTGATTTTATGTAACTAGAACTTGTAGAATATATGAAGAACACTTAGAACTTGAAGATAGAACTTGAGAGAGTTAAATTAGATGAAGAAAATTGAAGAATGAAAGTGTTTGTAGGTGTTTTTGGTCAACGTGTATGGATTAGATATAAAGGATATGTAATTTTGTTTTCATGTAAATAAGTCATGAATGATTACTCATATTTTTGTAATTTTATGAGATATTTCATGCTAGTTGCCAAATGATGGTTCCCACATGTGTTAGGTGACTCACATGGGCTGCTAAGAGCTGATCATTGGAGTGTATATACCAATAGTACATACATCTAAAAGCTGTGTATTGTACGAGTACGAATACGGGTGCATACGAGTAGAATTGTTGATGAAACTGAACGAGGATGTAATTGTAAGCATTTTTTTTAAGTAGAAGTATTTTGATAAGTGTATTGAAGTCTTTCAAAAGTGTATAAATACATAATAAAACACTACATGTATATACATTTTAACTGAGTCGTTAAGTCATCGTTAGTCGTTACATGTAAGTGTTGTTTTGAAACCTTTAGGTTAACGATCTTGTTAAATGTTGTTAACCCAATGTTTATAATATCAAATGAGATTTTAAATTATTATATTATCATGATATTATCATGTATGAATATTTCTTAATATGATATATATACATTAAATGTCTTTACAACGATAATCGTTACATATATGTCTCGTTTAAAAATCATTAAGTTAGTAGTCTTGTTTTTACATATGTAGTTCATTGTTAATATACTTAATGATATGTTTACTTATCATAGTATCATGTTAACTATATATATATCCATATATATGTCATCATATAGTTTTTACAAGTTTTAACGTTCGTGAATCACCGGTCAACTTGGGTGGTCAATTGTCTATATGAAACATATTTCAATTAATCAAGTCTTAACAAGTTTGATTACTTAACATGTTGGAAACACTTAATCATGTAAATAACAATTTCATTTAATATATATATAAATATGGAAAAGTTCGGGTCACTACACCTTTAGGGGGAGTATCGGCTCGCTGTTCTGCCGCAGGCGCGGTAGGAACAAATTGGGCAAGTGGCGGATACCATTCTTGTAGGGTTTGAAGTTTTGTTTCCGTCATATAGGAAACATAGCCTCCGGGAGTATGCATAGATGAAGACGACGCCATTTGCAATAAGGAAAATAAATGGGATAATAAAATTGAAGAAATTAAAGGTTGGAATTGTTAATTGCACGGTACGATTGTGATTCGAGGAATTTGATTGTAGATGAAATCGAAAGAGAAAGAGTAAAGTTTTTATGCGAATTATTGCGTTATTTATAATCAGAAGTAGGGCGAGTAAGATGGAAAGGTAATGATTACATTTAAACGGCTAAAATTACCGCAACGTGTGAACGATAATTTTGTAGCCGTCACAGCATATTGATTTGACAGAATGGCGAAAAATTACCGTTGTAATTACGTGTTGAGCCTAACAAAAACAACGGTAATAAATGGGCAGTAAAAAAATATTAAATATTATTTGCGAAATATTTTAAGAAACACTTCTTTATTTTTAGAGTTTATCATGATGCATTGGCTTCGCGAAAATGTATCATAATAAACTGGGGGGACTTGATCATATACATAGCATTGTATATGTATATTTTATGTGCTAAAAGCCAAGAGCAGAGTTATGCGGATTATAATGCAAAGCCATGAAGTATCCGCTGAAAATAAACATAGCAGCTATATTTCCGCACTAATCGGGGACTGCGGTTCAATCCGCTGAGTTTTCGCGGAAGGATAAGCAATCCGCGGATCGCGGTTATCACGAACACTATAAATAGAGAGCTTGGCCTCTCATTTATAGGTTGTTGATTCTCTGCCATTTTTGCCTAAGCCTTTGTAATTTCCACTTGTGATCTTGCCCAAGGGATTTTTACACCGTGCAAAGGTGAATTAAGCTAATTAACAATCAAGACCGGGTCGGGGTGGTTGATCACTTGATAGTTAAAGTGAAAGACGATCATCGGGGCCCAAAATAATCATCAAACATTCCATCCTCCATTACATTCTTATTGCACTCAATTCGTAATTAAGTAACATCGCTAATTAAGGATTGATCAGGTGGGTTTTATTGGTGTTGAAGAAGACAAGGTGTTGATGGTGAAGGTTTTAGTGTTGGTGGAAGCCGTAGGTGGTGGTAGAGGTGTTGGAATGATATTCGTTTGAAGTTTAAATCGAGAGATGGAAGTGGGTTCAAGGTGATGGTTGTCTATGGTTGAAGTGAGTTGAGGTGGTTAGTGATGTTGAAGGTGGCCGGTTTAGTTTGGTGACCGGAGGTGGAGATGGTGATCGTGAAGTGGTTTTTGGGTATTGATCAACAGAAATATAGTTAGAACAAGCGGGTTTTTGGCTTCTGCATATATTCATATGTATATATATGTATATATATATATATATATATATATATATATATATATATATATATATATATATATATAGATGTAGTAGATAATATAATACATTATAATAATAAATATAATACTATAATAATTCGCTAACACATGATGAAATGAATATAGCAGCCTTTCACTTGTCAATATATGCCGACACTTTTTATCCGAATGGTTATATCGTGCTCCGTTGCTACACAGTGGCGAATAAATGTTTTCAGAAAAATCCCATATTTTTAAATTAAGTGCGTTTATTTATTTCAGTCATTAACTGGGTAAAATTTGATTAAAAAGGTTCGTCCATTATCCGTTTTTAATTCCAAGTAATATTGTACGGAGTATTAAAACTTAAATCGACAAAGTAAAAATATTTTTAATAAACGTAAATTTTACATAACTTAATTATGGTCCAACTTTACTTTTTAAACTCTCATAAATTCATATTTAGACTTGTTTAATATCAACCTTAAAAATTTGACTGAGCACAATCCCAACAAAAAAAAAATAAAAATTATTAAAATTTAACAAATAGATTCTAAATATATATTTAATAAAGCTATAATTGATATAACTCATTTTCGGATCACTGTTTATTTTAAAATTACATAAGTTCCTTTTTAACTCATTTACTTTTAATCGGATTTTAATTGAGCGTTACCATCGTTTACTAAATAAATTTGAAATCACATACATATATATTTAATATACTTCAATTACATATATTGATATATTTTAAATAGTAATTATTATAATATCATATTTTATTTTATTTTACATAATACATTCTAATAATTTAATCATATAATATGTCAAATTATTATTATATATTCATATGTTTAAATCTATATATATATATATATGTATATATATATATATATATATATATATATATATCAATTTTCAATTAGTGGTTCGTGAATCGTCGGGAATAGTCAAAGGTCAATTGAATGTATGAAACAGTTCAAAATTTTTGTGACTCAACATTACAGACTTTGCTTATCGTGTCGAAATCATATAACGATTAAGTTTAAATTTGGTCGGAAATTTTCGGGTCGTGACAGTACCTACCCGTTAAAGAAATTTCGTCCTGAAATTTGATCGAGGTAGTCATAGCTAACAATAAGAATGTTTTCATGACGAATATGAGTTGCTAAATAGAGTTTTATCATCGTTGAATAGTATGAGTAATCAATTCGATTATTCGAAGAGTGCGGATGAAGCTATCACAAAACAGTGAAATGAAGAAATAAAGATTCATCTTAGCTTTTGACGTAGCCAGGTTTGAATTTCGGAATTCAAGAAGGTAAGAAAATCTTTTAAACAGAAAGGAAATGTAATAGCAAGATAAACTAACAAACTGATAGAATCACGGAAAGGATAGAACTATTAAGGGAATAATTTCTTGATATTTTTAGAGGTTAAATAGAATGAAAGAGTCGTATAACATGGCACATGATGAGGGTAAGGTCTGTGAACCATCATCACTGTGATGACCCGGAAATTTCCGACTAAATTTAAACTTAATTTTATATGGTTTCGACATGATGAGCAAAGTCTATTTAATTGAATCTTAAAAATTTTGAACTAATTAGAATGGATACATTTAACCTTGACTATTCTCTACGATTCACGAACAATTGTTTGTAAATAAATATGTATATAAATATAAATGTATATAATAATTTAAATTAACAAAATACACTTTAATCAATTAAGAATTTGAGAATACAAAATAATATTTAGATTTATTAAGTTGTTATCAAAATAAGTATATATATATATATATATATATATATATATATATATATATATATATATATATATATATATATATATATATATATATATGTAAAATCCATGTTTGTGTATTAAATATTTAGTGTAAATATATATATATACTACATAATGAATTATATAATAATATTTAATATAATAAGTTTAATTATAATTAAATTATAGTTATTGTATTTAATTTTCTTTTTACATCTAATTAGTATTATTAGACATGAAAATGGACATATATAAATAAATTGATATATTATTAATACTAATATTATTATAGTTAGTATCATTATTTGTATCTCAATAGTATTATTATTAGTTTAGTATTAGTACTAATATTTATAACATTAACAATAAAAAAATTTTATGAACTACATATATCATCAAAAATATAAACAAGTATATATAATATATATATATATATATATATATATATATATATATATATATATATATATATATATATATATATATATATATATATATATAATTGAATACAAATACAGATTTTATATGTACATAAATAGAGTTACGGTTAAATATAAATAAATGCAGAAAGGAAATAGTATTCAGTTGCACATCGTTCTCATCTGTTGTAAATTGATTTCCAAATCTTCAAATAAGTACCAATCATGCTCCAATCCATAGACAACATCCAAAAATCTGTATCAACTCAGTAACCCACTTTTATTTATTTATTCATATGTCTGTCCTTGAGAATATTTCTCTGTCGACACATTGGTGTTATAATAATCGAATAGCCTGTGAATTTAACTAACACATTCAACTTTCCATTATCAAATCACTCAAACAACCACTGCTGCAACAATACTTCTATTTTTCTGTTTTGGTCGAAAACTAATCACCACCCTCGCCACTTTTACAAACCACCACCAAGCTCAAACTGCCATCTACTGCTTTCTTTTATAAATGTTCGAGCTATAGAGAAATCTCCACCTTAAACCCATCACCTTTCCTAGCTTGACGACCATCATTATCATCAACTGAAGACTCACCATCTTATCACCATATTCGTGACCCATCAAGACGCATAATAAAACCGTTACCCGTGTAAATCATAACCAGACCTCACGATTTTTTTTTTCTGTCTAGTTCCGTTTGTATCTGTTCGTCTGACACCCTTTTAAGGCTGCTGCAATCGTTCATTTTCTTCCTTCTAGCCGATATATATTAAAATAGAAAACCCACTAAGGAAAAGTATTACTTGTTTAGTCTTATCCACTTTAACAATCCACTACAATAAAGATCATGATTTAAGAATCACAACTTGAGGTATTCTTTATGTTTGTGGGATGAAAACCGGGTACCCACCTATTTATTTATGTCAAATTCCACAAAACAAATCAACACCACTTGCAAGTGAATGGCTGCGTTTTTTTTTTTTTTAAAACAACTTAGATAGTGCACGACTTCTGCTGTTGCTGTTGAGTACGTACTAATTTCTATTATTGTTAAACGTTGAGGTATAAATGAAGCCACAAAAATTATACTTAATGATATAATATAGTAATCATGAGTGGATGATGAGCTGTAAACTTGCCTCCTTATGTTGCAAGTTGATTTTGAAGGAATTTAAGGTTCTTTATCAAATGTTTATTAATATTTGAGAGATGTGGGACAAACTCGAGATTTATGGTCGACAAATGGAACACTTTATTAGAAGATATACTTTTACGAATAATAATAAAGATAGTGATGATAGGTGATCATGATAATTATATTAATGATAGTAAACAGATAAAGTGATGTTGATACGAGAAGAATAGGATTGATGATGATTTAACGATGACTAGGAACGATTTGGTGAGGATAAAGTAATGGAACGATGATGATAATTCTGATGAGATGATTACGATTACGGACGAGTGATGATGATGAAGAATCAAAGTCGTGACCTACTAGGTTATTTTATTTTCTGTTTCCGGTAATGGATTGGATCGAGACATACAAATCAATTCTTGGGCTTGTAAAATCGATGTTGGGTCAGAATCATTCTTGCACTCAGTGGGCCGATAGGTTATTGGATGATGGGCTTATGTTCTTCTTTTTGGGCCGAAAGACACTGAGACCAGTCGAGTTATATAAATTAAATTAGGTATTAAGATAGAAAGGTAATTAGCAGTGGAAGAGTTAAGGGGTGTGTTGGTTAACGAGGGGTCTCGGGTTCAAGCCCGATTCGTGGCGTTTATTTCTTTTTAAGACTTTTAAAGGTATAAATTTTTATTTTTACTTCTATTATTATTATTATTATTATTATTATTATTATTATTATTATTATTATTATTATTATTATTATTATTATTATTATTATTATTATTATTATTATTATTATTATTATTATTATTATTATTATTATTTTTGACATTGCTAGTAATAGTTATTATTGTTATAATTGTTATTATTACAAATATAATTATCATTACTTAGAATTATTGTTACTATTATTATCCTTATTATGAACATAATACAAATTATTATTATAGATATTTTTATTTGTATCCTTTTACAAGTTGTTAGTATTATTATTGTTATTATCAACAAAAGTATTAGAAGTAACATTATTATCATTGTTAATAAAATTAACATTTTTATCAAAATTACTATTATCAGAATTATTTTTATTTTTAAACTAGTATTACTACAATTGTTAATCTTACAAAACAAAATATATATACATATATATATAAATATATTTATTATATAAAGTATACTAATACTACATAAAATTTCATTTTAACCAAATACATTAACTAAATATCGAATTAAATATCATAATGTAAAGTAAGTATTAATAAAATTATATATATAATAATATTAATATTAAAACATAGAACAATATGTATACACTTGTTTGATTACGATTATTCGTTTTAATATAAATATACAAATGATATAGGTTCGTGAATCCAAGGCCAACCCTATACTTGTTCAATGTCGTTCAATGTATTTTTACTACAAAATACATTAGGTGAGTTTCATTTACCCTTTTTACTCTTTACGTTTTTGGGCTGAGAATACATGCAAATGCTTCATTAACTGTTTTACAATATTTATATGCGTGAGTTTCATTATTCCTTTTTTTTTAAATGCTTTCGCAATATATATTTTTGGGACTGAGAATACATGCGCTGTTTTTATAACTGTTTTACGAAATAGACACAAGTAATTGAAACTACATTATATGGTTGAATGATCGAAATCGAATATGCACCTTTTTATTAAGTCTGGTAATCTAAGAATTAGGGAAAAGACACCCTAATTGACGCGAACTCTAAAGATAGATCTATCGGGCCCAACAAGCCCCATCCAAAGTACCGGATGCTTTAGTACTTCGAAATTTATATCATGTCCGATGGAGGATCCAGGAATGATGGGGATATTCTTATATGTATTTTGTTAATGTCGATTACCAGGTGTTCAATCCATATGAATGATTATTTTGTCTCTATGTATGGGACGTACGTTTATGAGAAATGGAAATATGAAATCTTGTGGTCTATTAAAATTATGAAATAATTATTTATGTTAAACTAATGAACTCACCAACCTTTTGGTTGACATTTGAAAGCATGTTTATTCTCAGGTATGAAAGAAGTCTTCCGCTGTACAATTGCTCATTTAAAAGATATTACTTGGAGTCATTCATGACATATTTCAAAAGACGTTGCATTCGAGTCGTCGAGTTCATCAAGATTATTATTTAGTCAATTACAGTTGAATATATTATGAAATGATTTACATATCATCAATTTTCAATATAAAGCAAGTTTGTCTTTTAAAAACGAATGCAATGTTTGTAAAATGTATCATATAGAGGTCAAGTACCTCGCGATGTAACCGACTATTGTGAATCGTTTGTAATCGATATGGACTTTGTTCGGATGGATTAGGACGGGTCCTTTCAGTTGGTATCAGAGCGGTGGTCTTAGCGAACCAGGTCTACATTAGTGTGTCTAATTGATAAGTCGTTAGGATACATTAGTGAGTCTGGACTCCGACCGTGTCTGCATGTCAAAAAGTTTTGCTTATCATTTTATGTCGAAAATTATCTGCTTATCATTCTTAGTCTAGACACATCTTGCTGCATTGATTGCATGAATAGTGTATAGACAAGATTCATATCTTAGCATATCTGCTAGTTCATATCTTAGCGTATCTGTTACTGTTGCCCTTACTTGACAGCTTCCGTAGATTCCTCTGTAACTTATGAAATTATAGTATTATATATGCATATATGTAAATTATGTATTGCAGGGTACTAATCTACATCCTATATGTAGTGACCCGAACTTTTCCATGTTTATATATATTAATTGAGATTGATATTTACATGATTAAATGTTTCCAACATGTTAAGCAATTAAACTTGTTAAGACTTGATTAATTGAAATATGTTTCATATAGACAATTGACCACCCAAGTTGACCGGTGATTCACGAACGTTAAAACATGTAAAAACTATACGATGACATATATATGGTTATATATATAGTTAACATGATTTTATTATAAGTATGTATCTCATTAGGTATTTTAACAATGAGTTATATACATAAAAATGAGACTATTAATTTAAGAAACTCGAAAACGATATATATAACGATTATCGTTATAACAACGTCTTACTAGGTACATATGAATCATATTAAGATATTGATACACTTGGTTAATTATGTTAAATGATAAGTAAATATATTATTAAGTGTATTAACAATGAATTACATATGTAAAAATAAGACTACTAACTTAATGATTTCGAAACGAGACATATATGTAACGATTATCGTTGTAACGACATTTAACAGTATATACATCATACTAAGATATATTATATATCATAATATCATGATAATATAACAATTTAACATCTCATTTGTTATAATAAACAATGGGTTAACAACATTCAACAAGATCGTTAACCTAAAGGTTTCAAAACAACATTTACATGTAACGACTAACGATGAGTTAACGACTTAGTTAAAATATATATACATGTAGTGTTTTAATATGTATTTATACACTTTTAAAAGACTTCAATACACTTATCAAAATACTTCTACTTAACAAAAATACTTACAATTACATCCTCGTTCAGTTTCATCAACAATTCTACTCGTATGCACCCGTATTCGTACTCGTACAATACACAGCTTTTAGATGTATGTACTATTGGTATATATACTCCAATGATCAGCTCTTAGCAGCCCATGTGAGTCACCTAACACATGTGGGAACCATCATTTGGCAACTAGCATGAAATATCTCATAAAATTACAAAAATATGAGTAATCATTCATGACTTATTTACATGAAAACAAAATAACATATCCTTTATATCTAATCCATACACCAACGATCAAAAACACCTACAAACACTTTCATTCTTCAATTTTCTTCATCTAATTGATCTCTCTCAAGTTCTATCTTCAAGTTCTAAGTGTTCTTCATAAATTCCAAAAGTTCCAGTTTCTTAAAATCAAGAATACTTTCAAGTTTGCTAGCTCACTTCCAATCTTGTAAGGTGATCATCCAACCTCAAGAAATCTTTGTTTCTTACAGTAGGTTATCATTCTAATACAAGGTAATAATCATATTCAAACTTTGGTTCAATTTCTATAACTATAACAATCTTATTTCAAGTGATGATCTTACTTGAACTTGTTTTCGTGTCATGATTCTGCTTCAAGAACTTCGAGCCATCTAAGGATCCGTTAAAGCTAGATCCATTTTTCTCTTTTCCAGTAGCTTTATCCAAGGAACTTAAGGTAGTAATGATGTTCATAACATCATTCGATTCATACATATAAAGCTATCTTATTCGAAGGTTTAAACTTGTAATCACTAGAACATAGTTTAGTTAATTCTAAACTTGTTCGCAAATAAAAGTTAATCCTTCTAACTTGACTTTTAAAATCAACTAAACACATGTTCTATATCTATATGATATGCTAACTTAATGATTTAAAACCTGGAAACACGAAAAACACCGTAAAACCGGATTTACGCCGTCGTAGTAACACCGCGGGCTGTTTTGGGTTAGTTAATTAAAAACTATGATAAACTTTGATTTAAAAGTTGTTATTCTGAGAAAATGATTTTTATTATGAACATGAAACTATATCCAAAAATTATGGTTAAACTCAAAGTGGAAGTATGTTTTCTAAAATGGTCATCTAGACGTCGTTCTTTCGACTGAAATGACTACCTTTACAAAAACGACTTGTAACTTATTTTTCCGACTATAAACCTATACTTTTTCTGTTTAGATTCATAAAATAGAGTTCAATATGAAACCATAGCAATTTGATTCACTCAAAACGGATTTAAAATGAAGAAGTTATGGGTAAAACAAGATTGGATAATTTTTCTCATTTTAGCTACGTGAAAATTGGTAACAAATCTATTCCAACCATAACTTAATCAACTTGTATTGTATATTATGTAATCATGAGATACCATAGACACGTATACAATGTTTCGACCTATCATGTCGACACATCTATATATATTTCGGAACAACCATAGACACTCTATATGTGAATGTTGGAGTTAGCTATACAGGGTTGAGGTTGATTCCAAAATATATATAGTTTGAGTTGTGATCAATACTGAGATACGTATACACTGGGTCGTGGATTGATTCAAGATAATATTTATCGATTTATTTCTGTACATCTAACTGTGGACAACTAGTTGTAGGTTACTAACGAGGACAGCTGACTTAATAAACTTAAAACATCAAAATATATTAAAAGTGTTGTAAATATATTTTGAACATACTTTGATATATATGTATATATTGTTATAGGTTCGTGAATCAACTAGTGGCCAAGTCTTACTTCCCGACGAAGTAAAAATCTGTGAAAGTGAGTTATAGTCCCACTTTTAAAATCTAATATTTTTGGGATGAGAATACATGCAGGTTTTATAAATGATTTACAAAATAGACACAAGTAAGTGAAACTACATTCTATGGTTGAATTATCGAAATCGAATATGCCCCTTTTTATTAAGTCTGGTAATCTAAGAATTAGGGAACAGACACTCTAATTGACGCGAATCCTAAAGATAGATCTATTGGGCTTAACAAACCCCATCCAAAGTACCGGATGCTTTAGTACTTCGAAATTTATATCATATCCGAAGGGTGTCCCGGAATGATGGGGATATTCTTATATATGCATCTTGTTAATGTCGGTTACCAGGTGTTCACCATATGAATGATTTTTATCTCTATGTATGGGATGTGTATTGAAATATGAAATCTTGTGGTCTATTATTATGATTTGATATATATAGGTTAAACCTATAACTCACCAACATTTTTGTTGACGTTTTAAGCATGTTTATTCTCAGGTGATTATTAAGAGCTTCCGCTGTCGCATACTTAAATAAGGACGAGATTTGGAGTCCATGCTTGTATGATATTGTGTAAAAACTGCATTCAAGAAACTTATTTTGTTGTAACATATTTGTATTGTAAACCATTATGTAATGGTCGTGTGTAAACAGGATATTTTAGATTATCATTATTTGATAATCTACGTAAAGCTTTTTAAACCTTTATTGATGAAATAAAGGTTATGGTTTGTTTTAAAATGAATGCAGTCTTTGAAAAACGTCTCATATAGAGGTCAAAACCTCGCAACGAAATCAATTAATATGGAACGTTTTTAATCAATAAGAACGGGACATTTCAGTTGGTATCCGAGCGTTGGTCTTAGAGAACCAGAATTTTGCATTAGTGTGTCTTATCGAGTTTGTTAGGATGCATTAGTGAGTCTGGACTTCGACCGTGTTTACTTGAAAAATGATTGCTTAACAAATTTTGTTGGAAACTATATATTTTTAACATGTGAATATTATGTGATATATTAATCTCTTAACGCGTTTGATATTATGTGGTAGATGTCTACCTCTAGAACAAGTCCCATTGACTCACCTAATAATAATGAAGAGTCAAATGTAAATTGGAATGATTCGTGGACTGATTCACAAATTCCCGAAGAGGAACCGGAAGAAGAGTCGGAACCGGAAGAAGAATCGGAACCGGAAGAAGAATCGGAACCGGATGAAGAAATAGAACCGGTGGGGGAAATAATAAAACGGTTAAGTAAAAGAAAATCCTCAACCAACCGACCAAGGTTAATTATGGTCAATGGTGTTTCCGCCAAGGAAGCAAAATATTGGGAGGATTACCAATTCTCCGATGAATCGGATTCCGACGAGAATTCCGATGATGTTATAGAAATTACCCCAACTGAATTTAAAAAGGCAAAAGAAAATAATAAGGGAAAGGGCATAAAAATAGAGAAATATAATTCCAACCCCGATGAACTTTATATGTATCGTCAACCCCCGAAGTCCTTAAGTTGTAACAATGACCCGGGAACCTCTACACCACCAGGTTTTTCTAAACCAATGTGGATCACGACGGCTCGTATTAGGGGAACATCATATATCCCTAGAAACTTGGCAAAACGAACCAAAACCGAAGAAGAAGAAACAAGCGAGTCGAAATAAGATAGTTGTATTCGTGTGGTGTAATATATGTAATATAGTGTGCTTATGCTTTATGATATATGTAAAAATTGCTTGTATTAATAAGTATTTTTTTTATGAATCTAACTCTTGTCTATTTTACAGTATAAAAACACAAAATGGATAGACAACCCAATATTTTAAGAGACCTACCCGGAGACATGATTGATGAAATCTTGTCTAGAGTCGGTCAGAATTCTTCGGCACAACTATTTAAGGCGAGATCAGTTTGTAAGACATTCGAAGAACGTTCCAAGAATGCCTTGGTTTATAAAAGGCTTTCGTTCGAAAGATGGGGGATATCACATTGGGAAATCCATAAGTTACAATGTGTTTACTTTGACGCATATATTGCGGGGAACCCAAATGCTATTTTACGCAATGGGTTAAGAAATTATTTTGACTCAATATATCCGAATATTGGACTTCGTGATTTAGAAAAAGTGCCTAACATGCAACATAAAGAAGCATGTTATGCTTACGGATTAGTAATGTTCGCTTCTCACCAAAGTGAGAACAAGAACATCGGCCTACAACAATTAAACAAAATGTTCCCACAAGTGACGGAGTCGGTAATTGGGGTAAGAAATGAGGTTTTTAGATTGTTACGGGACTGTTGGACATTACGTAACCCTCGTCCCTTTAACGACGTTACAACACGCTGTCTTATCAACGGCCATAATGGTTATGTTCCACAAGACCAAGGATGGGAAGTAGTTCTAGTAAAACCAGAATGCATGACTTGTTTCTGGACGTATGAATTACGTGTCTTTATTACCTTTGCTGAACGACTTGTGTACTAGCTAGAATTATCTTCACAACTATCTTGTATCAAAGTTATTGTGTGCTATATTTCATGCTTTATGTAAAATAAGCGGTATTGTAAGTTTGTAAAATATTGTATAAAAGTTTGAACGCAAAATATTATTATAATCAGTTTTTCATATAGAATTGTAGTAGTTGAATTGTATATTAGCTTACTAAGTATGAACTTAACGGGTAGGTACTACCCGAATTTAAACTTATAAAATGCTAATATGAGGAAAAAGCTTTTATAAATGAGTTCATATTATGCTACGAAATACTATTAACTACTCTTAATATTCTGTATGATTAACTTGTTCCATTTGACTATTTTGAAGGAAATGGCACCGACTACTCGACACACCGTGAATATGAATGAAGAGGAATTCCGTACTTTTCTAGCTTCAAACATAGCCGCAGTACAGGCTGCGCTACATACCAACAATAACATTGGATCTAGCAGTACAGGAAATCGTGTAGGATGCACCTACAAAGAATTCACTGCCTGCAAACCTTTGGAATTTGATGGAACCGAAGGACCGATCGGATTGAAACGGTGGACCGAGAAGGTCGAATCGGTGTTTGCCATAAGTAAGTGTACTGAAGAGGACAAAGTGAAGTACGCTACGCATACCTTCACAGGTTCTGCATTAACATGGTGGAATACCTATCTAGAGCAAGTGGGACAAGACGATGCGTACGCACTACCGTGGTCAGCATTCAAGCACTTGATGAACGAGAAGTACCGTCCCAGAACCGAGGTCAATAAGCTCAAGACAGAACTTAGAGGGTTACGAACCCAAGGATTTGATATTACCACGTACGAAAGACGATTCACAGAATTGTGCCTATTGTGTCCGGGAGCATTCGAAGATGAGGAAGAGAAGATCGACGCGTTTGTGAAAGGATTACCGGAAAGAATCCAAGAAGATATAAGTTCACACGAGCCCGCCTCCATACAACAGGCATGTAGAATGGCTCACAAACTAGTGAACTAGATTGAAGAAAGAATTAAAGAACAGACTGCTGAAGAGGCCAATGTGAAGCAAGTCAAAAGAAAGTGGGAGGAAAACGGTGATAAGAATCACCAATACAACAACAACAATAATCGCAACAATTATCCCAACAATCGCAACATCAATCGCAACTACAACAAATGGCCCAACAACAACAACAACAACAACAACAATAGCAACTACAACAATCATCCAAACAACAATAATAACCGCAACAACAACAACAATCAGAAGCAGCTATGCCAAAGGTGTGAAAAGTATCACTCGGGGTTCTGCACCAAATTTTGCAACAAGTGTAAAAGAAATGGTCATAGCGCGGCGAAGTGTGAGGTCTACGGACCAGGGGTTAATAGAATGAAAGGAACAAATGGTGTCGGAATGAGTAATGGCGGAGCAAGTAGTGTCGGAGCAAGTTATGCCAATGTAGTTTGTTATAAATGTGGAAAACCGGGCCACATTATTAGAAATTGCCCGAACCAGGAGAACACGAATGGACAAGGCCGCGGAAGAGTTTTCAATATTAATGCGGCAGAGGCACAAGAAGACCAGGAGCTTGTTACGGGTACGTTTCTTATTGACAATAAATCTGCTTACGTTTTATTTGATTCGGGTGCGGATAGAAGCTATATGAGTAGAGATTTTTGTGCTAAATTAAGTTGTCCATTGACGCCTTTGGATAGTAAATTTTTACTCGAATTAGCAAATGGTAAATTAATTTCAGCAGATAATATATGTCGGAATCGAGAAATTAAACTGGTTAGCGAAACATTTAAGATTGATTTGATACCAGTAGAGTTAGGGAGTTTTGATGTGATAATCGGTATGGACTGGTTGAAAGAAGTGAAAGCAGAGATCGTTTGTTACAAAAATGCAATTCGCATTATACGAGAAAAAGGAAAACCCTTAATGGTGTACGGAGAAAAGAGCAACACGAAGCTACATCTTATTAGTAATTTGAAGGCACAAAAACTAATAAGAAAAGGTTGCTATGCTATTCTAGCACACGTCGAGAAAGTACAAACTGAAGAAAAGAGCATCAATGATGTTCCCGTCGCAAAAGAATTTCCCGATGTATTTCCGAAAGAATTACCGGGATTACCCCCTCATCGATCCGTTGAATTTCAAATAGATCTTGTACCAGGAGCTGCACCAATAGCTCGTGCTCCTTACAGACTCGCACCCAGCGAGATGAAAGAACTGCAAAGCCAATTACAAGAACTTTTAGAGCGTGGTTTCATTCGACCAAGCACATCACCGTGGGGAGCTCCTGTTTTGTTTGTCAAGAAGAAAGATGGTACATTCAGGTTGTGTATCGACTATCGAGAGTTGAACAAACTTACCATCAAGAACCGCTACCCACTACCGAGAATCGACGACTTATTTGATCAACTACAAGGCTCGTCTGTTTATTCAAAGATTGACTTACGTTCCGGGTATCATCAAATGCGGGTGAAAGAAGATGATATTCCAAAGACTGCTTTCAGAACACGTTACGGTCATTACGAGTTTATGGTCATGCCATTTGGTTTAACTAATGCACCAGCTGTGTTCATGGACCTTATGAACCGAGTGTGTGGACCATACCTTGACAAGTTTGTCATTGTTTTCATTGATGACATACTTATTTACTCAAAGAATGACCAAGAACACGGTGAACATTTGAGAAAGGTGTTAGAAGTATTGAGGAAGGAAGAATTGTACGCTAAGTTTTCAAAGTGTGCATTTTGGTTGGAAGAAGTTCAATTCCTCGGTCACATAGTGAACAAAGAAGGTATTAAGGTGGATCCGGCAAAGATAGAAACTGTTGAAAAGTGGGAAACCCCGAAAACTCCGAAACACATACGCCAGTTTTTAGGACTAGCTGGTTACTACAGAAGATTCATCCAAGACTTTTCCAGAATAGCAAAACCCTTGACTGCATTAACGCATAAAGGGAAGAAATTTGAATGGAAGGATGAACAAGAGAAAGCGTTTCAGTTATTGAAGAAAAAGCTAACTACGGCACCTATATTGTCATTGCCTGAAGGGAATGATGATTTTGTGATTTATTGTGACACATCAAAGCAAGGTCTCAGTTGTGTATTAATGCAACGAACGAAGGTGATTGCTTATGCGTCTAGACAATTGAAGATTCACGAGCAAAATTATACGACGCATGATTTGGAATTAGGCGCGGTTGTTTTTGCATTAAAGACTTGGAGGCACTACTTATATGGGGTCAAAAGTATTATATATACCGACCACAAAAGTCTTCAACACATATTTAATCAGAAACAACTGAATATGAGGCAGCGTAGGTGGATTGAATTGTTGAATGATTACGACTTTGAGATTCGTTACCACCCGGGGAAGGCAAATGTGGTAGCCGATGCCTTGAGCAGGAAGGACAGAGAACCCATTCGAGTAAAATCTATGAATATAATGATTCATAATAACCTTACTACTCAAATAAAGGAGGTGCAACAAGGAGTTTTAAAAGAGGGAAATTTAAAGGATGAAATACCCAAAGGATCGGAGAAGCATCTTAATATTCGGGAAGACGGAACCCGGTATAGGGCTGAAAGGATTTGGGTACCAAAATTTGGAGATATGAGAGAAATGGTACTTAGAGAAGCTCATAAAACCAGATACTCAATACATCCTGGAACGGGAAAGATGTACAAGGATCTCAAGAAACATTTTTGGTGGCCGGGTATGAAAGCCGATGTTGCTAAATACGTAGGAGAATGTTTGACATGTTCTAAGGTCAAAGCTGAGCATCAGAAACCATCAGGTCTACTTCAACAACCTGAAATCCCAGAATGGAAATGGGAAAACATTACCATGGATTTCATCACTAAATTGCCAAGGACTGCAAGTGGTTTTGATACTATTTGGGTAATAGTTGATCGTCTCACCAAATCAGCACACTTCCTGCCAATAAGAGAAGATGACAAGATGGAGAAGTTAGCACGACTGTATTTGAAGGAAGTCGTCTCCAGACATGGAATACCAATCTCTATTATCTCTGATAGGGATGGCAGATTTATTTCAAGATTCTGGCAGACATTACAGCAAGCATTAGGAACTCGTCTAGACATGAGTACTGCCTATCATCCACAAACTGATGGGCAGAGCGAAAGGACGATACAAATGCTTGAAGACATGCTACGAGCATGTGTTATTGATTTCGGAAACAGTTGGGATCGACATCTACCGTTAGCAGAATTTTCCTACAACAACAGCTACCATTCAAGCATTGAGATGGCGCCGTTCGAAGCACTTTATGGTAGAAAGTGCAGGTCTCCGATTTGTTGGAGTGAAGTGGGGGATAGACAGATTACGGGTCCGGAGATTATACAAGAAACTACCGAGAAGATCATCCAAATTCAACAACGGTTGAAAACCGCCCAAAGTCGACAAAAGAGCTACGCTGACATTAAAAGAAAAGATATAGAATTTGAAATTGGAGAGATGGTCATGCTTAAAGTTGCACCTTGGAAAGGCGTTGTTCGATTTGGTAAACGAGGGAAATTAAATCCAAGGTATATTGGACCATTCAAGATTATTGATCGTGTCGGACCAGTAGCTTACCGACTAGAGTTACCTCAACAACTCGCGGCTGTACATAACACTTTCCACGTCTCGAATTTGAAGAAATGTTTTGCTAAAGAAGATCTCACTATTCCGTTAGATGAAATCCAAATCAACGAAAAACTTCAATTCATCGAAGAACCCGTCGAAATAATGGATCGTGAGGTTAAAAGACTTAGGCAAAACAAGATACCAATTGTTAAGGTTCGATGGAATGCTCGTAGAGGACCCGAGTTCACCTGGGAGCGTGAAGATCAGATGAAGAAGAAATACCCGCATCTATTTCCAGAAGATTCGTCAACACCTTCAACAGCTTAAAATTTCGGGACGAAATTTATTTAACGGGTAGGTACTGTAGTGACCCGAACTTTTCCATGTTTATATATATTAATTGAGATTGATATTTACATGATTAAATGTTTCCAACATGTTAAGCAATTAAACTTGTTAAGACTTGATTAATTGAAATATGTTTCATATAGATAATTGACCACCCAAGTTGACCGGTGATTCACGAACGTTAAAACATGTAAAAACTATACGATGACATATATATGGTTATATATATAGTTAACATGATTTTATTATAAGTATGTATCTCATTAGGTATTTTAACAATGAGTTATATACATAAAAATGAAACTATTAATTTAAGAAACTCGAAAACGATATATATAACGATTATCGTTATAACAACGTCTTACTAGGTACATATGAATCATATTAAGATATTGATACACTTGGTTAATTATGTTAAATGATAAGTAAATATATTATTAAGTGTATTAACAATGAATTACATATGTAAAAATAAGACTACTAACTTAATGATTTCGAAACGAGACATATATGTAACGATTATCGTTGTAACGACATTTAACAGTATATACATCATACTTGAAATGTCCCGTTCTTATTGATTAAAAACGTTCCATATTAATTGATTTCGTTGCGAGGTTTTGACCTCTATATGAGACGTTTTTCAAAGACTGCATTCATTTTAAAACAAACCATAACCTTTATTTCATCAATAAAGGTTTAAAAAGCTTTACGTAGATTATCAAATAATGATAATCTAAAATATCCTGTTTACACACGACCATTACATAATGGTTTACAATACAAATATGTTACAACAAAATAAGTTTCTTGAATGCAGTTTTTACACAATATCATACAAGCATGGACTCCAAATCTTGTCCTTATTTTAGTATGCAACAGCGGAAGCTCTTAATAATCACCTGAGAATAAACATGCTTAAAACGTCAACAAAAATGTTGGTGAGTTATAGGTTTAACCTATATATATCAAATCATAATAATAGACCACAAGATTTCATATTTCAATACACATCCCATACATAGAGATAAAAATCATTCATATGGTGAACACCTGGTAACCGACATTAACAAGATGCATATATAAGAATATCCCCATCATTCCGGGACACCCTTCGGATATGATATAAATTTCGAAGTACTAAAACATCCGGTACTTTGGATGGGGCTTGTTGGGCCCGATAGATCTATCTTTAGGATTCGCGTCAATTAGGGTGTCTGTTCCCTAATTCTTAGATTACCAGACTTAATAAAAAGGGGCATATTCGATTTCGATAATTCAACCATAGAATGTAGTTTCACGTACTTGTGTCTATTTTGTAAATCATTTATAAAACCTGCATGTATTCTCATCCCAAAAATATTAGATTTTAAAAGTGGGACTATAACTCACTTTCACAGATTTTTTTTACTTCGTCGGGAAGTAAGACTTGGCCACTGGTTGATTCACGAACCTATAACAATATATACATATATATCAAAGTATGTTCAAAATATATTTACAACACTTTTAATATATTTTGATGTTTTACGTTTATTAAGTCAGCTGTCCTCCCAAGTAACCTACAACTAGTTGTCCACAGTTAGATGTACAGAAATAAATCGATAAATATTATCTTGAATCAATCCACGACCCAGTGTATAGGTATCTCAGTATTGATCACAACTCAAACTATATATATTTTGGAATCAACCTCAACCCTGTATAGCTAACTCCAACATTCACATATAGAGTGTCTATGGTTGTTCCGAAATATATATAGATGTGTCGACATGATAGGTCGAAACATTGTATACGTGTCTAGGGTATCTCAAGATTACATAATATACAATACAAGTTGATTAAGTTATGGTTGGAATAGATTTGTTACCAATTTTCACGTAGCTAAAATGAGAAAAATTATCCAATCTTGTTTTACCCATAACTTCTTCATTTTAAATTCGTTTTGAGTGAATCAAATTGCTATGGTTTCATATTGAACTCTATTTTATGAATCTAAACAGAAAAAGTATAGGTTTATAGTCGGAAAAATAAGTTCCAAGTCGTTTTTGTAAAGGTAGTCATTTCAGTCGAAAGAACGACGTCTAGATGACCATTTTAGAAAACATACTTCCACTTTGAGTTTATCCATAATTTTTGGATATAGTTTCATGTTCATAATAAAAATCATTTTCTCAGAATAACAACTTTTAAATCAAAGTTTATCATAGTTTTTAATTAACTAACCCAAAACAGCCCGCGGTGTTACTACGGCGGCGTAAATCCGGTTTTACAGTGTTTTTCGTGTTTCCAGGTTTTAAATCATTAAGTTAGCATATCATATAGATATAGAACATGTGTTTAGTTTATTTTAAAAGTCAAGTTAGAAGGATTAACTTTTGTTTGCGAACAAGTTTAGAATTAACTAAACTATGTTCTAGTGATTACAAGTTTAAACCTTCGAATAAGATTGCTTTATATGTATGAATCGAATGATGTTATGAACATCATTACTACCTTAAGTTCCTTGGATAAACCTACTGGAAAAGAGAAAAATGGATCTAGCTTCAATGGATCCTTGGATGGCTCGAAGTTCTTGAAGCAGAATCATGACACGAAAACAAGTTCAAGTAAGATCATCACTTGAAATAAGATTGTTATAGTTATAGAAATTGAACCAAAGTTTGAATATGATTATTACCTTGTATTAGAATGATAACCTACTGTAAGAAACAAAGATTTCTTGAGGTTGGATGATCACCTTACAAGATTGGAAGTGAGCTAGCAAACTTGAAAGTATTCTTGATTTTATGAAACTAGTACTTTTGGAATTTATGAAGAACACTTAGAACTTGAAGATAGAACTTGAGAGAGATCAATTAGATGAAGAAAATTGAAGAATGAAAGTGTTTGTAGGTGTTTTTGGTCGTTGGTGTATGGATTAGATATAAAGGATATGTAATTTTGTTTTCATGTAAATAAGTCATGAATGATTACTCATATTTTTGTAATTTTATGAGATATTTCATGCTAGTTGCCAAATGATGGTTCCCACATGTGTTAGGTGACTCACATGGGCTGCTAAGAGCTGATCATTGGAGTGTATATACCAATAGTACATACATCTAAAAGCTGTGTATTGTACGAGTACGAGTACGGGTGCATACGTGTAGAATTGTTGATGAAACTGAACGAGGATGTAATTGTAAGCATTTTTGTTAAGTAGAAGTATTTTGATAAGTGTCTTGAAGTCTTTCAAAAGTGTATGAATACATATTAAAACACTACATGTATATACATTTTAACTGAGTCGTTAAGTCATCGTTAGTCGTTACATGTAAATGTTGTTTTGAAACCTTTAGGTTAACGATCTTGTTAAATGTTGTTAACCGAATGTTTATAGTATCAAAAGAGATTTTAAATTATTATATTATCATGATATTATGATGTACGAATATCTCTTAATATGATATATATACATTAAATGTCGTTACAACGATAATCGTTACATATATGTCTCGTTTCAAAACCATTAAGTTAGTAGTCTTGTTTTTACATATGTAGTTCATTGTTAATATACTTATGTTTACTTATCATAATATCATGTTAACTATATATATAACCATATATATATCATCATATAGTTTTTACAAGTTTTAACGTTCGTGAGTCACCGGTCAACTTGGGTGGTCAATTGTCTATATGAAACCTATTTCAATTAATCAAGTCTTAACAAGTTTGATTGTTTAACATGTTGGAAACATTTAATCATGTAAATATCAATCTCAATTAATATATATAAACATGGAAAAGTTCGGGTCACTACAGTACCTACCCGTTAAATAAATTTCGTCCCGAAATTTTAAGCTGTTGAAGGTGTTGACGAATCTTCTGGAAATAGATGCGGGTATTTCTTCTTCATCTGATCTTCATGCTCCCAGGTGAACTCGGGTCCTCTACGAGCATTCTATCGAACCTTAACAATTGGTATCTTGTTTTGCTTAAGTCTTTTAACCTCACGATCCATTATTTCGACGGGTTCTTCGATGAATTGAAGTTTTTCGTTGATTTGGATTTCATCTAACGGAATAGTGAGATCTTCTTTAGCAAAACATTTCTTCAAATTCGAGACGTGGAAAGTATTATGTACAGCCGCGAGTTGTTGAGGTAACTCAAGTTGGTAAGCTATTGGTCCGACACGATCAATAATCTTGAATGGTCCAATATACCTTGGATTTAATTTCCCTCGTTTACCAAATCGAACAACGCCTTTCCAAGGTGCAACTTTAAGCATGACCATCTCTCCAATTTCAAATTCTATATCTTTTCTTTTAATGTCAGCGTAGCTCTTTTGTCGACTTTGTGCGGTTTTCAACCGTTGTTGAATTTGGATGATCTTCTCGGTAGTTTCTTGTATAATCTCCGGACCCGTAATCTGTCTATCCCCCACTTCACTCCAACAAATCGGAGACCTGCACTTTCTACCATAAAGTGCTTCAAACGGCGCCATCTCAATGCTTGAATGGTAGCTGTTGTTGTAGGAAAATTCTGCTAACGGTAGATGTCGATCCCAACTGTTTCCGAAATCAATAACACATGCTCGTAGCATGTCTTCAAGCGTTTGTATCGTCCTTTCGCTCTGCCCATCAGTTTGTGGATGATAGGCAGTACTCATGTCTAGACGAGTTCCTAATGCTTGCTGTAATGTCTGCCAGAATCTTGAAATAAATCTGCCATCCCTATCAGAGATAATAGAGATTGGTATTCCATGTCTGGAGACGACTTCCTTCAAATACAGTCGTGCTAACTTCTCCATCTTGTCATCTTCTCTTATTGGCAGGAAGTGTGCTGATTTGGTGAGACGATCAACTATTACCCAAATAGTATCAAAACCACTTGTAGTCCTTGGCAATTTAGTGATGAAATCCATGGTAATGTTTTCCCATTTCCATTCTGGGATTTCGGGATGTTGAAGTAGACCTGATGGTTTCTGATGCTCAGCTTTGACCTTAGAACACGTCAAACATTCTCCTACGTATTTAGCAACATCGGCTTTCATACCCGGCCACCAAAAATGTTTCTTGAGATCCTTGTACATCTTCCCCGTTCCAGGATGTATTGAGTATCTGGTTTTATGAGCTTCTCTAAGTACCATTTCTCTCATATCTCCAAATTTTAGTACCCAAATCCTTTCAGCCCTATATCGGGTTCCGTCTTCCCGAATATTAAGATGCTTCTCCGATCCCTTGGGTATTTCATCCTTTAAATTTCCCTCTTTTAAAACTCCTTGTTGCGCCTCCTTTATTTGAGTAGTAAGGTTATTATGAATCATTATATTCATAGATTTTACTCGAATGGATTCTCTGTCCTTCCTACTCAAGGCATCGGCTACCACATTTGCCTTCCCCGGGTGGTAACGAATCTCAAAGTCGTAATCATTCAATAATTCAATCCACCTACGCTGCCTCATATTCAGTTGTTTCTGATTAAATATGTGTTGAAGACTTTTGTGGTCGGTATATATAATACTTTTGACCCCATATAAGTAGTGCCTCCAAGTCTTTAATGCAAAAACAACCGCTCCTAATTCCAAATCATGCGTCGTATAATTTTGTTCGTGAATCTTCAATTGTCTAGACGCATAAGCAATCACCTTCGTTCGTTGCATTAATACACAACCGAGACCTTGCTTTGATGCGTCACAATAAATCACAAAATCATCATTCCCTTCAGGTAATGACAATATAGGTGCCGTAGTTAGCTTTTTCTTCAATAACTGAAACGCTTTCTCTTGTTCATCATTCCATTCAAATTTCTTCCCTTTATGCGTTAATGCAGTCAAGGGTTTTGCTATTCTGGAAAAGTCTTGGATGAACCTTCTGTAGTAACCAGCTAGTCCTAAAAACTGGCGTATGTGTTTCGGAGTTTTCGGGGTTTCCCACTTTTCAACAGTTTCTATCTTTGCCGGATCCACCTTAATACCTTCTTTGTTCACTATGTGACCGAGGAATTGAACTTCTTCCAACCAAAATGCACACTTTGAAAACTTAGCGTACAATTCTTCCTTCCTTAATACTTCTAACACCTTTCTCAAATGTTCACCGTGTTCTTGGTCATTCTTTGAGTAAATAAGTATGTCATCAATGAAAACAATGACAAACTTGTCAAGGTATGGTCCACACACTCGGTTCATAAGGTCCATGAACACAGCTGGTGCATTAGTTAAACCAAACGGCATGACCATAAACTCGTAATGACCGTAACATGTTCTGAAAGCAGTCTTTGGAATATCATCTTCTTTCACCCGCATTTGATGATACCCGGAACGTAAGTCAATCTTTGAATAAACAGACGAGCCTTGTAGTTGATCAAATAAGTCATCGATTCTCGGCAGTGGGTAGCGATTCTTGATGGTAAGTTTGTTCAACTCTCGGTAGTCGATACACAACCTGAATGTACCATCTTTCTTCTTGACAAACAAAACAGGAGCTCCCCACGGTGATGTGCTTGGTCGAATGAAACCACGCTCTAAAAGTTCTTGTAATTGGCTTTACAGTTCTTTCATCTCGCTGGGTGCGAGTCTGTAAGGAGCACGAGCTATTGGTGCAGCTCCTGGTACAAGATCTATTTGAAATTCAACTGATCGATGTGGGGGTAATCCCGGTAATTCTTTCGGAAATACATCGGGAAATTCTTTTGCAATGGGAACATCATTGATGCTCTTTTCTTCAGTTTGTACTTTCTCGACGTGTGCTAGAACAGCATAGCAACCTTTTCTTATTAGTTTTTGTGCCTTCAAATTACTAATAAGATGTAGCTTCGTGTTGCCCTTTTCTCCGTACACCATTAAGGGTTTTCCTTTTTCTCGTATAATGCGAATTGCATTTTTGTAACAAACGATCTCTGCTTTCACTTCTTTCAACCAGTCCATACCGATTATCACATCAAAACTCCCTAACTCTACTGGTATCAAATCAATCTTAAATGTTTCGCTAACCAGTTTAATTTCTCGATTCCGACATATATTATCTGCTGAAATTAATTTACCATTTGCTAATTCGAGTAAAAATTTACTATCCAAAGGCGTCAATGGACAACTTAATTTAGCACAAAAATCTCTACTCATATAGCTTCTATCCGCACCCGAATCAAATAAAACGTAAGCAGATTTATTGTCAATAAGAAACGTACCCGTAACAAGCTCCGGGTCTTCCTGTGCCTCTGCCGCATTAATATTGAAAACTCTTCCGCGGCCTTGTCCATTCGTGTTCTCCTGGTTCGGGCAATTTCTAATAATGTGGCCCGGTTTTCCACATTTATAACAAACTACATTGGCATAACTTGCTCCGACACTACTTGCTCCGCCATTACTCGTTCCGACACCATTTGTTCCTTTTGTTCTATTAACCCCTGGTCCGTAGACCTCACACTTCGCCGCGCTATGACCATTTCTTTTACACTTGTTGCAAAATTTGGTGCAGAACCCCGAGTGATACTTTTCACACCTTTGGCATAGCTGCTTCTGATTGTTGTTGTTGTTGCGGTTATTATTGTTGTTAGGATGATTGTTGTAGTTGCTGTTGTTGTTGTTGTTGTTGTTGTTGTTGTTGTTGTTGTTGTTGTTGGGCCGTTTGTTGTAGTTGCGATTGATGTTGCGATTGTTGGGATAATTGTTGCGATTATTGTTGTAATTGTTGTTGTTGTTGTTGTATTGGTGATTCTTATCACCGTTTTCCTCCCACTTTCTTTTGACTTGCTTCACATTGGCCTCTTCAGCAGTCTGTTCTTTAATTCTTTCTTCAATCTGGTTCACTAGTTTGTGAGCCATTCTACATGCCTGTTGTATGGAGGCGGGCTCGTGTGAACTTATATCTTCTTGGATTCTTTCCGGTAATCCTTTCACAAATGCGTCGATCTTCTCTTCCTCATCTTCGAATGCTCCAGGACACAATAGGCACAATTCTGTGAATCGTCTTTCGTACGTGGTAATATCAAATCCTTGGGTTCGTAACCCTCTAAGTTCTGTCTTGAGCTTATTGACCTCGGTTCTGGGACGGTATTTCTCGTTCATCAAGTGCTTGAATGCTGACCACGGTAGTGCGTACGCATTGTCTTGTCCCACTTGCTCTAGATAGGTATTCCACCATGTTAACGCAGAACCTGTGAAGGTATGCGTAGCATACTTTACTTTGTCCTCTTCAGTACACTTACTTATGGCAAACACCGATTCGACCTTCTCGGTCCACCGTTTCAATCCGATCGGTCCTTCGGTTCCATCAAATTCCAAAGGTTTGCAGGCAGTGAATTCTTTGTAGGTGCATCCTACACGATTTCCTGTACTGCTAGATCCAAGGTTATTGTTGGTATGTAGCGCAGCCTGTACTGCAGCTATGTTTGAAGCTAGAAAAGTACGGAATTCCTCTTCATTCATATTCACGGTGTGTCAAGTAGTCGGTGCCATTTCCTTCAAAATTGTCAAATGGAACAAGTTAATCATACAGAATATTAAGAGTAGTTAATAATATTTCGTAGCATAATATGAACTCATTTATAAAAGCTTTTTCTTCATATTAGCGTTTTATAAGTTTAAATTCGGGTAGTACGTACCCGTTAAGTTCATACTTAGTAGCTAATATACAATTCAACTACTACAATTCTATATGAAAAACTGATTATAATAATATTTCGCGTTCAAACTTTTATACAATATTTTACAAACTTACAATACCGCTTATTTTACATAAAGCATGAAATATAGCACACAATAACTTTGATACAAGATAGTTGTGAAGATAATTCTAGATAGTACACAAGTCGTTCAGCAAAGGCAATAAAGACACGTAATTCATACGTCCAGAAACAAGTCATGCATTCTGGTTTTACTAGGACTACTTTCCATCCTTGGTCTTGTGGAACATAACCATTATGGCCGTTGATAAGACAGCGTGTTGTAACGTTGTCAAAGGGACGAGGGTTACGTAATGTCCAACAGTCCCGTAACAATCTAAAAACCTCATTTCTTACCCCAATTACCGACTCCGTCACTTGTGGGAACGTTTTGTTTAATAGTTGTAGCCCGATGTTCTTGTTCTCACTTTGGTGAGAAGCGAACATTACTAATCCGTAAGCATAACATGCTTCTTTATGTTGCATGTTAGCCGCTTTTTCTAAATCACGAAGTCCAATATTCGGATATATTGAGTCAAAATAATTTCTTAACCCATTGCGTAAAATAGCATTTGGGTTCCCCGCAATATATGCGTCAAAGTAAACACATCGTAACTTATGGATTTCCCAATGTGATATACCCCATCTTTCGAACGAAAGCCTTTTATAAACCAAGGCATTCTTGGAACGTTCTTCGAATGTCTTACAAACTGATCTCGCCTTAAATAGTTGTGCCGAAGAATTCTGACCAACTCTAGACAAGATTTCATCAATCATGTCTCCGGGTAGGTCTCTTAAAATATTGGGTTGTCTATCCATTTTGTGTTTTTATACTGTAAAATAGACAAGAGTTAGATTCATAAAAAAGATACTTATTAATACAAGCAATTTTTACATATATCATAAAGCATAAGCACACTATATTACATATATTACACCATACGAATACAACTATCTTATTCCGACTCGCTTGTTTCTTCTTCTTCGGTTTTGGTTCGTTTTGCCAAGTTTCTAGGGATATATGATGTTCCCCTAATACGAGCCGTTATTTTCCACATTGGTTTAGAAAAACCTGGTGGTGTAGAGGTTCCCGGGTCATTGTTACAACTTAAGGACTTCGGGGGTTGACGATACATATAAAGTTCATCGGGGTTGGAATTAGATTTCTCTATTTTTATGCCCTTTCCCTTATTATTTTCTTTTGCCTTTTTAAATTCAGTTGGGGTAATTTCTATAACATCATCGGAATTCTCGTCGGAATCCGATTCATCGGAGAATTGATAATCCTCCCAATATTTTGCTTCCTTGGCGGAAACACCATTGACCATAATTAGCCTTGGTCGGTTGGTTGAGGATTTTCTTTTACTTAACCGTTTTATTATTTCCCCCACCGGTTCTATTTCTTCATCCGGTTCCGATTCTTCTTCCGGTTCCTCTTCGGGAACTTGTGAATCAGTCCATGAATCATTCCAATTTACATTTGACTCTTCATTATTATTAGGTGAGTCAATGGGACTTGTTCTAGAGGTAGACATCTATCACATAATATCAAACGCGTTAAGAGATTAATATATCACATAATATTCACATGTTAAAAATATATAGTTTCCAACAAAATTTGTTAAGCAATCATTTTTTCAAGTAAACACGGTCGAAGTCCAGACTCACTAATGCATCCTAACAAACTCGATAAGACACACTAATGCAAAATTCTGGTTCTCTAAGACCAACGCTCGGATACCAACTGAAATGTCCCGTTCTTATTGATTAAAAACGTTCCATATTAATTGATTTCGTTGCGAGGTTTTGACCTCTATATGAGATGTTTTTCAAAGACTGCATTCATTTTAAAACAAACCATAACCTTTATTTCATCAATAAAGGTTTAAAAAGCTTTACGTAGATTATCAAATAATGATAATCTAAAATATCCTGTTTACACACGACCATTACATAATGGTTTACAATACAAATATGTTACAACAAAATAAGTTTCTTGAATGCAGTTTTTACACAATATCATACAAGCATGGACTCCAAATCTTGTCCTTATTTTAGTATGCAACAGCGGAAGCTCTTAATAATTACCTGAGAATAAACATGCTTAAAACGTCAACAAAAATGTTGGTGAGTTATAGGTTTAACCTATATATATCAAATCATAATAATAGACCACAAGATTTCATATTTCAATACACATCCCATACATAGAGATAAAAATCATTCATATGGTGAACACCTGGTAACCGACATTAACAAGATGCATATATAAGAATATCCCCATCATTCCGGGACACCCTTCGGATATGATATAAATTTCGAAGTACTAAAACATCCGGTACTTTGGATGGGGCTTGTTGGGCCCGATAGATCTATCTTTAGGATTCGCGTCAATTAGGGTGTCTGTTCCCTAATTCTTAGATTACCAGACTTAATAAAAAGGGGCATATTCGATTTCGATAATTCAACCATAGAATGTAGTTTCACGTACTTGTGTCTATTTTGTAAATCATTTATAAAACCTGCATGTATTCTCATCCCAAAAATATTAGATTTTAAAAGTGGGACTATAACTCACTTTCACAGATTTTTTTTACTTCGTCGGGAAGTAAGACTTGGCCACTGGTTGATTCACGAACCTATAACAATATATACATATATATCAAAGTATGTTCAAAATATATTTACAACACTTTTAATATATTTTGATGTTTTACGTTTATTAAGTCAGCTGTCCTCGTAAGTAACCTACAACTAGTTGTCCACAGTTAGATGTACAGAAATAAATCGATAAATATTATCTTGAATCAATCCACGACCCAGTGTATACGTATCTCAGTATTGATCACAACTCAAACTATATATATTTTGGAATCAACCTCAACCCTGTATAGCTAACTCCAACATTCACATATAGAGTGTCTATGGTTGTTCCGAAATATATATAGATGTGTCGACATGATAGGTCAAAACATTGTATACGTGTCTATGGTATCTCAAGATTACATAATATACAATACAAGTTGATTAAGTTATGGTTGGAATAGATTTGTTACCAATTTTCACTTAGCTAAAATGAGAAAAATTATCCAATCTTGTTTTACCCATAACTTCTTCATTTTAAATCCGTTTTGTGTGAATCAAATTGCTATGGTTTCATATTGAACTCTATTTTATGAATCTAAACAGAAAAAGTATAGGTTTATAGTCGGAAAAATAAGTTCCAAGTCGTTTTTGTAAAGGTAGTCATTTCAGTCGAAAGAACGACGTCTAGATGACCATTTTAGAAAACATACTTCCACTTTGAGTTTACCCATAATTTTTGGATATAGTTTCATGTTCATAATAAAAATCATTTTCTCAGAATAACAACTTTTAAATCAAAGTTTATCATAGTTTTTAATTAACTAACCCAAAACAGCCCGCGGTGTTACTACGGCGGCGTAAATCCGGTTTTACGGTGTTTTTCGTGTTTCCAGGTTTTAAATCATTAAGTTAGCATATCATATAGATATAGAACATGTGTTTAGTTGATTTTAAAAGTCAAGTTAGAAGGATTAACTTTTGTTTGCGAACAAGTTTAGAATTAACTAAACTATGTTCTAGTGATTACAAGTTTAAACCTTCGAATAAGATAGCTTTATATGTATGAATCGAATGATGTTATGAACATCATTACTACCTTAAGTTCCTTGGATAAACCTACTGGAAAAGAGAAAAATGGATCTAGCTTCAATGGATCCTTGGATGGCTCGAAGTTCTTGAAGCAGAATCATGACACGAAAACAAGTTCAAGTAAGATCATCACTTGAAATAAGATTGTTATAGTTATAGAAATTGAACCATAGTTTGAATATGATTATTACCTTGTATTAGAATGATAACCTACTGTAAGAAACAAAGATTTCTTGAGGTTGGATGATCACCTTACAAGATTGGAAGTGAGCTAGCAAACTTGAAAGTATTCTTGATTTTATGAAACTAGTACTTTTGGAATTTATGAAGAACACTTAGAACTTGAAGATAGAACTTGAGAGAGATCAATTAGATGAAGAAAATTGAAGAATGAAAGTGTTTGTAGGTGTTTTTGGTCGTTGGTGTATGGATTAGATATAAAGGATATGTAATTTTGTTTTCATGTAAATAAGTCATGAATGATTACTCATATTTTTGTAATTTTATGAGATATTTCATGCTAGTTGCCAAATGATGGTTCCCACATGTGTTAGGTGACTCACATGGGCTGCTAAGAGCTGATCATTGGAGTGTATATACCAATAGTACATACATCTAAAAGCTGTGTATTGTACGAGTACGAATACGGGTGCATACGAGTAGAATTGTTGATGAAACTGAACGAGGATGTAATTGTAAGCATTTTTGTTAAGTAGAAGTATTTTGATAAGTGTCTTGAAGTCTTTCAAAAGTGTATGAATACATATTAAAACACTACATGTATATACATTTTAACTGAGTCGTTAAGTCATCGTTAGTCGTTACATGTAAATGTTGTTTTGAAACCTTTAGGTTAACGATCTTGTTAAATGTTGTTAACCCAATGTTTATAGTATCAAAAGAGATTTTAAATTATTATATTATCATTATATTATGATGTACGAATATCTCTTAATATGATATATATATACATTAAATGTCGTTACAACGATAATCGTTACATATATGTCTCGTTTCAAAACCATTAAGTTAGTAGTCTTGTTTTTACATATGTAGTTCATT
This sequence comes from Rutidosis leptorrhynchoides, assembly GCF_046630445.1. Lineage (NCBI taxonomy): Eukaryota > Viridiplantae > Streptophyta > Magnoliopsida > Asterales > Asteraceae > Rutidosis > Rutidosis leptorrhynchoides. Next base: position 246,446,814 of record NC_092343.1, read on the forward strand.
GTTAATATACTTAATGATATGTTTACTTATCATAATATCATGTTAACTATATATATAACCATATATATGTCATCATATAGTTTTTACAAGTTTTAACGTTCGTGAGTCACCGGTCAACTTGGGTGGTCAATTGTCTATATGAAACCTATTTCAATTAATCAAGTCTTAACAAGTTTGATTGTTTAACATGTTGGAAACATTTAATCATGTAAATATCAATCTCAATTAATATATATAAACATGGAAAAGTTCGGGTCACTACAATACTAAGATATATTATATATCATAATATCATGATAATATAACAATTTAACATCTCATTTGTTATAATAAACAATGGGTTAACAACATTCAACAAGATCGTTAACCTAAAGGTTTCAAAACAACATTTACATGTAACGACTAACGATGAGTTAACGACTCAGTTAAAATATATATACATGTAGTGTTTTAATATGTATTTATACACTTTTGAAAGACTTCAATACACTTATCAAAATACTTCTACTTAACAAAAATACTTACAATTACATCCTCGTTCAGTTTCATCAACAATTCTACTCGTATGCACCCGTATTCGTACTCGTACAATACACAGCTTTTAGATGTATGTACTATTGGTATATATACTCCAATGATCAGCTCTTAGCAGCCCATGTGAGTCACCTAACACATGTGGGAACCATCATTTGGCAACTAGCATGAAATATCTCATAAAATTACAAAAATATGAGTAATCATTCATGACTTATTTACATGAAAACAAAATAACATATCCTTTATATCTAATCCATACACCAACGACCAAAAACACCTACAAACACTTTCATTCTTCAATTTTCTTCATCTAATTAATCTCTCTCAAGTTCTATCTTCAAGTTCTAAGTGTTCTTCATAAATTCCAAAAGTTCTAGTTTCTTAAAATCAAGAATACTTTCAAGTTTGCTAGCTCACTTCCAATCTTGTAAGGTGATCATCCAACCTCAAGAAATCTTTGTTTCTTACAGTAGGTTATCATTCTAATACAAGGTAATAATCATATTCAAACTTTGGTTCAATTTCTATAACTATAACAACCTTATTTCAAGTGATGATCTTACTTGAACTTGTTTTCGTGTCATGATTCTGCTTCAAGAACTTCGAGCCATCTAAGGATCCGTTGAAGCTAGATCCATTTTTCTCTTTTCCAGTAGCTTTATCCAAGGAACTTAAGGTAGTAATGATGTTCATAACATCATTCGATTCATACATATAAAGCTATCTTATTCGAAGGTTTAAACTTGTAATCACTAGAACATAGTTTAGTTAATTCTAAACTTGTTCGCAAATAAAAGTTAATCCTTCTAACTTGACTTTTAAAATCAACTAAACACATGTTCTATATCTATATGATATGCTAACTTAATGATTTAAAACCTGGAAACACGAAAAACACCGTAAAACCGGATTTACGCCGTCGTAGTAACACCGCGGGCTGTTTTGGGTTAGTTAATTAAAAACTATGATAAACTTTGATTTAAAAGTTGTTATTCTGAGAAAATAATTTTTATTATGAACATGAAACTATATCCAAAAATTATGGTTAAACTCAAAGTGGAAGTATGTTTTCTAAAATGGTCATCTAGACGTCGTTCTTTCGACTGAAATGACTACCTTTACAAAAATGACTTGTAACTTATTTTTCCGACTATAAACCTATACTTTTTCTGTTTAGATTCATAAAATAGAGTTCAATATGAAACCATAGCAATTTGATTCACTCAAAACGGATTTAAAATGAAGAAGTTATGGGTAAAACAAGATTGGATAATTTTTCTCATTTTAGCTACGTGAAAATTGGTAACAAATCTATTCCAACCATAACTTAATCAACTTGTATTGTATATTATGTAATCTTGAGATACCATAGACACGTATACAATGTTTCGACCTATCATGTCGACACATCTATATATATTTCTGAACAACCATAGACACTCTATATGTGAATGTTGGAGTTAGCTATACAGGGTTGAGGTTGATTCCAAAATATATATAGTTTGAGTTGTGATCAATACTGAGATACGTATACACTGGGTCGTGGATTGATTCAAGATAATATTTATCGATTTATTTCTGTACATCTAACTGTGGACAACTAGTTGTAGGTTACTAACGAGGACAGCTGACTTAATAAACTTAAAACATCAAAATATATTAAAAGTGTTGTAAATATATTTTGAACATACTTTGATATATATGTATATATTGTTATAGGTTCGTGAATCAACCAGTGGCCAAGTCTTACTTCCCGACGAAGTAAAAATCTGTGAAAGTGAGTTATAGTCCCACTTTTAAAATATAATATTTTTGGGATGAGAATACATGCAGGTTTTATAAATGATTTACAAAATAGACACAAGTAAGTGAAACTACATTCTATGGTTGAATTATCGAAATCGAATATGCCCCTTTTTATTAAGTCTGGTAATCTAAGAATTAGGGAACAGACACCCTAATTGACGCGAATCCTAAAGATAGATCTATTGGGCTTAACAAACCCCATCCAAAGTACCGGATGCTTTAGTACTTCGAAATTTATATCATATCCGAAGGGTGTCCCGGAATGATGGGGATATTCTTATATATGCATCTTGTTAATGTCGGTTACCAGGTGTTCACCATATGAATGATTTTTATCTCTATGTATGGGATGTGTATTGAAATATGAAATCTTGTGGTCTATTATTATGATTTGATATATATAGGTTAAACCTATAACTCACCAACATTTTTGTTGACGTTTTAAGCATGTTTATTCTCAGGTGATTATTAAGAGCTTCCGCTGTCGCATACTTAAATAAGGACGAGATTTGGAGTCCATGCTTGTATGATATTGTGTAAAAACTGCATTCAAGAAACTTATTTTGTTGTAACATATTTGTATTGTAAACCATTATGTAATGGTCGTGTGTAAACAGGATATTTTAGATTATCATTATTTGATAATCTACGTAAAGCTTTTTAAACCTTTATTGATGAAATAAAGGTTATGGTTTGTTTTAAAATGAATGCAGTCTTTGAAAAACGTCTCATATAGAGGTCAAAACCTCGCAACGAAATCAATTAATATGGAACATTTTTAATCAATAAGAACGGGACATTTCACTATAATCTATTTCTTATCGAAAATCCTTCATCTGATCGTACGAGATGAATCCCTCAACCAGTTCGAGTCCCTCAGATTTCGATAGCTATTCCGATAGTTATTCTGACAGCTATTCCGACATGGATATTCACCTAAGCTCTGAAAGCGGTGTCATCAGAATGAATCAATCAATCAGCCATTCTCAATTCATCTGATGGGTTCGTAATCGACTTAATCAATGGAGATGAGAAGAGGGCGATCCTTTTCACCCACCAACCCGCACTCTTGATAAAGAACCTGAAGCACTTACCGGCGAAACCACTCGAAACACCATTTTCACACTCATTTCCAGATTATCTCTCCACGATTACATTCTATCTAAAATTCTAAACCTTATTCATCCGTTCGTTCCGACCGACAATCATCCCGGAATAATAGAAGAATTCAACGAGCTTCGCGCTCAAGTAATCAATTTAGAAAATATGGTGCAAAACGTACCAGCTTCAACAACAATCCACGCCTTAACATCTCGTTATGTACCTCGAGCATAATCATCGTCCTACGAATCGTTCTACATCATTTATCTTCTTTCGACATGGTGATTATGTGATCTCTAATATGTTAGAGATTATATATTCTTGTTCTAACGATAAATCAAATGAGTTTAATATCATATTGACTCATTAAATCCATGATTACATCTGAAGAAAATATATATGTATATATGTTTTCAAAAAGGTAGTAATTAAAAATTCTTTTGTACAAACTGTTAATGGTGAAAATATTTTAACGGGTAGGTAATACCCGAGGAATATTTAAATTTCACATTAATAAGTTACACTGTATATTCTTCGAATCTGATTCAACAGTTATTCACTATCCTATTTACAACCACCGAGATACGTATCCGTTCACCAAAGAATAACTATGTTCATTCAAATTCAATTTCATATTTGGATTTTGACCTATCAGAATCCAACAAGTGGCATAATGAAGAAATAATGGACACAGTAAAAATTGATTAGAAACAGACTAATTAACAATATTAAATTTTATTAAGAAACCACGCTAACAAAATCCTAGCTAACTGTTCCTAGTTAACTGTTAATTTCGTATTACATTTTATTTATCGCAATTTAATTATCGCAATTTATTTTATCGCAATTTATATTCTCGCAATTTTATTTATTGTCATTTAATTTCTGTTATTTACTTTACGCACTTTATTTATCGTCATTTAATTTTTGTTATTTATTTTACGCACTTTAAATATCGGGACACGTATACAAGTTTTGACATATCATATCGACACATCTATATATATTATTTGGAATCACCATAGACACTCTATATGCAGTAATGATCGAGTTCTCTATACAGGGTTGAGGTTGATTCTATAATAATATATATACTTTGAGTTGTGATCGAGTCTGAGATGTATACGGGTCACGACACGTATTAATTAATTCGAATATTATATATTAAACTATATATGAATTATTGGACTGTCAACTGTGGACTATCGACTGTGGACTAATAATATTGGACAATTAAAATGAATCAAAATATTGATTATAACATATGAAACTAAACAATTCTTCAAGTTTGCCACTTGATTTCATTCTAAACCTCGTTTGTATCTTGACGTTTACAATCTGCGTTCAAACCTTTCATGATTCTTGAAAACGCCTCAATTGAAAGGATGAACCAACCGCACTTCATCTACGGAAGGAAAGATTTGTGCATATAGTTATGCACCTGAGAAACTCTCAGCAGCTGAGTAAAAGTTTAACACGTAGCCGCGTCAGATCCTTTGGCATTTATTAGCAAAAATAACTTTGCGATCCCTTTTCAAAGTAGCAAATTTTGTCACAGCTTCAGCAAATCAACTTCGACTTTTCGTTCGAAACAACCTTATTATCACCTTGACTAATATGTATGTATTTTATTGTTACCGGGAACCTTTTATATTCCACAATATTACCGTCAGCGTTTAATCATCTAAAAACACAATTCTTTTGGAATCACCTCGGATTGATAACCAATGATTCGGATATGGTAGCAGTAAATGTAGAGGAATCGGCAATCAGTACTTTGAAAATTCACAGCGTATCTACATCAACAGTCATATGTATAACATTTATCTTCTAGAATAATGACCTTCCATTCTGAAAGTTTGAAAAGCACTCAGTCTACAAATTAATACTCTGAATATTGAAAAAGCTGAATGAAACAGCAGAAACCGTAGACAACCGTAAACGATCTTAACAGCCAGAAGTTTGATAATAAAGAATAGTTTGTTGGAAAAGCTCAGAAAAGTTGGAACTGGAAAACGGATTGAGCTAACCATGAAGGAGACCAAGGACAAATACAAGGATCAAACCCTATATTCAAAGAATCCAGGTAATTCTGGATTCGATGAAACCTTCAACGAATATTTTGCTCCGTACTCATGTTAAAATCTTGCGGAAAATCTTTCTCCATCAACCATCGAACTTAGAAATTCCAAAATATCATCATCAATATCTTCGATATTTCTGAGGATATTTTCAAAAATATTCTCGTCCGAAATTATATACCTCTTCGTGCTTCCTATATATCATTATATTGGAAACATTCAAGAGAAAATTTGGTACCGAAAAGTAGATTATGCGAAACTATGAAGAAAGCCGTGGACAAATCACAAAGAATAAGTTTGATTTCAAAGAATCTAAATGATTCAATGTCTGCTGAAGTCTTTAGCGAATATCTTGCTCGTTACTCTAAACCCTTGCAGACAATAGTCTCCGTCATTATCTGATCTTAGATATTCAAAGATATTATCGTATCTTTCATTATAAATATCCTCCATATTTCTGAAGATATTTTTATAATTATTCTTATCTGAAATCATTAATCTCTTTGTGCTATCAGTGTTACATCATATAGAAAATGTTAGTTTCTATATTATGTAAACTTTCGAGTCTAAAATATGAATGTTTTTGAAGTAGTGTTGGGAACTGATGCACGAGTTAGTATAATATAATGACACTTGATCAACGTGATTATATTAAAGTAAGTCATGATGAGTTTCTAATGAAACGTGATGATGGTTCACAGTAGATCATACCGTCATCATGTGTCATGTTACATAACTCTTTTATTCTACTTAACTTCTGAACATATCAAGAAAATGTATTCTTGATGGATCTATCTTCTGTGATGTTGATAAATTTGAAAATCAAATCGTGCTATCACGTTCTTTCCTGCTTAGAACATTATAATCATTCAAAACTCTATATCCACTAATTCTGGACCATTATTCGTTTGATTTGAAGTCGGGAAGAGAAAACAAAAGCATAGAGCTTTGAAATATAAGGGAGAATAAAACGCCCGATAACAACACATGAATTACAAACCGTGTATATCAATGTTTATCGCAACATAAAGACACGGGAGAATTAAAAACATTATAATCCCGAGGGCGAAGTATAAGAAAGCGGATTCCTCTGGTGGAAGTTGGAAAATGAGAATGATTGTTGCGAAAATAAGGATGAGGACGAGGATCAGAACGGGATTAAGCATTCTCAGAATCCTTTGGATATATGAAAACAAGAAGTAAAGTATAGGAATGGTGATAATAATGGAACGGAAGAGTTTAATTTATAATGAAAATATCAGACAGAGTAATTGAAGCAGATCAACGCATTTAATTCGAGAGATCTTAATTTCCTTATTCGCTGAAGAATCAGATCTTAAAGATCTTCAAGATTTTCTTTTAAATTCCTTGAATTTCGGAATTCAAGCCTGACTACGTCAAAAGTTAAAAACAAATCTTTGTTTTTCATTTCATTCTTTTGTAAATAGCTTCATTCGTACTCTTCGAATAATCGAATTATTTTTATCCATATTACTCAATGATGATAAAACTATATTTATCAACTCATATTCGTCATGAAAACATTTTTATAGTTAGCCATGACGACCTCACTCAAATTTCGGGACGAAATTTCTTTAACGGGTAGGTACTGTGATGACCCGAAAATTTCCGACTAAATTTAAACTTAATTTTATATGGTTTCGACATGATGAGCAAAGTCTATTTAATTGAATCTTAAAAATTTTGAACTAATTAGAATGGATACATTTAACCTTGACTATTCTCGACGATTCACGAAAAATTGTTTGTAAATAAATATGTATATAAATATAAATGTATATAATAATTTAAATTAATAAAATACACTTTAATCAATTAAGAATTTGAGAATACAAAATAATATTTAGATTTATTAAGTTGTTATCAAAATAAGTATATATATATATATATATATATATATATATATATATATATATATATATATATATATATATATATATATATATATATATATATATATGTATGTATGTATGTAAAATCCATGTTTGTGTATTAAATATTTAGTGTACATATATATATATACTACATAATCAATTATATAATAATATTTAATATAATAAGTTTAATTATAATTAAATTATAGTTATTGTAGTTAATTTTCTTTTTACATCTAATTAGTATTATTAGACATGAAAATGGACATATATAAATAAATTGATATATTATTAATACTAATATTATTATAGTTAGTATCATTATTTGTATCTCAATAGTATTTTTATTAGTTTAGTATTAGTACTAATAATTTATAACATTAACAATAAAAAAATTTATGAACTACATATATCATCAAAAATATAAACAAGTATATATATATATATATATATATATATATATATATATATATATATATATATATATATATAATTGAATACAAATACAGATTTTATATGTACATAAATAGAGTTACGGTTAAATATAAATAAATGCAGAAAGGAAATAGTATTCAGTTGCACATCGTTCTCATCTGTTGTAAATTGATTTCCAAATCTTCAAATAAGTACCAATCATGCTCCAATCCATAGACAACATCCAAAAATCTGTATCAACTCAGTAACCCACTTTTATTTATTTATTCGTATGTCTGTCCTTGAGAATATTTCTCTGTCGACACATTGGTGTTATAATAATCGAATAGCCTGTGAATTTAACTAACACATTCAACTTTCCATTATCAAATCACTCAAATAACCACTGCTGCAACAATACTTCTATTTTTCTGTTTTGGTCGAAAACTAATCACCACCCTCGCCACTTTTACAAACCACCACCAAGCTCAAACTGCCATCTACTGCTTTCTTTTATAAATGTTCGAGCTATAGAGAAATCTCCACCTTAAACCCATCACCTTTCCTAGCTTGACGACCATCATTATCATCAACTGAAGACTCACCATCTTATCACCATATTCGTGACCCATCAAGACCCATAATAAAACCGTTACCCATGTAAATCATAACCAGACCTCATGATTTTTTTTTCTGTCTAGTTCCGTTTGTATCTGTTCGTCTGACACCCTTTTAAGGCTGCTGCAATCGTTCATTTTCTTCCTTCTAGCCGATATATATTAAAATAGAAAACCCACTAAGGAAAAGTATTACTTGTTTAGTCTTATCCACTTTAACAATCCACTACAATAAAGATCATGATTTAAGAATCACAACTTGAGGTATTCTTTATGTTTGTGGGATGAAAACCAGGTACCCACCTATTTATTTATGTCAAATTCCACAAAACAAATCAACACCACTTGCAAGTGAATGGCTGCGTTTTTTTTTTTTTTTTAAAAACAACTTAGATAGTGCACGACTTCTGCTGTTGCTGTTGAGTACGTACTAATTTCTATTATTGTTAAACGTTGAGGTATAAATGAAGCCACAAAAATTATACTTAATGATATAATATAGTAATCATGAGTGGATGATGAGCTGTAAACTTGCTTCCTTATGTTGCAAGTTGATTTTGAAGGAATTAAAGGTTCTTTATCAAATGTTTATTAATATTTGAGAGATGTGGGACAAACTCGAGATTTATGGTCGACAAATGGAACACTTTATTAGAAGATATATTTTTACGAATAATAATAAAGATAGTGATGATAGGTGATCATGATAATTATATTAATGATAGTAAACAGATAAAGTGATGTTGATACGAGAAGAATAGGATTGATGATGATTTAACGATGACTAGGAACGATTTGGTGAGGATAAAGTAATGGAACGATGATGATAATTCTGATGAGATGATTACGATTACGGGCGAGTGATGATGATGAAGAATCAAAGTCGTGACCTACTAGGTTATTTTATTTTCTGTTTCCGGTATTGGATTGGATCGAGACATACAAATCAATTCTTGGGCTTGTAAAATCGATGTTGGGTCAGAATCATTCTTGCACTCAGTGGGCCGATAGGTTATTGGATGATGGGCTTATGTTCTTCTTTTTGGGCCGAAAGACACTGAGACCAGTCGGGTTATATAAATTAAATTAGGTATTAAGATAGAAAGGTAATTAGCAGTGGAAGAGTTAATGGGTGTGTTGGTTAACGAGGGGTCTCAGGTTCAAGCCCAATTCGTGGCGTTTATTTCTTTTTAAGACTTTTAAAGGTATAAATTTTTATTTTTACTTCTATTATTATTATTATTATTATTATTATTATTATTATTATTATTATTATTATTGACATTGCTAGTAATAGTTATTATTGTTATAATTGTTATTATTACAAATATAATTATCATTACTTAGAATTATTGTTATTATTATTATCCTTATTATGAACATAATACAAATTATTATTATAGATATTTTTATTTGTATCCTTTTACAAGTTGTTAGTATTATTATTGTTATTATCAACAAAAGTATTAGAAGTAACATTATTATCATTGTTAATAAAATTAACATTTTTATCAATATTACTATTATCAGAATTATTTTTATTTTTAAACTAATATTACTACAATTGTTAATCTTACAAAACAAAATATATATACATATATATATATATATATAAATATATTTATTATATAAAGTATACTAATACTACATAAAATTTCATTTTAACCAAATACATTAACTAAATATCGAATTAAATATCATAATGTAAAGTAAGTATTAATAAAATTATATATATAATAATATTAATATTAAAACATAGAACAATATGTATACACTTGTTTGATTACGATTATTCGTTTTAATATAAATATACAAATGATATAGGTTCGTGAATCCAAGGCCAACCCTATACTTGTTCAATGTCGTTCTATGTATTTTTACTACAAAATACATTAGGTGAGTTTCATTTACCCTTTTTACTCTTTACGTTTTTGGGCTGAGAATACATGCAAATGCTTCATTAACTGTTTTACAATATTTATATGCGTGAGTTTCATTATTCCCTTTTTTTTTAAATGCTTTCGCAATATATATTTTTGGGACTGAGAATACATGCTGTAACGACCCTGGTTTTTCCTACGTTATTTATTAATAATTATTATTATTAATACGCTTGATTAAACGAATGTATGTTATTACATTTACATGTTGCTTTAATTGCCCGTACTTGAACTTTAAATGCCCGAAACGTCTTTGTGACACCCGGAACTTGCACGAATAATATTTTAAGGTATTATTTACATTCATGATTAATTTTATTAATCATTTTAATTAACTAAGATGGTTAGTTAATTACTTGGGCTTAAGTTGGACTTATTTGGATTATTTGCAACTTGGGCTTTAATTAGTGTAATGGACTCTTGATTAAGACTCACAAGCCCACCCTACTTCTTTTAATGGACATTAAGCCCACTCTTGCATACTTGTAAGTATCATTTAAACATAAACTAACTAGTTACTTGCTTAAGGAATCTAGTTGCCTTATAATCCCCATGAGACTAACCCTTTTATCCATCTTTTGTAAGCTTTAACACCAAGTAACCACAAAACAAACCCATTCCCCCTTGCTTATGCTGCTGGCCGAATTGTTTGAGGCCTTTAGAGAGGTCATTTGCTTTCATTTATTCATTACTTCATTCCTTGTATCTCTCATTCAAACACACACACACTTTACTTGCAATTTTCTTCTCTCTTTTTCTCTCAAGTTCTTTGTTCTTTGTAAGTAATTTGAAGACATTTCTTCTTCTTCTTTCTCCCTAAAAACCGTGGCCTTTTACCCCTTAAACATCATCATCAATTGTTGTTTGTTTACTTGTTCTTACTTAATGTTTGAATACATGTAGTTACTAGTTACTTGTTACTTACTTTCAAGCTTTCAAGAAGCAAACTTTTTAGTTTGATTTCTTCATGTATATCTTGTATTTAACAAGAACATCAAGAACATAATCTATCTAGTTATGTTCTACATATTTTGTTTCAAAAGATTTAAAGTTATAATCTTTATAATTGTTACTTGTGTTCTTGTTTGTTGTATGTTACTAGAATACCACCTTCATGGTTGGTTTAGGCTTATCATTCATTTTCTTTATTTCTTATTGTTAGTTGCTTACTACACATTTGAACAAGGACATGAAACCAACAAGAGCTTACACTTTGGTGCAAGTATCATGGATCCAACACTTGGTTGTGATCTTTCTTAGTGTTCATGAACTTGTTCATAAACTTACATGTAACCTTGGTTCATCAAACACTTACAACACTTGCACTTGAGTTATGATGGACAAACCTTGGTCAAAATGATGTTAACACATCAACGAGTTGTACACTTTAAGCTATACGCATCAAGGATGAGAACCGTGATGAACATCAAGCACCGAGACAACCGGAACTCTCCAAAACCCACTGTTCTGTCCAAAACCTACTGACCTGATGCTTCTGGAACAGACCAGCAGACCTGGGCTGTTCTAACCTTGATTTTTAGATAGAACTTTTCGAGTAGATAACTTTTCATATAGGACTCGTCTTAATCCGAGTTACGGTTTAGGATTTATGGCCCTCCGATCGTTACCATGTTCTTTAACGTTGTGCAGAAATTTCTGACCTACTCGCACTTAGACCGTCGCCACGGTCAAACCAAGACGAGTTTGCTTCTGTAAATTTTACCACACTTAAGGGACTCATAGACGGAGCCATGACCACTGGTCTCACCTTAATTCAGTAAGGGTAGAGGCCGTGGTGACTGACCGAAGTCAGCCTTTGTTTTAAACGACTTTCATAAACGAGTCTTACTTGTTACCTTTTGTTTAATGATGATTGATGATGACCCTTATGACCTTAATTACGTACTTGTAAACCTTTTGAGACGACTTATTGACTTAGTGCTATTTGACTTAGGTTGAGGACGTTTGGACCGTTACTTGCACACCACTTTCCCGACTACTACCTTACCATTACTACTAATCATTGTGAGTTATAGCATTCCCTTTTTACTTTAACTTATTTTGGGAACTGAGAATACATGCGGATTTTATGTTTTACATACTAGGCACGAGTACTTAAACTTATATATGTGTGGGTTATACAACGGCAGAAACATTCCCTTTAGCTCGGTAACGTTTAGTCATTGGTTTTTGAACCGGTGAACGCGAATCTTAGATATGGATCCATAGGGTTTGACATCCCCACTCGGGCTAGTAGCGCTAGCATTTAACGAGTGTTTAATACTTCGAGGTTATACGCACTTGCCAAGTGCACTTTAAGGGGGTACATTAAACGTTAAGTTAGTTACCGGGTGCCCACGGTTAAGCATATACTTTTACATACTTTTGAATCGCTCGTTGTAGCACTGAAATCTCGTGGCCTACTTACATTACTGTTATACTTAAACTATAGCTCACCAACCTTTGTGTTGACCTTTTTAAGCATGTATTTTCTCAGGTGCTTGAAGTCGCTTCCGCTATCTTACTAGTCGTGCTGTAGAACCCGCTGCCTAGAGTTGTTATCGCATGACTACTTATGTTGCATTCAAACTTTTTACTTATGAACTTATGTTATGTAACGACCATTATGGTCACATACACTTATTTAATGCTTCTACTTAGCGAAGCATACTTTTGATTTGTAAAACAATTGACGTATGTTATGACGTCACTTTTATTTATGAATGTAAACTCTGTTTTGAAAACGCATATAGTACTTAACCTTGTAATGATCCTGTTGTTGATGGTCCGTACATGATGATTTAGTACGGGGCGTCACATTTGGTATCAGAGCATTGGTTGTAGGGAATTAGGATGCATTAGTGAGTCTAAGACCGACCCGAGTAGGATTCACTAATAGGGCTAATCTACAACTTGTTAGTTTACTTGTTTCCGCTGAACTTACTGCATGCTGCTGCTTACTGTTACTGCTATATGCCGTATGCTACTACGTGATTTCACTACTGCATGCTATTACTTGCTTTCGATTGCATGCTAGTTTCGTACGATTACTGATATTGCCATGCTACTTATTGTTATACATGATTTAAACTGTTGGCCTATTAATTGCTTGCTTTATGACATACTGACATGGAAAATTTATTTTTCCTTGTTCAGATGTCGGACGTTCCACCTACTGACATCCCGAGCGGCTCAGGCCCCGTTGTTCCACCCACTGCTGCACCTGTTGCTGCTGCTGCTGCTGCCGACATTCCGGCCCCGACACCCACTGGCGACCCCGGCGCCTCTAGTTCTGGAGCTAGCTCTAGTGTGCCTATCCCGGCGTCTTCTTCCAGACCCCTGAGGCAACTGGCTCGCATTGGTGGCATGGAGATCCCCGCGGAGTTCGGGGAAGGTCCCTTCCGCAATCACTGGGGCACACCTTGCCGACGCACTGCCGACGGCCGCTTAGCCATGATTACGCCAGGCCGACACCAACAGATGTTGGCCGCTTTCGGATATGTTGAGCCACCCGCGCCACCACCGCATGATTCAGACGACGGTTCTTCCACCGATGCTTCTTCAGATGACACCTCATCTGACGACTCCAGTGATGAGGAGGATCCCGCTGACCGACCGATTCAGGCACCTTCTACCCCGCCGAAGAAGCGGTATCGCTTCGCTGGCATAATTCCTGGTCGTACTGTCACTGACGCTTATGGTCGGCGTCGTAGGATCACTGCTCGTAAACGGCTGGTGCCGTACCCCGCCGACCCACTGATATTACCGTCTCCACCCAGAGCCGGACCATCCACTTCAGCACCACCAGCTCCACCTGCACCGCCAGCACCACCTGCCCCACCATCTTCCTCTAATGAGGGAATGAGGCGGGAGATTGAGATTCTCCAGACTCGAGTTACTGAGCTCGAGGAGCAGTTGGCTCATGTTTTGGACATCTTGTACCCACCATCGCCGTAGGACTTTGTACTAGATTCTGTATTGTAATCTCTTTTGTAATTTCATATTTCACTTGTGTAATGTACGAACTTATTGTAATGTATGAACTTATTATCATTAATGAATGGAATTTGTGTTGTTACTTTGTGCGCAAGTGTTCTATTTACGTTATCATATCATGGTTTTGTGGTACTTATATATGCTTGCATTACTTGATCAACATGTGTTGTGCTGTTTTCATGTTGGTTGTTATACTATATTATTATTATTTGCATAATGGATTTTGACTTGAGTCAAAATGTTTGTATAGAACATCATGGCCAACGGGAGATCTATCCCCACCGCGGCACAAATTGAGGAAATGATTAACGAGCGAGTCGCTGCTGCACTAGCTGAAAGACAACCCCAAGTTCCACCACCACCGCCTGTCAATCCACCTGTCGTCCGAGATGGGTGTACTTACAAGGAATTTCAAAACTGCAAGCCACACTACTTCAGTGGCACTGAGGGACCCGTCGGTCTCACCAGATGGTTCGAAAAGTTGGAATCGGTATTCAGGGTTAGCAACTGTTCTGAGGCTAACAAAACGAAATTTGCATCTTGCACACTTTCGGATGGCGCGCTTACATGGTGGAATACCATGGCCCAAGCGAAAGGAATTGATGAGGCGTATGCTACGCCTTGGGAAGAATTTAAATGTGCTATGATCGAGGAATACTGTCCGAGAACCGAGATTCAAAAGATGGAAATCGAATTTATGCAATTGAAAACCTTAGGGAACGACCTTAACAACTACAACCGTAGGTTTTTGGAATTGGCTCTTATGTGTCCAACCATGGTCACCCCCGAATTTAAGCGTTTGGAGAAATACTTCTCGGGACTTCCTAAGTCCATCAAGGGTAATGTTACCTCATCCAAGCCACCAAGTGTTCCCGAAGCAATGCGCATGGCGCATACTCTCTTGAATCAAATCATCCTTGACGAGCCGGAGAAGGCTAAGTTCGAAACTGTTAGTGGTGAAAAGAGGAAATGGGACAACAACCACAACAACAACAGGGGTAGGAACTATGATCAAAACCCGGCAAAGCGACATGAAGGGTTTAGGCAAAACAACAACATGCACAACAACAACACCAACCCCAACAACAACAACCGCACCAATCCGAACTACAAAGGAACCTTACCACAATGCAATAGGTGCTACAAGCACCACACTGGGTATTGCAATGTTATCTGTGAGAAGTGCCAACGATCTGGACATGTTGGCAAGGATTGCAAGGTTACCACTTTGAATGTGAAGCCAAACCACAACAACAATGGGCCTAAGAAGTGTTATGAATGTGGAAAGACGGGCCATTTCAGAAACGAGTGTCCTAACAAGCGTAAGGATGGCGGACCACCACGTGCTAGAGCCTTCAATGTTAATGCAAGGGACGCTCGCGACAACCCCGACTTGGTGACAGGTATATTCAAGATCAACAATCTTTTAGCTTCTGTCCTATTTGATACTGGTGCCGATAGGAGCTATGTGTGTAGACATTTTTGTGATAAGTTAGATTGGTCGTTAGTTCCCTTAAAGGAAAGTATGCTTGTCGAGGTAGCCAATGGAAAACTTGAAAAGGTTGACCATATTAGTCGTGGAGCTATTATCAACATAGCTGGTGCAGATTTCGAAATTGATTTGATACCTATCAAACTGGGAAGTTTTGACGCGATCGTCGGTATGGATTGGTTGAGCAAGATAAAGGCCGATGTTATCTGTGGAGATAAAGCACTTCGCATACCACAAGGAGATGGTGAACCACTGGTTATCTATGGAGAGAGATGTACCTCGAAGTTGAACCTCATTAGTTGCGTGAAAGCGCAAAAGATTATGAAGAAGGGACGCTTTGCTGTCCTAGCACATGTGAAAGCGGTAGAAACTGAGGTGAAGAACGTGAACGATGTGCGTATTGTGAACGAGTTTTCCGATGTCTTTCCCGAGGAACTGCCTGGATTACCGCCACCGAGGGCAGTAGAGTTTCAGATTGACTTAGTGCTAGGAGCTGCACCTGTAGCTCGCGCACCTTATAGACTCGCACCTTCCGAGATGCAAGAATTACAGAGTCAACTACAAGAACTATTAGATCGAGGGTTTATCCAACCAAGCTTCTCACCTTGGGGCGCACCTGTGTTGTTTGTAAAGAAGAAGGATGGATCCTTCCGTATGTGTATCGACTACCGTGAACTCAACAAATTGACTATCAAGAATCGATATCCTCTTCCACGAATTGATGATCTTTTTGATCAACTACAAGGATCGAGCGTTTATACAAAGATCGATTTGCGATCCGGATATCACCAGCTGAGGGTGAAGGAAAGTGACGTGATGAAAACTGCATTCAGGACCCGTTATGGTCATTATGAGTTCCTCGTGATGCCATTCGGTTTGACAAATGCACCTGCCGTGTTCATGGATCTCATGAATCGTGTCTGCAAGCCTTACTTGGATAAGTTTGTTATCGTCTTCATAGATGATATCCTCATCTACTCTAAGAGCGAAGAAGAACATGAGCAACACCTTCGGCTAGTGCTTGAACTCTTAAGACAAGAGCAACTTTACGCCAAATTCTCCAAGTGCGAATTTTGGTTGAAGGAAGTACAGTTTTTGGGTCATGTTGTGAGCGACCAGGGTATCAAAGTTGATCCCGCCAAGATTGAAGCCATCAGCAAGTGGGAGACCCCCACTACTCCAACGCATATTCGCCAATTTCTAGGTCTCGCCGGTTATTATCGAAGGTTTATCGAAGGATTTTCTCTGATTGCGCGTCCTTTGACCGCACTGACTCACAAGGGCAAGAAGTTCATTTGGGAACCCACACAAGAATCAGCATTCCAAACTTTGAAGAAGAAGTTAACCTCCGCACCTATCCTATCACTTCCTGAAGGCAGTGACGACTTTGTTGTTTATTGCGATGCATCGAAGAGTGGTTTTGGTTGTGTACTGATGCAACGATCAAAGGTTATTGCCTATGCCTCCCGCCAATTGAAGATTCACGAGCGGAACTACACTACACATGATCTTGAACTTGGAGCCGTTGTCTTTGCACTCAAATTGTGGAGACATTATTTGTATGGAACTAAGAGCACTATCTTCACCGATCACAAGAGTCTCCAGCACATCTTCGATCAGAAGCAATTGAATATGAGACAACGTCGATGGATCGAGACGCTCAATGACTACGATTGTGAACTCCGTTATCACCCTGGCAAGGCCAATGTTGTAGCTGACGCTTTAAGCCGAAAGGAGAGGACGGCACCTCTCCGTGTTAGGGCTCTGAACATCACCATCCATTCGAACCTCAACAACCAGATCAGAGTAGCCCAAGTTGAGGCTCTCAAGGAGGAGAACATATCTCACGAGCATTTGAACATACTTGTCTCTCGATTCGAGGTTAGAGAGTCTGGACTCCGATGTTATGCCGGAAGAATTTGGGTACCTTACTATGGAGATCTACGAAGCCTGATACTTGATGAAGCACACAAATCGAGATATTCGATTCACCCCGGTGCAGGTAAGATGTACCACGACCTTAAAGAACAGTATTGGTGGCCAAATCTTAAGAAGGACGTTGCGACTTATGTTGGTAAGTGTTTGACTTGCTCGAAGGTTAAAGCCGAACATCAGAGACCTTCTGGGTTACTTCAACAGCCGGAAATCCCACAATGGAAGTGGGAAAGGATCACAATGGATTTCATTACTAAGCTGCCGAAGACGGTGGGCGGATGCGATACTATTTGGGTTATTGTTGACCGCCTCACCAAATCTGCACACTTCCTAGCGATGAAGGAAACTGATACAATGGAAAGACTTGCTCAGCTGTACATCAAAGAGGTTGTATCTCGTCATGGTGTACCTTTATCAATCATCTCCGATCGCGATCCCCGTTTTGCTTCCAGATTTTGGCGTTCTTTGCAAGAAGCCATGGGAACTCGTCTTGACATGAGTACTGCTTATCATCCTCAGACTGACGGGCAAAGTGAACGAACGATTCAGACCTTGGAGGACATGCTGCGTGCATGTGTCATTGATTTTGGAAAGGCCTGGGAAAGGCATTTGCCACTCGCCGAATTCTCGTACAATAACAGTTATCACTCAAGCATTAATGCTGCACCTTTTGAAGCATTGTATGGTCGTAAGTGCCGATCTCCTATTTGTTGGGCCGAAGTAGGCGAAAAGCAAATCACCGGACCCGAGGTAGTCCACGAAACGACGGAGAAGATTGCTCAGATTCAAGCTAGACTTAAGACTGCCCGTGATCGCCAAAAGAGCTATGCCGATCTTAAACGGAAAGACTTTGAATTTAATGTTGGTGATCGTGTAATGTTGAAGGTTGCACCTTGGAAAGGTGTGATCCGTTTTGGAAAACGTGGAAAGTTGAACCCACGATACATTGGTCCATTCGAGATCTTGGAACGTGTTGGACCAGTTGCATACCGTTTGGATCTACCAGCACAATTGAGCTCAGTTCATCCTACCTTCCATGTGTCAAACTTGAAGAAGTGTCTTGCTGCACCCGAACTCATCATACCATTGGAAGAACTTACTATCGATGACAAACTCCACTTTGTGGAGGAACCTGTTGAGATTATGGATCGTGAGATCAAAACTTTGAAACGCAACAAGATTCCGATCGTTCGAGTACGATGGAATGCCAAACGAGGACCTGAGTTTACTTGGGAGCGAGAGGATCAAATGATGCGAAAGTATCCTCATCTTTTCCCGACTCCTCCATCTACTTCAGCTTAAATTTCGGGACGAAATTTTCTTTAACAGGTGGGTAATGTAATGTAACGACCCTGGTTTTTCCTACGTTATTTATTAATAATTATTATTATTAATACGCTTGATTAAACGAATGTATGTTATTACATTTACATGTTGCTTTAATTGCCCGTACTTGAACTTTAAATGCCCGAAACGTCTTTGTGACACCCGGAACTTGCACGAATAATATTTTAAGGTATTATTTACATTCATGATTAATTTTATTAATCATTTTAATTAACTAAGATGGTTAGTTAATTACTTGGGCTTAAGTTGGACTTATTTGGATTATTTGCAACTTGGGCTTTAATTAGTGTAATGGACTCTTGATTAAGACTCACAAGCCCACCCTACTTCTTTTAATGGACATTAAGCCCACTCTTGCATACTTGTAAGTATCATTTAAACATAAACTAACTAGTTACTTGCTTAAGGAATCTAGTTGCCTTATAATCCCCATGAGACTAACCCTTTTATCCATCTTTTGTAAGCTTTAACACCAAGTAACCACAAAACAAACCCATTCCCCCTTGCTTATGCTGCTGGCCGAATTGTTTGAGGCCTTTAGAGAGGTCATTTGCTTTCATTTATTCATTACTTCATTCCTTGTATCTCTCATTCAAACACACACACACTTTACTTGCAATTTTCTTCTCTCTTTTTCTCTCAAGTTCTTTGTTCTTTGTAAGTAATTTGAAGACATTTCTTCTTCTTCTTTCTCCCTAAAAACCGTGGCCTTTTACCCCTTAAACATCATCATCAATTGTTGTTTGTTTACTTGTTCTTACTTAATGTTTGAATACATGTAGTTACTAGTTACTTGTTACTTACTTTCAAGCTTTCAAGAAGCAAACTTTTTAGTTTGATTTCTTCATGTATATCTTGTATTTAACAAGAACATCAAGAACATAATCTATCTAGTTATGTTCTACATATTTTGTTTCAAAAGATTTAAAGTTATAATCTTTATAATTGTTACTTGTGTTCTTGTTTGTTGTATGTTACTAGAATACCACCTTCATGGTTGGTTTAGGCTTATCATTCATTTTCTTTATTTCTTATTGTTAGTTGCTTACTACACATTTGAACAAGGACATGAAACCAACAAGAGCTTACACTTTGGTGCAAGTATCATGGATCCAACACTTGGTTGTGATCTTTCTTAGTGTTCATGAACTTGTTCATAAACTTACATGTAACCTTGGTTCATCAAACACTTACAACACTTGCACTTGAGTTATGATGGACAAACCTTGGTCAAAATGATGTTAACACATCAACGAGTTGTACACTTTAAGCTATACGCATCAAGGATGAGAACCGTGATGAACATCAAGCACCGAGACAACCGGAACTCTCCAAAACCCATTGTTCTGTCCAAAACCTACTGACCTGATGCTTCTGGAACAGACCAGCAGACCTGGGCTGTTCTAACCTTGATTTTTAGATAGAACTTTTCGAGTAGATAACTTTTCATATAGGACTCGTCTTAATCCGAGTTACGGTTTAGGATTTATGGCCCTCCGATCGTTACCATGTTCTTTAACGTTGTGCAGAAATTTCTGACCTACTCGCACTTAGACCGTCGCCACGGTCAAACCAAGACGAGTTTGCTTCTGTAAATTTTACCACACTTAAGGGACTCATAGACGGAGCCATGACCACTGGTCTCACCTTAATTCAGTAAGGGTAGAGGCCGTGGTGACTGACCGAAGTCAGCCTTTGTTTTAAACGACTTTCATAAACGAGTCTTACTTGTTACCTTTTGTTTAATGATGATTGATGATGACCCTTATGACCTTAATTACGTACTTGTAAACCTTTTGAGACGACTTATTGACTTAGTGCTATTTGACTTAGGTTGAGGACGTTTGGACCGTTACTTGCACACCACTTTCCCGACTACTACCTTACCATTACTACTAATCATTGTGAGTTATAGCATTCCCTTTTTACTTTAACTTATTTTGGGAACTGAGAATACATGCGGATTTTATGTTTTACATACTAGGCACGAGTACTTAAACTTATATATGTGTGGGTTATACAACGGCAGAAACATTCCCTTTAGCTCGGTAACGTTTAGTCATTGGTTTTTGAACCGGTGAACGCGAATCTTAGATATGGATCCATAGGGTTTGACATCCCCACTCGGGCTAGTAGCGCTAGCATTTAACGAGTGTTTAATACTTCGAGGTTATACGCACTTGCCAAGTGCACTTTAAGGGGGTACATTAAACGTTAAGTTAGTTACCGGGTGCCCACGGTTAAGCATATACTTTTACATACTTTTGAATCGCTCGTTGTAGCACTGAAATCTCGTGGCCTACTTACATTACTGTTATACTTAAACTATAGCTCACCAACCTTTGTGTTGACCTTTTTAAGCATGTATTTTCTCAGGTGCTTGAAGTCGCTTCCGCTATCTTACTAGTCGTGCTGTAGAACCCGCTGCCTAGAGTTGTTATCGCATGACTACTTATGTTGCATTCAAACTTTTTACTTATGAACTTATGTTATGTAACGACCATTATGGTCACATACACTTATTTAATGCTTCTACTTAGCGAAGCATACTTTTGATTTGTAAAACAATTGACGTATGTTATGACGTCACTTTTATTTATGAATGTAAACTCTGTTTTGAAAACGCATATAGTACTTAACCTTGTAATGATCCTGTTGTTGATGGTCCGTACATGATGATTTAGTACGGGGCGTCACACATGCGCTGTTTTTATAACTGTTTTACGAAATAGACACAAGTAATTGAAACTACATTATATGGTTGAATGATTGAAATCGAATATGCCCCTTTTTATTAAGTCTGGTAATCTAAGAATTAGGGAACAGACACCCTAATTGACGCGAACTCTAAAGATAGATCTATCGGGCCCAACAAGCCCCATCCAAAGTACCGGATGCTTTAGTACTTCGAAATTTATATCATGTCCGATGGAGGATCCCGGAATGATGGGGATATTCTTATATGTATTTTGTTAATGTCGATTACCAGGTGTTCAATCCATATGAATGATTATTTTGTCTCTATGTATGGGACGTACGTTTATGAGAAATGGAAATATGAAATCTTGTGGTCTATTAAAATTATGAAATAATTATTTATGTTAAACTAATGAACTCACCAACCTTTTGGTTGACACTTGAAAGAATGTTTATTCTCAGGTATGAAAGAAGTCTTCCGCTGTACAATTGCTCATTTAAAAGATATTACTTGGAGTCATTCATGACATATTTCAAAAGACGTTGCATTCGAGTCGTCGAGTTCATCAAGATTATTATTTAGTCAATTACAGTTGAATATATTATGAAATGATTTACATATCATCAATTTTCAATATAAAGCAAGTTTGTCTTTTAAAAACGAATGCAATGTTTGTAAAATGTATCATATAGAGGTCAAGTACCTCACGATGTAACCGACTATTGTGAATCGTTTGTAATCGATATGGACTTTGTCCGGATGGATTGGGACGGGTCCTTTCAATCACGTTCCATTAAGAATTCAGCATGACTTACTGTAATATAATCACGTTGGCCAGGCGTCATTATATTATACTAACTCATGCTTCAATTCTCAACACTTCTCCAGAAACCATTCGTAATTTAAACTCGAATTTTACAGCAACTTAGAAACTAAAACAGTTTCCTTTATGATGTAATACAGAGAGTATGAAGAGATAAATAATCTCGGACAGGAATAGTTATGAAGATATCTTCAGAAATATCGAGGATATTTATAATGAAAGATACGATGATATCTTAGAATTTTAGGATAGATAGAATCAAAGGATGATGCAGAAACTTTTCTACAAGGATTTAGAATAATTAAGGAGTAAGATATTCGCTAAAGATTTCATAGGATACAGAATTATCGGGATTCTTTATGTACGAGTTTAGTCCGTGGGATTTGTCCACAGTCTCCTTCATGGTTTGCTCAATTTGTTCTTCAATACCAAAATTGAGCTTTTCCAACACGTCATTCCTTATTATCAAGATTTTGGCCATTAAGACCATCTATAGCTTTTGCTGCTTCGTCAGCATTCTCAAGGTTAACGAATCTGGATCATTGGTTGTCAATCCGAGGTGTTTTCAAAAATATTGAAGGTTTTGAACGAAGATTGTAATCGTCAAAATACAAATGATGTTTAGGATGAAATCAAGTGGCAAACTTGAAGAAAAGTTTAGTTTCATATGTTATAATCAATATTTTAATATATTTTAATTGTCCAATGTTAGTAGTCCACAATTAGTAGTCCAATAATTCATATATAGTTTAATATATAATCTTCGAATTAATTAACAAGTATTATACTGACTAGGACTCAATCTTGACCCATTGTACAACCATTGTCTTTGAAGTAATCTCAACGTATTGTGTACAATGTGTCTTACGATTTGTTTGACGTATTGTATATATATTGTCTAAGACTCAATCACGACCCATTGTACAACTATTGTCTTTGAAGTGATCTCAACGTATTGTGTACAATGTGTCTTACGATTGATCTGACGTATTTAAAGTGCATAAAATAAATAACAGTAAATAAATGACGATAAATAAAATTGCGAGAATTAAAATTGCGATAAATAAATTGCGATAATTAAAATGACAATAAATAAAATGTAATAAGGAAATAGTCATAACGGATATAGGAACAGTTAGCTAGGATATTGTTAGCGTGGATTCTTAACAAAATTTCTCATAATTTGTTTGTTTCTAACAGGTTTTATTTTGTCCAATGTTTTCTTCATTATGCCACTTGTTGGATTCTGATATGTTAAAATCCAAATATGAAATTGAATGAAAATGGTTATTCTGTGGTGAATGGATACGTATATTTGTGGATGTAAGTAGGATAGTAAATGACTGTTGAATTATGTGACGATCGCTCCAAATCCATATGGACGAACACGTCATTCATTGATTTCATTGCGAGGTATTTAACCTCTATGTGATACGTTTTGTAACATTGCATTCGTTTGAAAAGGTATTTCATAAATGAATATATAAATTCCAGGTTTTTAACATCTGATGATTTCTACGTATAGACAATCACCATTTAAATGGTTTACAATAATACATCTGTTGACAATACAGTCAAAATAAGATACATGGTAATGGTTTGGTGAATGCAAGTTTCTTGTATATAGGTTTTACATAAAAGGTGGATCACAAGATTTCAGTTGTTTCATCCGAAACGTTTATCAATCAGTTCTACAAAATTGAGCACCCTGGTAACTAAACTTTAACGTTTATATAATTTGTACCCTTTGTATAATCATCTTAATAATACACGCAAACCAACGTGTACGCTTCTCAAATAGCATACGTCCGTTAAAAGGCTAGCGCTCTAGCTCGGACGGGGATGTCAAGCCCTATGGATCCATATACTACTACTCGCGTCCACCAGTTCTTATAACTGGCAGTTACTAGTTACCAAAGCTAAGGGAATTTCGGTTCAAACTCGTTGTAGAATTTAGTATGTACTTGTATCCATTGTGTTTAAAATAAAGTACATGTATTCTCAGCCCAAAAATATAGATTTCAAAAGCAATTAAAAAGGGAGCAAATGAAACTCACGCATATAAATATTGTATATCGGTTAATAAAGCATTTGCATGTATTCTCAGCCCAAAAATATAGAGAGTAAAAGGGATCATATGAAACTCACAGTTAAATATTGATATACAATATTGTAGGAAAGCACGTAGACGCATTGGAGATAATAAGTACGAGGTTTGATTCACAAAAATACCCCCGAATATTACCCATAACCTCCTTGGCAATAACCCATATTTTCCTTAGCTCTAGCTTTCTCGGAAACTCGTTTTGAAAAATTACTTGGACAGCACTCCGTCGTAATATTTTATGTACATTATTATTTTTGTATCGCAAAAATAATAACACTAATAATAAAAATAATAAGATTAATAATAATCTTATTATTAATAATAATAATAATAATAATAATAATAATAATAATAATAATAAAATAAATAAATACGGAGTAAAAATAATATATATGTGTGTGTGATTTATCTGGCCAAAACTCGAGAATTTATAGCACTTGGCCTGAAATTAGGAGTCATGCGACTCGCATGGAAATGGCCTTCTGGCCATGCGACTCGCATGAGGACCAGGGACAGCTCACATTGTTTTGGCTCCTAGCTTGTCGACATAATATAAAATAAATATAAATATATAAATAATTAATATAATTATTTATATATTATATTTTATTCTTGTGCATAGTAGACTAGATATTTTTGGTCCGTTGCGTCGGGCGTTTCTTCTTGACTCGGGTCCCGGTTCTGGTTTCTCGAATGTCCTTTCGTACGCTGAGAAAACTTGCATTTTACATTTCGTGACTCGTACCTTTGTTAAAATATAGCCTTAAATTATTCCTAAACTATACCACTCAAAGTATATCTTAAACTTTCGAGTATTTTGGTCATTTACTTCTATAAATCATCGTCTCGCTATTTGCTAAAATACATTTTTAAAATAGTGTTTTACTGTAGCAAAGTTACTGTAGCAATTCACTGTAGCAAAGTCAATTTCACTGTAGCAAATAGTGATTTTCGAAAACACTGTAGCATTTTGAGTAATGTGGCAATTTGAAAACACTGTAGCAAATTAGTGTTTAACTGGTTCATCTTAAACGCTTTAGTTAACTTATCTAAATATCAATTGAATCAATAAACGAATGTTACTATCGTTTATTATATATATGTATATATCTTTTTAATATACATAAATCAGTTTTTAAATACACATTGGACGTTATTTATAAATAAATTTTAATAATAAATATTTCAACTTATCATATACATTCAAATAGATATTTAAACCAATAAGTTTAATGTACGGTATCAAACAATTAATACATTGTTACCTTTTCATGTTATAGTATTTATGTATCTTTTTACATATAATTGTTCGCGAATCGTCGAAAACAACCGAAGGTATTTAAATATATAAAAGTAATTCAAAAATTTTGAGATTCAGTTTTACAGACTTTGCTTATCGTGTCGGAAATGTTAATCATACAAAGATTAAGTTTAAATTTAGTCAAAATTTCTGGGTCATCACAAATTAGATTGGAAGAATGTACAGTGTAACTTATTAATGTGAAATCTAAATATTCCTCGGGTATTACCTACCCGTTAAAATATTTTTACCATTAACAGTTTGTACAAAAGAATTTTTAATCACAATCTTTATGAAAATATACCTACATATATATTTTCTTCAGATGTAATCATGGATTCAATGAGTTAGTATGATATTAAACTCATTTGGTTTACCATTAGAACTAGAATACATAATCTCTAAAACATTAGAGATTACATAATCACCATGTAGAACGAAGGTAAATGATGTAGAACGATATGTAAAACGATGATTATGTTTGAGGTATAGATTGTGAAGTTAAGGTTTGTGATGCGGAGGTTTGTGTTGTTGGTGGTACTGCCGGTGCTGGTGGTGCTTGTAATCTTTGCGCCATATACTCCAAAGTCACAACTCGAGCGCGAAGCTCGTTGACTTTTCCATTACACCGGTATGATTGGTGATTAAAACGAGGAGATGAATAAGGTTTAGAATCTGAGATATTATATAATCATGGCGAGATATTCGGGAAATGAGGGTGAAAATGGTGTTTCGCACTGGTTCGCCGGTAAGTGCTTCAGGTTCTTTGCCAAGAGGTGAATTTGATTGGTGGAAGGAATCACCTTCTTCGCGTCTCCATTGATTAAGTCGACTATGAACCCATTCCCAATTCATCCAGAATTGGTGATGACTGATTGGTTGATTCATTCCAGTTACACTGCTTTCGGAGCTCAGGTGGACATCCATGTCGGAATAGCTGTTGGAATCCGATGATCTCGAACTCGTTGCAGGATCCATCTTTCAAAGGAAAAATTTTCGGATATCGGATGGTATTCTAATTACATAGAATACCTATATATAGTACAAGAGTTCCCGCAGATTATGGAGGAACTTTCGGAAGTTGTCAGGCAAAGTTTACGGTAATAGATACGCTAAGATATGAATTTGTCTATACACTATCTATGCAATGCAATTAAGGCAGTAAGACGTGTCTAGACTAAGGAATGATAAGCAGGAAATTCTCAAAGAATGATAAGCAGGTATTTTCCTAGGAATGATAATCAGGTAATTTCCGACAAGAAATGATAAGCAAAACTTATAATAAGCAACTAAGGTCGAAGTCCAGACTTGCTAAGGCATCCTAACAACTATCAATTACACATACTAAGGCAAGACCTGGTTCACTAAGACCACCGCTTGGATACCAACTGTGATGGCCCGTCCAAATCCACCTGGACGAACGCTTCAAGATCTGGTCCCAGCGCGAGGTACTGACGAACGACTCCAAGTAAAGTCTTTAAAATGAGCAAATGCACAGCGGAAGGTTTCTTTAATACCTGAGAATAAACATGTTTTAAAAGTGTCAACCAAAAGGTTGGTGAGTTCATAGGTTTATTGTAAACAATAAAATTCAGTGATTTTTGATAGACCACAAGATTTTTAAATACAGTACACCTATCTCGTGTACGAAATCATTTTTCATAAATGCTTGGCAGAGGAGGGATGTACCCTTTTCTCCCCCGTAGATTGCCTCGCGAATTTTTAATAACCATACACATATCTCGTGTACAAAAATATCATACACATAACATGCGTATAAAATCATTCTCTCGATACATAACATTAGCTTTTCATTTCTTGCTTTCGATGCTTGGTAACCGACCTTAACATTTAATGCGCATAAAGAATATCCCCATAATAAATAGAACTTTCAGTCTGTAATCAATATATAAACCTCGAAGTACTAAACACCACGCCCACTAGCTCTTCCGTCTAGTGAACATTCTGGGTAGGGGTGTTAAACCCGGTAGCTACCTTTAGGATTCGCGTGAATTAAGGGCCATACCCGTTTCCTAATTCTTAGGTTACCAAGCTATAATAATCAAGAGAAAATATTCACACCAATTAGTGGCAATTATAACGTCCAACTAATCCAATCATAATCAACAGAACCGCAGTCTGTATAATAATTCATTCGAGGAATGTTTTGCTTATGTCTATCCCGTCAAACATTTATAAAAGCATTTCATGTATCCCAAAAATATAGATTGCGAAGGCATTTAATAAAGCAGTTGTAAAACAGTTATAAAACAGCGCATGTATTCTCAGCCCAAAAATGTAAAGAGTAAAAGGGAGCAAATGAACTCACCGTACGATATTTTGTAGTAAAAATATGCATACTACTGAACTGAACAATACAGGGTTGACCTCAGATTCACGAACCTATATCATTTATATATATATTAACACATATAATGGTAATCAATTAATTACATCTATTTATAATATTTATACATTTAGTGTTGTAGTTTATATAGAGTTTGTACTAAATTTTATTTATATATAATATCTTAAATTATATACTATATATATGTTTATTTTGTATATATATATATATATATATATATATATATATATATATATATATATATATATAATAAAAATGTTAATATGTTTAATATATAATTATAGTATATGTACTAAATATATTTTTATATACAAAATCTTTATTTGTTATAATATAAATATTATAATAATAATAATAATAATAATAATAATAATAATAATAATAATAATAATTTTAATAAAAATGGTACTCTTAATAATAATGAGAATTTTAATAATAATGATACTTTAAATAAATGTGATAATAAAATGATAATACTAATAAGAATGATAATAATTGTAATAATAACACTAGAAATGATAATTTTTATATAAAATGATAGTTTTAATAAAAGTGATAATTTTAATAATAATGATACAACTAATAATATTCTTAATAATAATACTAATAATAATAATAACAATAATAACTATAATAATAATAAATTTACTACTAATAATAATAATAATTTTAATAATAACAATACTAATAATGATAATTATATTAATAATAATAATGAAATTATTAATAATTATACTTATGTCAATAATAGTAATAAAAACAATGATCTTAATAATAATAATAATAATAATAATAATAATAATAATAATAATAATAATAATAATAATAATAATAATAATAATAATAATAATAATAATAATAATAATAATAATAATAATGAAATAATAATAATAATAAAAATTATACCTCACAAGAATAGGCTTAAAAAAAAGAGATGAAACTAGCCAGGCTCGAACCCCCGACCTCACGCTAACCCACTAACACCCTAACCATCCATCTGTCTGGTCCTTTTCTCAAATATAACGCGTTTTAATTTCTTTTATCCTAGTATTATTATATCTTCTTCTTCACCAAAACAAAACCCGGAACTATTCATCGTCTTTTCCGTTTTCCATTTTTACCATCATAATTAACATCGTAACCATCATCTTCTTCCTCTTCTCATGATCATAACATCGTATCATCATCATCACAAATCATGTATCATATCACCTTCATCATCATCGACTATCACTCATCATCATCAATAATATTCATTGTCTTCATCGTGATAACTTCACTGTTGTTTAGCAGAATAGAAAACAGAAGGCTTAGCAGCAGTAGCGGTGGTCTGTGGTGGTGGTTTCGACGGTGAACAACAGCAGAACAGTAGCAGCAATAGTCAACAATAAATAGGGGCAACTAGCGGTTAAAGGTGGTGATTTATGGTTGGTTTTTCAGCTGATCAGAATCAGATACAGTTAACGAGCAGCAGCTGCAGCTGCAGCCTGGTTCAACATCGATGGTGGTAGTTCTTGTTTGGTTGAGAATTGAAAATAGATCCAGCTCGATAGCAGCAGCAGTGAATACCGATGTTGGGTGGTTCACGACGGTTTCAATGTGGTGGTGTTATGGGACTATTTACATCGAAAATAAAATAAATAATAAAAAGACAGAAGTAGCAGCAGCTGCTATGGTGTCCGATGGTGGTTGTTTACGATTGAAATTTGTAGAGAGAGAGAGAAAAATGGTGAGATTGTTGTGGAGGTGGCGGGTGGTGATAATCATAGTGGTTAAAGGTGGTGGGTGGTGAGCCGATGGAAGTGATGAAGGTGTGGTGTTGATTCTTGTGTGTTTCTCGTGCAAAGATTTTAGAGAGAGAAGAAAAGAGATATGAAGATGGTGACGGTGAGAATGGTGGTTAAGGGTATTCGATGGTGGTTTCTTGATGGGGTTTGACTGAAACAGAAAAGCAGGAAGAGAATATGGTGGTTCGCATGAGAAACAATAAAAAGAAAATGGTGACAGTGTGTGATCATGGTGGTCGTTTGATGGTTAGCCGATGGTAGTTCCCGGTTGTTCATTGGTGGAAGGTGAAACTATGAAGGTGGGTTTTATTGGTGATGAAGAAGACAAGGTGTTGATGGCGAAGGTTTTAGTGTTGGTGGAAGCCGTAGGTGGTGGTAGAGGTGTTGGAATGATATTCGTTTGAAGTTTAAATCGAGAGATGGAAGTGGGTTCAAGGTGATGGTTGTCTATGGTTGAAGTGAGTTGAGGTGGTTAGTGATGTTGAAGGTGGCCAGTTTAGTTTGGTGACTGGAGGTGGAGATGGTGATCATGAAGTGGTTTTTGGGTATTGATCAACAGAAATATAGTTAGAACAAGTGGGTTTTTGGCTTCTTCATATATTCATATGTATATATATATATGTATGTATATATATGTATATATATGTATATATATATATATATATATATATATATATATGTAGTAGATAATATAATACAATATAATAATAAATATAATACTATAATAATTCACTAACACATGATGAAATGAATATAGCAGCCCTTCACTTTTCAATATATGCCAACACTTTTTATCCGAATGGTTATATCGTGCTCCGTTGCTACACAGTGGCGAATAAATGTTTTCAGAAAAATCCCATATTTTTAAATTAAGTGCGTTTATTTATTTCAGTCATTAACTGGGTAAAATTTGATTAAAAAGGTTCGTCTATTATCCATTTTTAATTCCAAGTAATATTGTACGGAGTATTAAAACTTAAATCGACAAAGTAAAATTATTTTTAATAAACGTAAATTTTACATAACTTAATTATGGTCCAACTTTACTTTTTAAACTCTCATAAATTCATATTTAGACTTGTTTAATATCAACCTTAAAAATTTGACTGAGCTCAATCCCAACAAAAAAAATAAAAATTATTAAAATTTAACAAATAGATTCTAAATATATATTTAATAAAGCTATAATTGATATAACTCATTTTCGGATCACTGTTTATTTTAAAATTACATAAGTTCCTTTTTAACTCATTTACTTTTAATCGGATTTTAATTGAGCGTTACCGTCGTTTACTAAATAAATTTGAAATCACACACATATATATTTAATATACTTCAATTACATATATTGATATATTTTAAATAGTAATTATTATAATATCATATTTTATTTTATTTTACATAATACATTCTAATAATTTAATCATATAATATGTCAAATTATTATTATATATTCATATGTTTAAATCTATATATATATATATATATATATATATATATATATATATATATATATATATATATATATATATATATATATATATATATATATATATCAATTTTCAATTAATGGTTCGTGAATCGTCGAGAATAGTAAAAGGTCAATTGAATATATGAAACAGTTCAAAATTTTTGTGACTCAACATTACAGACTTTGCTTATCGTGTCGAAATCATATAACGATTAAGTTTAAATTTGGTCGGAAATTTCCGGGTCGTGACACCCGTAATCTGTCTATCCCCCAATTCATTCCAACAAATTGGAGATCTGCACTTTCTACCATAAAGTGCTTCGAACGGTGCCATTTCGATACTCGAGTGGTAACTGTTGTTGTAGGAAAATTCTGCTAATGGTAGATGTCGATCCCAATCGTTTCCAAAATCAATAACACATGCTCGTAGCATGTCTTCAAGAGTGTGTATCGTCCTTTCGCTCTACCCATCGGTTTGTGAATGATAGGCAGTACTCATGTCTAGACGAGTTCCCAATGCTTGTTGTAATGTCTGCCAAAACCTTGAAACAAATCTGCCATCTCTATCAGAGATAATAGAGATTGGTATTCCATGTCTAGAGACAACTTCCTTCAAGTATAATCTCGCCAACTTCTCCATTTTATCATCTTCTCTCATTGGCAGAAAGTGTGCTGACTTGGTGAGACGATCGACTATTACCCAAATAGTATCATAACCACTTGCAGTCCTTGGCAATTTAGTAATGAAATTCATGGTAATGTTTTCCCATTTTGTGACGACCCAGAAATTTCTGACCAAATTTAAACTTTAATCTTTATATTATTTCGACACGATAAGCAAAGTTTGTTAAGTTAAATCTCAAGAATTTTAAACTGTGTTCATACATTCATTATAACCTCGACCAAATTCCGACGATTCACGAACCGTTATATATAAATAGATATGTATATGTATATATATATATTATAACTTTAGAATATTAATAAAGTATTAAACGTATAATACTTTACACGAACGTATTTGTTTCAATATGATTTTCGACGAAATTAAAAAAATATATATTAAATGATTGAATTATCAGAAACATTGAATTATGATTACAAGTCTCTGTTGAGAGGTCCACTATGATTTGAGAAAATCTATTCCTCTTAACGATATTCAGAATAATTTGTAAAGCTATTTATAAATAAAAACAAAAAGTGTCATTTACGAAAGTTAGACAAAAGTTAGTGGAGAATTGGTTTCCATAATATTCTATTAATCTATTTTCAAACGTACAAAGACGTTTTCAGTTTAAAAAGAACTTTATTATTAAAACGTATATAACTTTTATAAATATCTAGAATCACTTTTGACAACTCATTACTTAACCAGTATAATAAATATAACAATATTTTATTTTATTTCATTAAATATATATAACGATTTAAATTAATATTATATATATTTATACGCGTATTATACATACATAGTTTTTATACTTTTACTATACTTTAACTTTACATTTACTTTACTTTTACTTTACTTTAACTTTAATAATTCACTTTAATAATTCATACTTTAATAATTCACTTTAATAATTCATACTTTAATAATTCACTTTAATAATTCATACTTTAATAATTCACTTTAATAATTCATACTTTAATAATTCACTTTAATAATTCAAAAATCTATTATAAACAGAATTCAATAGGTTTCATTATTTCATAGAAACTTGAAAATATATTTCTCTAAACTCTCTCAATCGATATATATATATATATATATATATATATATATATATATATATATATATATATATATATATATATATATTGCTCTGTATTATTTCAAGGTATTATTAGTATACATAAAATATTACGACGGAGTAATGTCCGAGTGATTTCAAAATAGTTTTTTTGAATGAGTCGAAGCTAAGGAAATTATGGGTTATAGCTATGGAGGTGATGGGTATGGTTCATGGGTATGCTCGTGAGGTCAATCTAGTGTTTATCATCTCCGTTGCATCTACGTACTTTCCTGCAATATTGAATCTCAATATTGATACGTTCGTGAATCCGAGGCCAACCTTGCACTTGTTAAATGACGTTATATGTATTTTTACTACGAAATATAGTATTGTGAGTTTCATTTGCTCCCTTTTATATATATTTTTGGGACTGAGAATACATGCGCTGTTTTTATAAATGTTTTACGAAATAGGCACAAGTACTAAAACTAATTCTACGTGGGTTTAAACCAGAAATATACCCTTAGCTTGGTAACATTAAACTACTTGTCTATGTACGGTAGGCGTGAATCCTAAAGATAGATCTATTGGGCCTGACAAACCCCATCCTGACTATGGGATGCTTTAGTACTTCGAGGTAATTTTAAACACACCTGATCTGGTGTACTTCAGAGGGTAAAACATGAACGTTAAGGCTTGTTACCGGGTGCCTACAACTTATAGAATACTTTTATACACTTGCGAGTGTACATATTGTGACGACCCGAAAATTTTCGATCAAAGTTAAACTTTAATCTCTATATGTTTCCGACACGATAAGAAAAATCTGTAATGTTAAGTCTCGAAAGTTTTGAAATCTGTTTCATATATTCAATTGACCTTCGACCATCCTCGACGATTCACGAACAATTGTGTGTAAATAAATATGTAAATATATATAGATATAATTATAAATATAAGTGTATATATTTGTAGTAATAAGATTCAAGTTAATCATTTGAATTGAAATATAAAGTAATATATAAAATAACCAAACTATTACTAAAATGACATCTGTATATAACCAATATAATAGATATTGTAATGTATATATGAAGTACATAAAAAAAATTAAACAATTCAAATATCTTATTATATAAAATAAGTATTACCTATTTAACAAAATGTAAATTTAATACATTAAATTATATAGTTTAAATATAATTGTTATTGTTATATTAAATTATTTTTAATATAAAAGATATAAATATGAGATTTGATATATGTAATTTATTATATTCTAAATATTATTTGTATTATCATTAGATATTATTATTATCTCCATCATTAAGAATCATTATTTATATTATCATTATCATTATTTTGTTATTAGAAAATAATACAATCTATCATTTTTATCATTTATAAATTAGTATATCCTATTATTATTAGTGTTTCTATTTATTTATTTAATTATTTTTATCTGCATTATTAATATAAATACTAATAATTAATATTATTATTAGTATACTTATTATTTATTAATAAAAATTCTATAAATTATATAATAGAATTAACCAATTTGTTAGAAGTAACTATCATAGGGTACATTAGGCAATTTCTTTTCTTTATCCAGTACAACTCCAGATTTCCAAATCACAAAACAATCCAAGAATCGGTTGAGGGTACCTATCTGTTTCATTTTTTTATTTTATCTAATACACTGTGATGGTACTTTTGTCTGATAAATTTATGTGTCATAATCCAGCTTCAGTGCAATCTAATCATGAACGATATTAAGTAATATAACTTAACCTTCTCTCTTGTTTCTCTCCTTCTTCCTTCTTGGAAATTTTCCTTCGTGAACCCGTAACAACCATCACCACAATCGAACGTTACCACCTCACCTCCATCATCTCCCTTCTGTTTCCGGTTTCTAATTCAAACAATCGCCAACATCACAAACTCACCATGAACAACCATAAACCAACCGCCACCATCATCAATGAAATCCACTTGGGTTTTATGTTGTTCGAACCACCACCACAACAACCATCATAAAACTTTCACCATCACCATCTTCTATCACCACTCATTTAACCATCGTGCTACCACCCCTATCACACGGTTCAACCGCCACTCTCTTTCTTCTCTCACTCATCTTTAAATACGTGATTTTTGCTACATTCGTGATATTGTGACACAACCACCATCACAAAACCATGTTCTATTCCTATTTTTCTGCATCAATCAAAACCGCTTACAACCCACTTCTTGATTACTGCTATCTCGTTTAGAAACCAACAAAACTTGCAGCTATGCTACCATTTTCGTGTTTACAGAGAATATTATGCATTATGAACTTTTAGAATTTAAAATGGAGATAAACAAGTAATATTCAATTGTTATATATTAGTGCAATGATATGTATGGTGGGATCTGTTAGTGGAAACGAATCCTAGGGAGAATTGTGAGGAACCAAAATTATTTAATTATTCTATATTTCTTACAGCCGACACTCAACCATCTGTATTACAACGTGTGCCTTGATCCACTTTAATCGTTGTTGGGCTTCATTAGTTCTAACTGTTGGGCTACCATGATCCCGGTTTTCTATTTGAGCCATGATCGGGCTTGTGTTGCTGTTGGATTACGATGATGATGATGACGATCTATAGAGAGGATAATGATGGTGATATACATATGATGATATGGGTGATAATAATTAGGGTTTAATGATGATGATTATGATGATCGCTAATAAGAATATGATAAGTGTGATTACATAGGAGGACGATTTATGATGTTGAAAGATCTCAAAAATGGAAGAAGGTTATGATTTTATGATGAGAATTCGTTGATGATAAGCTTGATGATGATCATGACGAGTGTTATAATCTATAGAGAAAGAAGATGAGATCAGATACATAATAAAAGTTAATAAAATCATTATTAGAACAGAAAAACATATTGGCCCAGCTGGTTAGTGGTGTTTGTGCTTATTTAGAATGTCACAGGTTCGAGTCTGGGGAGCTGCAAATTTAATTTTTTTTTATGATGAAGTAGAAGGGTACAGTCAGACTGACAGGGGTGAAAAGAATTTAATCCGAGTTATAAATTAGAAGGAAACAGATGGTGGTATGGTTAAGGGTGTTGACAGGGAGCAAGAGGTCGCGGGTTCGATTCTAGGATTGGACAGTTATTTTTTTTATGCTTCAACAAAGGTAGTTCCATATTATTATTATTATTATTATTATTATTATTATTATTATTATTATTATTATTATTATTATTATTATTATTATTATTATTATTATTATTATTATTATTATTATTATTATTATTATTATTATTATTATTATTATTATTATTGTTATTGTTATTGTTATCATTATTATTATTATTATTATTATTAATGTTATTACTATGATTATTAGTAGTGATATTGATATTATTGTTATTATTAGTATTATAACACTTATTAGTATTATTATTATCATAGTTATAAGTATTAAAACCATTATTATTATTATTAACATTACTAGTGTATTTATTATTATAAATTTGTCATGCAAGTATTAGTTATCATTATTATCCTTATGATTATAATCATGAATAAGAATATTATTATTATTATTAGTAACATAGGTAGTATTACAAATACTATCATTATTATTATTAATATTATTATTATTAAACTTATAATCATTATTATCATTCTTATAAAATTATTATTTTGTTATCACCAAAACTAACAATATTATCATAAATAGATACCTTTATATAAAAATACATTACGCTATACTTTTATTACTATTATTGATATTATGTTACCAAATAAATATTTTGTATATAAAATATACTTTTAGTAATATTACATATAAGTATTTAATAATCATATGAACATTTTATATATAAATAATCATATATAACAACTTAAGTATTTTAATATAATACTAACCAAATATATATTATTATAGATATTAATTATTTTGAATATATACACAAACTAAATATATAATATATAAATTAAGATATAATAAATAAATTTGTTCGATTACGATTATGTGTATTAATAAATATACAAATGATATAGGTTCGTGAATCCGAGGTCAACCATATACTTGTTCAATGTCGTCATATGTATTTTTACTACAAAATACAGTATGGTGAGTTTCATTTGCTCCCTTTTTAAATGCTTTTGCAATATATATTTTTGGGACTGAGAATACATGCGCTGCTTTTATAACTGTTTTACAAAATAGACACAAGTAATTGAAACTACATTATATGGTTGAATGATCGAAATCGAATATGCCCCTTTTTAGTCTGGTAATCTAAGAATTAGGGAACAGACACCCTAATTGACGCGAATCCTAAAGATAAATCTATCGGGCCCAACAAGCCCCATCCAAAGTATCGGATGCTTTAGTACTTCGAAATTTATATCATATCCGAAGGGTGTCCCGGAATGATGGGGATATTCTTATATATGCATCTTGTTAATGTCGGTTACCAGGTGTTCAATCCATATGAATGATTTTGTCTCCATGTGTGGGATGTATATTTATGAGAAATGAAAATCTTGTGGTCTATTAAAATGATGGAAATGTTTATTTATGTTAAACTAATGAACTCACCAACCTTTTGGTTGACACTTTAAAGCATGTCTATTCTCAGGTACGAAAGAAATCTTCCGCTGTGCATTTGTTCAATTTAGAAACATTACTTGGAGTCATTCATGGCATTTTTTCAAAAGACGTTGCATTCGAATCGTCGAGTTCATCAAGATTATTATTAAGTCAATTATAGTTGGATATATTATGAAATGGTATGCATGCCTGTCAACTTTCAATGTAATGAAAGATTGTCTTTTCAAAAATGAATGCAATGTTTGTAAAATGTATCATATAGAGGTCAAGTACCTCGCGATGTAATCAACTGTTGTGAATCGTTTATAATCGATATGGACTTCATCCGGATGGATTAGGACGGGTCTCTACAGTTGGAATCAGAGCAGAGGTCTTAGCGAACCATGTCTGCATTAGTGTGTCTAACTGATAAGTCGTTAGGATGCATTAGTGAGTCTGGACTTCGACCGTGTCTGCATGTCAAAAATTTTGCTTATCATTTGGTGTCAAAAAATTACCTGCTTATCATTCTTAGAGAATCAATTGCTTATCATTCTTAGTCTAGACACGTTTTACTACATTGACTGCATGAATAGTGTATAGACAAAATTCATATCTTAGCGTATCTGCTACTTCATGTCTTAGCGTATCTGTTACTATAACTTTGCCTGACAACTTCCGTAGATTCCTCCGTAACTTATGGGATTTTAGTATTATATATGCATATGTAAATTATGTATTGCAGGGTACTAATCTACATCCTATAATCTATTTCTTATCGAAAATCCTTCATTTGATCGTACGAAATGAATACTACAACAAGTTCGAGTTCCTCAGATTCCGATAGCTATTCCGATAGTTATTCCGACAGCTATTCCGACATAGATGTTCACATAAGCTCCGAAAATAGCGTCATCGGCATGAATCAACCAATCAGCCATTATCAATTCATTTGATGGGTTCGTAGTCGACTTAATTAATGGAAATGCGCAGAAGGCAATCCCTTCCACTAACCGAATTCACCTCTTGACAATGAACCTGAAGCGTTTACCGGTGAACCTGTACGAGACACCATTTTCAGTCTCATTTCCGGGGTAACTCGACAAGATTATATTCTATCCACAATTCTGAACCTTATTCATCCGCTCGTTCTGACCGACAATCATCCTGGAGTAATAATTCAATGAACTTCGCGCTCGAATAATCAATTCGGAGAATATGGTGCAAAATGTACCAGCTTCAACAACATCACCGGCACCAACAGTACAATCAATAACAGCACCAGTACCATCAACAATCCATGCTTCAATATCATCATCTGTACTTTGAGTATGATTTTCGTTCGACATGTCGAATATGTAATCTCTAAAGTTTTAGAGATTATTTATTCTAGTTCCAACCGAAAAGCAAATGAGTTTAATATCATATTAACTCATTAAATCCATGAATACATCTGAAGAAAATATATATGTATATATGTTTTCATAAAGATTGTAATTAAAAATTCTCTTGTACAAACTGTTAATGGTGAAAATATTTTAACGGGTAGGTAATACCCGAGGAATATTTAAATTTCACATTAATAAGTTACATTGTACGTTCTTCGAATCTGTTTCAACAGTCATATACTATCCTACTTACATCCACCGATATACAAATCCGTTCACCACAGAATAACCATATTCATCCAATTACATATTTGGATTTTGACCTATCAGAATCCAACAAGTGGCATAATGAAGAAATAATGGACACAATAAAAATTGATTAGAAACAGATTAATTAACAATATAAAATTCTATTAAGAATCCACGCTAACAAAATCCTAGCTAACTGTTCCTAGCTAACTGTTAATTCCGTATTACCATTTAATTATCGCAATTTATTTATCGCAGTTTATTTATCGCAATTTACATTCTCGCAATTTTATTTATCGTCATTTAATTTCTGTTATTTACTTTACGCACTTTATTTATCGTCATTTAAATTCTATTATCTATTTTACGCACTTTAAATATCGGGACACGTATACAAGGTTTTGACATATCATATCGACGCATCTATATATATTATTTGGAATCAACATAGACACTCTATATGCAGTAATGACCGAGTTCTCTATACAGGGTTGAGGTTGATTCTCAAAAAAAATATATATATATACTTTGAGTTGTGATCGAGTCTGAGACATGTACACGGGTCACGATATTTATTAATTAATTTGAATATTATATATTAAACTATATATAAATTATTAGACTGTTAACTGTGAACTATCGAATGTGGACTAATAGCATTGGACAATTAAAATGAATTAAAATATTGATTATAACATATGAAACTAAACATTTATTCAAGTTTGCCACTTGATTTCATCTTAAACATCATTTGTATCTTCACGATTACATTCTGCGTTCAAACCTTTCATGATTCTTGAAAACACCTCGATCGAGAGGATGAACCAACCGCACTTCATTTACGGGAGAAAAGATTTATGCATAGAGTTATGCACCTAAAAACACTCGGAACCTGAGTAAACGTTTAACACGTAGCTGTGCTAATTCCTTTAGCGTTATTATTACCGAAAATAACTTTGCATCTGCTGTTCGAGATAGCCAATTTTGTCACAGCTCCAGCAAGACAACTTCGACTTTTCGTACGAAACAACCTTATTATAACATTGATATATTCGAGTGCTCTTTTATTGTTACCAGGGAACCTTTCATATTCCACCATATTACCATCAGCGTTTAATCATCTAAAAACACAATTTTCCTGAAACCACCTCGGATTAATAACCGATGATTCAGATATCATAGCATTAAATGCAGAGGAAACAGAAAAATGGTAGATGGTCTAAACAACCAAAAGTTTGATGATAAAGAAACGAGTGTTAGGAACGCTCGATAGAAAATTGGGTTTTGAAAAACAGATTGAGCTACCCATGAAGGAGACCAAGGACAAATACAAGGATCATACCATATATTCAAAGAATCCAGGTAATTCTAGATCCGATGAAACCTTCAAAGAATATCTTGCTCCGAAGTCATGTTAAAATCTTGCGGAAAAATCTTTCCCCATCAACCATCAAACTTAAAAATTCCAAAATATCATCATCAATATCTTCGATATTTCTGAGGATATTTTCATAAATATTCTCGTCCGAAATTATATACCTCTTCTTGCTTTCTGTGTATCATTATAGTGGAAACATTCAATAGAAAATTTAGTACCGAAAAGCAGATTATGCGAAACTATGAAGGAAACTGTGGACAAATCACAAAGAATAAGTTTGACTTCAAAGAATCTAAATGATTCAATGTCTACTGAAATCTTTAGCAAATACCTTGCATCTGACTCCAAACTCTTGCGGACAGATTTTCTTCACCGTCCTTCGATATTAGAAATTCCAAGATATCATCGTATCTTTCATTATAAATATTCTCCATATTTCTGAAGATATTTTCATAACTATTCTTATCTAAAATCATTAATCTCATCATGATATCAGTGTTACATCATATAGAAACTGTTAGTTTCTATATTCTGTAAACTTTCGAGCTTAAAATATGAATGTTATTGGATTAATGTTGGGAATTGATGCATGAGTTAGTATAATATAATGACACTTGATCAACGTGATTATATTACAGTAAGTCATGCTGAGTTCTAAAAGGAACATGATGATTCACAGATTATAACGTCATCATGTGCCATGTTACATAACTCTTTCATTCTGCTTAACTTCTGAACATATCAAGAAAATATATTCTTGATAGTCCTATTCTCAGTGATACAGGTAATTTGAGAAAACAAATCATGCTACTACCTCTCCTTCTACCTTGTATATTATAATAATTCGAAACTCCATACCTATGAATTCTGGACCGTTACTTGCGAAAAGTAAACAAAAGCATGAAGCTCCGAAATAGAAAGGGGGCATAAATCGCAGCAAATAAGAGAGCGCATTAACTGTGGATGACAATAATTATATGAGACAGAAGCAGGGACATTGAAATATAAGGGAAGATATAAAACTCAATAACAATACAGAAGTTACAAACTGTGGATATAAATACGAATAACAACATAAAGACATGATATAATTAAGAATACTATTACCCAAAGGTAATAGTAGAAGCAAACAGATTTTTCTGATGGAAGATTGAAAAGAAGGATGACAGAAATGATAATTAAGAAAACATCAATGATTAGAACGGGATTAAGCAATTCACAATCTTTTGGATGTATGAACTAAGAAAGTATAGGAATGGTGAGGATAATGGAGCGGAAGAGTTTGATTTATAATGGAAATATCAGACAGAGTAATCGAGGCAGATCACGGTATTTAATTATAGAGATCTTAATTTCCTTATTCACCGAAGAATCAAATCTTTTCGATTTCGAAGATTTTCTTCAAATCCCTTAAATTCCGGAATTTAACCAAGTCAACGTCAAAAGTTAAGACGCACCTTATTTTCTAAATTCAATCGCGAATACGTCAAAAATTATGGAAAATCTCCATTTCTTCATGTCGATCTTTTGTGATAACTTCATTCATACGCTTCGATTAATCGAATCACTTTATCCATATTACTCAATGATGATAAAACTCGATTTATTAACTCATATTCGTCATGAAAACATTTTTATTGTTAACCATGACCACCTCACTCAAATTTCGGGACGAAATTTCTTTAACGGGTAGGTACTGTGACGACCCGAAAATTTTCGATCAAAGTTAAAATTCAATCTTTATATGTTTCCGACACGATAAGAAAAATCTGTAATGTTAAGTCTCGAAAGTTTTGAAATCTGTTTCATATATTCAATTGACCTTCGACCATCCTCGACGATTCACGAACAATTGTGTGTAAATAAATATGTAAATATATATAGATATAATTATAAATATAAGTGTATATATTTGTAGTAATAAGATTCAAGTTAATCATTTGAATTGAAATATAAAGTAATATATAAAATAACTAAACTATTACTAAAATGACATCTGTATATAACCAATATAATAGATATTGTAATGTATATATGAAGTACATAAAAAAAATAAACAATTCAAATATCTTATTATATAAAATAAGTATTACCTATTTAACAAAATGTAAATTTAATACATTAAATTATATAGTTTGAATATAATTGTTATTGTTATATTAAATTATTTTTAATATAAAAGATATAAATATGAGATTTGATATATGTAATTTATTATATTCTAAATATTATTTGTATTATCATTAGATATTATTATTATCTCCATCATTAAGAATCATTATTTATATTATCATTATCATTATTTTGTTATTAGAAAATAATACAATCTATCATTTTTATCATTTATAAATTAGTATATCCTATTATTATTAGTGTTTCTATTTATTTATTTAATTATTTTTATCTGCATTATTAATATAAATACTAATAATTAATATTATTATTAGTATACTTATTATTTATTAATAATAATTCTATAAATTATATAATAGAATTAACCAATTTGTTAGAAGTAACTATCATAGGGTACATTAGGCAATTTCTTTTCTTTATCCAGTACAACTCCAGATTTCCAAATCACAAAACAATCCAAGAATCGGTTGAGGGTACCTATCTGTTTCATTTTTTTATTTTATCTAATACACTGTGATGGTACTTTTGTCTGATAAAGTTATGTGTCCTAATCCAGCTTCAGTGCAATCTAATCATGAACGATATTAAATAATACAACTTAACCTTCTCTCTTCTTTCTCTCCTTCTTCCTTCTTCGAAATTTTCCTTCGTGAACCAGTTACAACCATCACCACAATCGAACGTTACCACCTCACCTCCATCATCTCCCTTCTGTTTCTGGTTTCTAATTCAAACAATCGCCAACATCACAAACTCACCATGAACAACCATAAACCAACCGCCACCATCATCAATGAAATCCACTTGGGTTTTATGTTGTTCGAACCACCACCACAACAACCATCATAAAACTTTCACCATCACCATCTTCTATCACCACTCATTTAACCATCGTGCTACCACCCCTATCACACAGTTCAACCGCCACTCTCTTTCTTCTCTCTCTCTCATCTTTAAATACGTGATTTTTGCTGCATTCGTGCAATTGTGACACAACCACCATCACAAAACCATGTTCTATT
Organism: Rutidosis leptorrhynchoides; assembly: GCF_046630445.1. NCBI lineage: Eukaryota > Viridiplantae > Streptophyta > Magnoliopsida > Asterales > Asteraceae > Rutidosis > Rutidosis leptorrhynchoides. Next base: position 246,491,042 of record NC_092343.1, read on the forward strand.
CCTATTTTTCTGCATCAATCAAAACCGCTTACAACCCACTTCTTGATTACTGCTATCTCGTTTAGAAACCAACAAAACTTGCAGCTATGCTACCATTTTCGTGTTTACAGAGAATATTATGCATTATGAACTTTTAGAATTTAAAATGGAGATAAACAAGTAATATTCAATTGTTATATATTAGTGCAATGATATGTATGGTGGGATCTGTTAGTGGAAACGAATCCTAGGGAGAATTGTGAGGAACCGAAATTATTTAATTATTCTATATGTCTTACGGCCGACACTCAACCATCTGTATTACAACGTGGGCCTTGATCTACTTTAATCATTATTGGGCTTCATTAGTTCTAACTGTTGGGCTACCGTGATCCCGCTTTTCTATTTGAGCCATGATCGGGCTTGTGTTGCTGTTGGATTACGATGATGATGATGACGATCTATAGAGAGGATAATGATGGTGATATACATATGATGATATGGGTGATAATAATTAGGGTTTAATGATGATGATTATGATGATCGCTAATAAGAATATGATGAGTGTGATTACATAGGAGGACGATTTATGATGTTGAAAGATCTCAAAAATGGAAGAAGGTTATGATTTTATGATGAGAATTCGTTGATGATAAGCTTGATGATGATCATGACGAGTGTTATAATCTATAGAGGAAGAAGATGAGATCAGATACATAATAAAAGTAAATAAAATCTTTATTAGAACAGAAAAACATATTGGCCCAGCTGGTTAGTGGTGTTTGTGCTTATTTAGAAGGCCACAGGTTCGAGTCTGGGGAGCTGCAAATTTAATTTTTTTTATGATGAAGTAGAAGGGTACAGTCAGACTGACAGGGGTGAAAAGAATTTAATCCGAGTTATAAATTAGAAGGAAACAGATGGTGGTATGGTTAAGGGTGTTGACAGGGAGCAAGAGGTCGCGGGTTCGATTCTAGGATTGGATAGTTATTTTTTTTATGCTTCAACAAAGGTAGTTCCATATTATTATTATTATTATTATTATTATTATTATTATTATTATTATTATTATTATTATTATTATTATTATTATTATTATTATTATTATTATTATTATTATTATTATTATTATTGTTATTGTTATTATTATTATTATTATTATTATTATTAATGTTATTACTATGATTATTAGTAGTGATATTGATATTATTGTTATTATTAGTATTATAACACTTATTAGTATTATTATTATCATAGTTATAAGTATTAAAACCATTATTATTATTATTAACATTACTAGTGTATTTATTATTATAAATTTGTCATGCAAGTATTAGTTATCATTATTATCCTTATGATTATAATCATGAATAAGAATATTATTATTATTATTAGTAACATAGGTAGTATTACAAATACTATCATTATTATTATTAATATAATTATTAATATTATTATTAAACTTATAATCATTATTATCATTTTTATAAAATTATTATTTTGTTATCACCAAAACTAACAATATTATCATAAATAGATACCTTTATATAAAAATACATTACGCTATACTTTTATTACTATTATTGATATTATGTTATCAAATAAATATTTTGTATATAAAATATACTTTTAGTAATATTACATATAAGTATTTAATAATCATATGAACATTTTAGATATAAATAATCATATATAACAACTTAAGTATTTTAATATAATACTAACCAAATATATATTATTATAGATATTAATTATTTTGAATATATACACAAACTAAATATATAATATATAAATTAAGATATAATAAATAAATTTGTTCGATTACGATTATGTGTATTAATAAATATACAAATGATATAGGTTCGTGAATCCGAGGTCAACCATATACTTGTTCAATGTCGTCATATGTATTTTTACTACAAAATACAGTATGGTGAGTTTCATTTGCTCCCTTTTTAAATGCTTTTGCAATATATATTTTTGGGACTGAGAATACATGCTGAAATGTCCCGTTCTTATTGATTAAAAACGTTCCATATTAATTGATTTCGTTGCGAGGTTTTGACCTCTATATGAGACGTTTTTCAAAGACTGCATTCATTTTAAAACAAACCATAACCTTTATTTCATCAATAAAGGTTTAACGTAGATTATCAAATAATGATAATCTAAAATATCCTGTTTACACACGACTATTACATAATGGTTTACAATACAAATATGTTACAACGAAATAAGTTTCTTGAATGCAGTTTTTACACAATATCATACAAGCATGGACTCCAAATCTCGTCCTTATTTAAGTATGTGACAGCGGAAGCTCTTAATAATCACCTGAGAATAAACATGCTTAAAACGTCAACAAAAATGTTGGTGAGTTATAGGTTTAACATATATATATCAAATCATAATAATAGACCACAAGATTTCATATTTCAATACACATCCCATACATAGAGATAAAAATCATTCATATAGTGAACACCTGGTAACCGACATTAACAAGATGCATATATAATAATATCCCCATCATTCCGGGACACCCTTCGGATATGATATAAATTTCGAAGTACTAAAGCATCCGGTACTTTGGATGGGGTTTGTTAGGCCCAATAGATCTATCTTTAGGATTCGCGTCAATTAGGGTGTCTGTTCCCTAATTCTTAGATTACCAGACTTAATAAAAAGGGGCATATTCGATTTCGATAATTCAACCATAGAATGTAGTTTCACGTACTTGTGTCTATTTTGTAAATCATTTATAAAACCTGCATGTATTCTCATCCCAAAAATATTAGATTTTAAAAGTGGGACTATAACTCACTTTCACAGATTTTTACTTCGTCGGGAAGTAAGACTTGGCCACTGGTTGATTCACGAACCTATAACAATATATACATATATATCAAAGTATGTTCAAAATATATTTACAACACTTTTAATATATTTTTTTGTTTTAAGTTTATTAAGTCAGCTGTCCTCGTTAGTAACCTACAACTAGTTGTCCACAGTTAGATGTACAGAAATAAATCGATAAATATTATCTTGAATCAATCCACGACCCAGTGTATACGTATCTCAGTATTGATCACAACTCAAACTATATATATTTTGGAATCAACCTCAACCCTGTATAGCTAACTCCAACATTCACATATAGAGTGTCTATGGTTGTTCCGAAATATATATAGATGTGTCGACATGATAGGTCGAAACATTGTATACGTGTCTATGGTATCTCAAGATTATATAATATACAATACAAGTTGATTAAGTTATGGTTGGAATAGATTTGTTACCAATTTTCACGTAGCTAAAATGAGAAAAATTATCCAATCTTGTTTTACCCATAACTTTTTCATTTTAAACCCGTTTTGAGTGAATCAAATTGCTATGGTTTCAAATTGAACTCTATTTTATGAATCTAAACAGAAAAAGTATAGGTTTATAGTCGGAAAAATAAGTTACAATTTGTTTTTGTAAAGGTAGTCATTTCAGTCGAAAGAACGACGTCTAGGTGACCATTTTAGAAAACATACTTCCACTTTGAGTTTAACCATAATTTTTGGATATAGTTTCATGTTCATAATAAAAATCATTTTCTCAGAATAACAACTTTTAAATCAAATTTTATCATAGTTTTTAATTAACTAACCCAAAACAGCCCGCGGTGTTACTACGACGGCGTAAATCCGGTTTTACGGTATTTTTCGTGTTTCAAGGTTTTAAATCATTAAGTTAGCATATAATATAGATATAGAACATGTGTTTAGTTGGTTTTAAAAGTCAAGTTAGAAGGATTAACTTTTGTTTGCGAACAAGTTTAGAATTAACTAAACTATGTTCTAGTGATTACAAGTTTAAACCTTCGAATAAGATAGCTTTATATATATGAATCGAATGATGTTATGAACATCATTGCTACCTTAAGTTCCTTGGATAAACCTACTGGAAAATAAAAAAATGAATCTAGCTTCAACGGATCCTTGGATGGCTCGAAGTTCTTGAAGCAGAATCATGACACGAAAACAAGTTCAAGTAAGATCATCACTTGAAATAAGATTGTTATAGTTATAGAAATTGAACCAAAGTTTGAATATGATTATTACTTTGTATTAGAATGATAACCTACTGTAAGAAACAAAGATTTCTTGAGGTTGGATGATCACCTTACAAGATTGGAAGTGAGCTAGCAAACTTGAAAGTATTCTTGATTTTATGTAACTAGAACTTGTAGAATATATGAAGAACACTTAGAACTTGAAGATAGAACTTGAGAGAGATCAATTAGATGAAGAAAATTGAAGAATGAAAGTGTTTGTAGGTGTTTTTGGTCGTTGGTGTAGGGATTAGATATAAAGGATATGTAATTTTCTTTTCATGTAAATAAGTCATGAATGATTACTCATATTTTTGTAATTTTATGAGATATTTCATGCTAGTTGCCAAATAATGGTTCCCACATATGTTAGGTGACTCACATGGGCTGCTAAGAGCTGATAATTGGAGTGTATATACCAATAGTACATACATCTAAAAACTGTGTATTGTACGAGTACGAATACGGGTGCATACGAGTAGAATTGTTGATGAAACTGAACGAGGATGTAATTGTAAGCATTTTTGTTAAGTAGAAGTATTTTGATAAGTGTATTGAAGTCTTTCAAAAGTGTATAAATACATATTAAAACACTACATGTATATACATTTTAACTGAGTCGTTAAGTCATCGTTAGTCGTTACATGTAAGTGTTGTTTTGAAACCTTTAGGTTAACGATCTTGTTAAATGTTGTTAACCCATTATTTATTATAACAAATGAGATGTTAAATTGTTATATTATCATGATATTATGATATATAATATATCTTAGTATGATATATATACAGTTAAATGTCGTTACAACGATAATCGTTACATATATGTCTCGTTTCGAAATCATTAAGTTAGTAGTCTTATTTTTACATATGTATTTCATTGTTAATACACTTAATAATATATTTACTTATCATTTAACATAATTAACCAAGTGTATCAATATCTTAATATGATTCATATGTACCTAGTAAGACGTTGTTATAACGATAATCGTTATATATATCGTTTTCGAGTTTCTTAAATTAATAGTCTCATTTTTATGTATATAACTCATTGTTAAAATACCTAATGAGATACATACTTATAATTAAATCATGTTAACTATATATATAACCATATATATGTCATCGTATAGTTTTTACAAGTTTTAACGTTCGTGAATCACCGGTCAACTTGGGTGGTCAATTGTCTATATGAAACATATTTCAATTAATCAAGTCTTAACAAGTTTGATTGCTTAACATGTTGGAAACATTTAATCATGCAAATATCAATCTCAATTAATATATATAAACATGGAAAAGTTCGGGTCACTACAGTACCTACCCGTTAAATAAATTTCGTCCCGAAATTTTAAGCTGTTGAAGGTGTTGACGAATCTTCTGGAAATAGATGCGGGTATTTCTTCTTCATCTGATCTTCATGCTCCCAGGTGAACTCGGGTCCTCTACGAGCATTCCATCAAACCTTAACAATTGGTATCTTGTTTTGCTTAAGTCTTTTAACCTCACGATCCATTATTTCGACGGGTTCTTCGATGAATTGAAGTTTTTCGTTGATTTGGATTTCATCTAACGGAATAGTGAGATCTTCTTTAGCAAAACATTTCTTCAAATTCGAGACGTGGAAAGTGTTATGTACAGCCGCGAGTTGTTGAGGTAACTCAAGTCGGTAAGCTACTGGTCCGACACGATCAATAATCTTGAATGGTCCAATATACCTTGGATTTAATTTCCCTCGTTTACCAAATCGAACAACGCCTTTCCAAGGTGCAACTTTAAGCATGACCATCTCTCCAATTTCAAATTCTATATCTTTTCTTTTAATGTCAGCGTAGCTCTTTTGTCGACTTTGGGCGATTTTCAACCGTTGTTGAATTTGGATGATCTTCTCGGTAGTTTCTTGTATAATCTCCGGACCCGTAATCTGTCTATCCCCCACTTCACTCCAACAAATCGGAGACCTGCACTTTCTACCATAAAGTGCTTCAAACGGCGCCATCTCAATGCTTGAATGGTAGCTGTTGTTGTAGGAAAATTCTGCTAACGGTAGATGTCGATCCCAACTGTTTCCGAAATCAATAACACATGCTCGTAGCATGTCTTCAAGCGTTTGTATCGTCCTTTCGCTCTGCCCATCAGTTTGTGGATGATAAGCAGTACTCATGTCTAGACGAGTTCCTAATGCTTGCTTTAATGTCTGCCAGAATCTTGAAATAAATCTGCCATCCCTATCAGAGATAATAGAGATTGGTATTCCATGTCTGGAGACGACTTCCTTCAAATACAGTCGTGCTAACTTCTCCATCTTGTTGTCTTCTCTTATTGGCAGGAAGTGTGCTGATTTGGTGAGACGATCAACTATTAACCAAATAGTATCAAAACCACTTGTAGTCCTTGGCAATTTAGTGATGAAATCCACGGTAATGTTTTCCCATTTCCATTCTGGGATTTCGGGTTGTTGAAGTAGACCTGATGGTTTCTGATGCTCAACTTTGACCTTAGAACACGTCAAACATTCTCCTACGTATTTAGCAACATCGGCTTTCATACCCGGCCACCAAAAATGTTTCTTGAGATCCTTGTACATCTTCCCCGTTCCAGGATGTATTGAGTATCTGGTTTTATGAGCTTCTCTAAGTACCATTTCTCTCATATCTCCAAATTTTGGTACCCAAATCCTTTCAGCCCTATACCGGGTTCCGTCTTCCCGAATATTAAGATGCTTCTCCAATCCTTTGGGTATTTCATCCTTTAAATTTCCCTCTTTTAAAACTCCTTGTTGCGCCTCCTTTATTTGAGTAGTAAGGTTATTATGAATCATTATATTCATAGATTTTACTCGAATGTGTTCTCTGTCCTTCCTGCTCAAGGCATCGGCTACCACATTTTCCTTCCCCGGGTGGTAACGAATCTCAAAGTCGTAATCATTCAATAATTCAATCCACCTACGCTGCCTCATATTCAGTTGTTTCTGATTAAATATGTGTTGAAGACTTTTGTGGTCGGTATATAGAATACTTTTGACCCCATATAAGTAGTGCCTCCAAGTCTTTAATGCAAAAACAACCGCGCCTAATTCCAAATCATGCGTCGTATAATTTTGTTCGTGAATATTCAATTGTCTAGACGCATAAGCAATCACCTTCGTTCGTTGCATTAATACACAACCGAGACCTTGCTTTGATGCGTCACAATAAATCACAAAATCATCATTCCCTTCAGGCAATGACAATATAGGTGCCGTAGTTAGCTTTTTCTTCAATAACTGAAACGCTTTCTCTTGTTCATCATTCCATTCAAATTTCTTCCCTTTATGCGTTAATGCAGTCAAGGGTTTTGCTATTCTGGAAAAGTCTTGGATGAACCTTCTGTAGTAACCAGCTAGTCCTAAAAACTGGCGTATGTGTTTCGGAGTTTTCGGGGTTTCCCACTTTTCAACAGTTTCTATCTTTGCCGGATCCACCTTAATACCTTCTTTGTTCATTATGTGACCGAGGAATTGAACTTCTTCCAACCAAAATGCACACTTTGAAAACTTAGCGTACAATTCTTCCTTCCTCAATACTTCTAACACCTTTCTCAAATGTTCACCGTGTTCTTGGTCATTCTTTGAGTAAATAAGTATGTCATCAATGAAAACAATGACAAACTTGTCAAGGTATGGTCCACACACTCGGTTCATAAGGTCCATTTGAAAGGACCCGTTCATATACATTATAAACGATTCACAATAGTTGATTACATTGCGAGGTATTTGACCTCTATATGATACATTTTACAAACATTGCATTCGTTTTTAAAAGACAATCTTTCTTTACATCGAAAATTGACAGGTATGCATACCATTTCATAATTTCCACTATCCAACTATAAATTGATTTAATAATAATCTTTGATGAACTCAATGACTCGAATGCAACGTTCTTCGAAATATGCTATGAAAGACTCCAAGTAATATCTTTAAAATGAGCAAATTCACAGCAGAAGATTTCTTTAACACCTGAGAATAAACATGCTATAAAGTGTCAACCAAAAGGTTGGTAAGTTCATTAGTTTATCATAATCATTTATTTCCATCATTTTAATAGACCACAAGAATTTCATTTCCAGTTCTCATAAATATACGTCCCATGCATAGAGACAAAAATAATCATTCATATGGTGAACACCTGGTAACCGACATTAACTAGATACATATAAGAATATCCCCTATCATTCCGGGATCCTCCTTCGGACATGATATAAATTTCGAAGTACTAAATCATCCGGTACTTTGGATGGGGTTTGTTAGGCCCAATAGATCTATCTTTAGGATTCGCGTCAATTAGGGTGTCTGTTCCCTAATTCTTAGATTACCAGACTTTAATAAAAAGGGGCATATTCGATTTCGATAATTCAACCATAGAATGTAGTTTCAATTACTTGTGTCTATTTCGTTAAACATTTATAAAAGCGCATGTATTCTCAGTCCCAAAAATATAAAGGGTAAAAAGGCAAATGAAACTCACCATACTGTATTTCGTAGTAAAAATACATATAACGTCATTGAACAAGTGCAAGGTTGGCCTCAGATTCACGAACCTAAATTAATTATATATATTTATGTGTTGGTCAATATTTGTCTAACAAATTAGGTCAAGTCATTGTGTACCACAATCCTAATGCTCGAGACTAATATGCAAAAGTCAACAAAAGTAAATTTGACTCAAAATAATTTCCAAAATCTATACATGATTAATATATAGTTTAAATATCGTCATTTTATATTTTTAAATATTTTTAAAAGATTTATAAGAGTAAATAATATAATTTATTTATTAATAAATAAAATTTGATATTAAATTTATATAATAACATATACTTTTATATATATTAAGTAATAAAATTTAAAGGGTTCATTTAATATCATAAAGATAATATGATAGGTATTATTATAGTAAGTTATTACACGTAGTAAAATATGTTTGTATCACATATTTATTTGATAAAATAATATCTATAATGATAGTAAGTAAAAGTTGTATTATTTTGTAATAATAATTATTATTATAAAAATATCAATATTTATAATTACTAAGATGACATTATGATAAAACGATGATTCTAATTATGATAACTTTAATATTTACGATAATTTTTAATATTATCTTTAAAATAATAATTTTATTTAAAATAATAATAATAATAATGATATTTTATAGTAACAATGACATTTCTATTAAAATGATAATTTTTGTTAAAATGATAGTTTTAATACTAACGATACTTTTAATAATAATAGTAATGATAAAAATAATAAGAACGATAATTTTATCTAAATCAATATCTTATAATATTTTAATTTCATCATGATACTCTTGAAAGGACCCGTTCATATACATTATAAACGATTCACAATAGTTGATTACATTGCGAGGTATTTGACATCTATATGATACATTTTACAAACATTGCATTCGTTTTTAAAAGACAAACTTTCTTTACATTGAAAATTGACAGGCATGCATACCATTTCATAATATCCACTATCCAACTATAAATTGATTTAATAATAATCTTTGAAGAACTCAATGACTCGAATGCAACGTTCTTCGAAATATGCTATGAAAGACTCCAAGTAATATCTTTAAAATGAGCAAATGCACAGCGGAAGATTCCTTTAACACCTGAGAATAAACATGCTTTAAAGTGTCAACCAAAAGGTTGGTGAGTTCATTAGTTTATCATAATCATTTATTTCCATCATTTTAATAGACCACAAGAATTTCATTTCCAGTTCTCATAAATATACGTCCCATGCATAGAGACAAAAATAATCATTCATATGGTGAACACCTGGTAACCGACATTAACTAGATACATATAAGAATATCCCCTATCATTCCGGGATCCTCCTTCGGACATGATATAAATTTCGAAGTACTAAAGCATCCGGTACTTTGGATGGGGTTTGTTAGGCCCAATAGATCTATCTTTAGGATTCGCGTCAATTAGGGTGTCTGTGTAACACCCGAATATTTTATACGCGAGAAATGGATATATACATATATATATGTATATACATGGGCATGGAGATATTAAAGTATGTATAGATATGCCTTTATGGTTTGGGTTGCGTGAAAATGCATGTATATATATTAGAACGAGAAGTACGCGGAGTACTTAGTGTACATTGCATGTATGTATAAGTGTATATATGGGTAAAAGGTGATGGATACGCATGCATGCAAGGGTTGTTGGTTTAGGTTCACTTTGGGGTTTCCTAGAAGGGTTTACTTGCGTTAACAAGTCGGGATTAGAGCGTACGAGTGGAACTATGAGACGAGGATTTGTTGATACAAAAATGGAGCAAAACTGGTGAATCGTCGCGCCGCGGGGAAGGCCGTCGCGCCGCGGTATATCAAGCAAAGATGGGATAGAAGGTGGCCCAAACAGAAGTGCCAGTTACAGTGTATTGTCGCGCCGCGGAGATCCGGGTCGCGCCGCGACCTGTCTGAATTTCAGGCCCGAATTCTAGCTTAAATGTGGTGGGTTCAAGGGCAAAATGGTCATTTCACATATGGATCAGTTTGTGGGGATAAATCTCAGCCACTTATCCCATTTCATTTCATTTTCTTTTCTATTTTCTTTCCATTATTCTCTCAAAACATAAAACACTCAAAGATTAAAGTGGAGATTTGGAGCTCAAGAGTTGTGATTCGATCTTTGGTGTTGTTGGAAAGTTTGTTCTCCTTGTTCTTGGCTACGTGGTGATACTAGTGGTAAGCTCTAACTCCGAAATTCGTTTTTGTGTTCATCATTCAATTTTAGGGCTTTTGTTTGTATGATTCTTAGATGAAACCCATTTAGTTGTTACTTGGAGATTTACACCAATACTCGGGTTTATTGTGATTATTGGCGGGTTTTGGGTTTGGTGTGCAAGTTTGAGCTTAAAGGACTTGTTAATGGTGTTTAATCACTAGTGTTAGTGATTATTGAGGTTTTGGTGTTAATTAGGGTTCTTGAAGTTGACTAATTTTGACTAGAGTCAAAATTAGGGTTTTATGATGATTTTGACCCGATTGTGGATTAAGCGAGGTTTATGAACTTAAAATGGATTAAGTTGAAGTGTTAAACCGATTCCAATGTGTTTTGGTGTTAAAACTTGTAAAGGACGAGATTTTGGTCTTAATGGGTCAAAACTAGGGTTTTGGTATCAAAATGGGCAAGACACGTGTTTAACACTCGTGTTCGAGTTTAATTGGCATATTAGGACCATTATCACTTGTGTTAGTGATTATTGGTTAAGTTTGGGTGCGGTTTGTACTTGGAAGTGCATTTGGGTCGAGTTTGCACTAAGTGTCGAATTGGGTTGGTTTGTAAATCCAATCTAATTGTGTTGTGATATTTATGATAATGGAATAGGTACTTTCCTTTGACGTGTTGCGGATTACTCGGAAGCTTTTCTCAAGACTTCAAGGTGAGTGTTAATATCCTATGTACATATGTATGTATAGGATGGGTGCGGGTCGGGTGAAGTGATTCTCGGTTATAGAGCTCACTTCACATGTAGGTGGATTTGATGGACTTGTGTATAGGTCCAAATGGCACGGTTGTGCGTTTTGGTTGGCCACCTTTGTCGAGGTACACGTTTGTGTGCATATTATCACATGTGATTGTGATGTGGATGTTATAACCCAACGGCGAAGGGTTGATGTGGTTGTGATGAGTATGGCCCCGACGTGGTGGATTTTATAATCCCGTGACCGTGGGTTTTGGTATTGAGGAGTGAATCTCGGGTAGTGCGGATTCATGATGACTCGGGTTGTTCGGTCATCTTAAGGTTGTGAAGTGAATTTCGGGTTGTGCGAATTCACTAAGGCTCGGGTTGTTCGGCCAATGTGCGTATGATTGAGGTTAAGGGGTTAACCTTGTGCGTTGTTGTTATGATTGTATTATATTATTATATTGTTGTGTTGTAGCCAGCCCTCCGGGTGTAGCTATGTGGCGTTGTTCATATCGTTCGTTGGTGAACTTGTGTTATTGTTGTTGTATCTTAGCTCGTGCTTAGTGCTTGTATGGTACGCCCAGACTAGCTTGCTTTATTGCTTGGATGTTCGGTATGCGGTATTTGTTATTGGTTGGCGTGTTCATTTTATACATATATATGTATGTAGTATGTTAGCACTCACTAAGCGTTAGCTTACCCTCTCGTTGTTGACATTTTTACAGATTACATGCTTGGCGGTTTGGGTGAGCTTGGGGATTAGAGATCTTGGCTAGGTTGCTTAGAAGATCTTGCTTTCGTACTTGATTAGGATTTGGGTAGCGTAGTTCCAAATCACCATGCTCGGTTTATGACCTCATTAATGTATCGACGTATTAAAGAGTTTAAAATATTAATGTTGTTTTAAGTTATTAAACTTATTATTGCGTTAAAGACGTTTTGGAAATATTAATGGGACCTAAAGTGCTATTTAATGCGTATTAAAAGGAAAAATTTTTATGGGTCGGATTTTAATGCGGGTTGGGTTGTTACAAGTGGTATCAGAGCATGGTCTAAGGGATTTAGGTGACTTGAGATAGGTGCCTAGACTTAGACTTTTGTGTATGCTTATTTGCTGCGGGATTTGTAGGAAAGCGGGACGGACGGAAACTTGGTTAGTCCCTTAGCGTGTAGGTGAACTAACTAGGATTTTGGTTTGTGTTGTGATGTTATTCCTTGCGTATGTTATATGTGTAGGAATCTTGTTGTGTTGATTATTATCATCGAGCGAGGCGGTCGTTGTACTAACGAGTCGATACGGCGTGCGTGCGTAATAAGAACTTGCAGACCTTATTACGGGTGCAAATCATGTCTAACAAGTGATGTACGACGAGTGTTTAGCAAGATGGGGTGGGGTTGTGCGTGTCGTCTTATACGTTCGTGATCTAATCATTTTGCATTCCTTAGAATGGCGACGGGAAGTGGGATCGATACGAACGACTCGGAGTTTAACGCTAGAGTTGCGGCCGCCGTTGCGGAGCAAATGCGTAGGTTGGAAGAAAGAATGGAAAGGAAGTATTCCGAACTTCAAAGTAGTAGTGAAATGGAGCGTTATCTTAAAAGCTTCATGAGGACTAAACCCCCGATGTACGACGGAAAACCGGATCCTTTGGTAAGCACAACTTGGATTTCGGATGTCGAAGGGTGTTTTCGTACTATGGATTGCCCTCCCGAGAGGAAGACGAGACTCGCTACGAGTTTGTTGCGGGGTAGGGCAAGGGATTGGTTGGATGGTAAGATTGATCTTGTCGGTAGTGAGACGTTTATGGCCTTATCGTGGGATGAGTTTAAGGAGGACTTCTTTGAGGAGTTCCGGACTTCGACCGATTTGTGGGAATTGCGCAATGAATTGCGAAATTTGCGACAAGGATCTATGGATTTGAGTACTCTTAAGGCGACCTTTATGGCAAAAGCTCGTTTTTGTCCGGAGTATTTGGGGAATGATCGTTTGTTAATGGGGGATTTCTATCGGACCTTGAATGATGACTTGAAGAGTAAGATTAGCCGGGGCTACGCGAAATCGTTTGCTGAATTGTTCGCCGTGGCTAGAGGTTTCGAGTCTTATACGCGATCAAAGGTGGGTGAACCTTCAAGTGAAAGGAGGGTTGTTTCTTATGGTGCTCCGAGTAAGAGGACTAAGGGTCCGAGTGCGAGTACGAGTGATGTGGTAAAAGGCGCGACGGATTCTCGTGCGCCTAGGTGTTTCAATTGTGGTGTTAGGGGTCACAAGTTGTGGGAATGCACAATGCCGAGAAGTGATGACGGAATGTGCTACTATTGTCATAAAGAGGGACATCGCAAGCCGGATTGTCCCGAGTTGGCGGCGGAGATTGCCGCAAGGAGACGCTGAGGTACGTTTCGATTTAATAAATATGTCTTTTGAATATTTGTTAATGTGGCGTTTATGTTGGATTTGTTAAATGCATGGTGTCGTGCATGTTATTGTTAAGGGTGACGTTCCTAATGGAAGTACCCTGTGCCGATGTTTGATTTTTGGGACGAAGGGCGTAAGGCTTGGTGCAACCAAGCATTCCTTAGTATTTGGGAAGTGTTTCTACCAAGCCACGGAAATGGTTTTGATGTTCGATTGTTATGCGCGCGTTCGTTAGTGTGTTGAAGATGATGAACCATGGGGTTCGTCGGGTGATTTAAAACCCGAGAGATCGAGTGTTTAAAATCTCGATGTGTGTTGGTAATGGAGTCTTTATGACGCGACATTAGGTGCCTCTTTTATACCTACTAGCGTGGTGTCGACTCCGATTGTGTTGTGGTTACATTGTACTTAGGGCACCGGGAGAAACCCGTAGGTACATGAGTGACTAGGTGAAACTTGACAAACTAAAGCAATTGGATAATTGCGAGGGTATGGTTTGTGTAATCGTGGTACACTTTTCGTTCGAAGTGTTTAAGGATTGATTGAAATCCTTCGTATGCTCAAGGTTGGAGCAAGTTGTGGTGATGGGTCGTGTGTACCCAATTGTTGGTAAAGTCTACCTTTGGTAGCATTGTACGAGTGTACAAGTTGTGATATAGGAACGTGGTTCCAAGTGGGGGAGTCGCACTCCCGCACGAGGAAGTTTTAGTGTGATATTTTGGATGATGCTTTTGGTAGATCCGGAAATCTTGTCGAGACCTAGTTTTGGTCGATTTGTGGTAGAGTACGATTTCGGATAAATTATACTTATGGTTTGGATTGGAATTACCACCGAGGTGGTAATGTGATAAATCTCGTTAAGAGATAATGGTCGTGTTTGGTGAGCAAGGTGAAATCTCTCGGTTAAGGGATGTGTGTGAGTTGGATTCTCTTACAGAGAAGTATGGTTTTGTGCCTATGTTTGATATAGGTGGCTTCTTGCTCGAGTATGGTGAATGGTTAGTGTTATCCGTTAGGATTCACTATGGCGTAGCAGAGCGCGATGTTACGCTACTCGTCGTTCGAGGCCAAAAAGGGCGTTGATTGATGAAGCATGACTTTCGGAGTCCGCTGACTTCATCATGGTATTGTGATTAATGAAGCATGACCTTCGGGGTCCGCTGACTTCATTATGGTACGGTTGAGTGATGGAGCATGATCTTTAGGGTCCGCTGACTTCATCACGGGAGTACGTGATCGGTGAAGCATGATCTTCGGGTCCGCTGACTTCATCCGGTATTGAGATTGGTGGAGCATGACCTTCGGGGTCCGCTGACTTCATCAAGAGTGTTGTGTTGTGGGACGTGAATATCGGGTTGTTCGTATTCACAATATTTCGGGTTGTACGATTGTCCCTGTTGGTTGGGCTCATAGTTTGAGGTAGTGAATGTCGGGTAGTTCGGATTCACTAAGGCTCGGGTTGTACGGCCATCCTCGGTTATACTATGTGGCGGTGGTAGTGAATATCGGTTTGCATGTATTCACGAGGACTCGGGTTGTGCGGTCATTTCGTTATGAGATATATGGATTGGGTTGGTGGATTTCGGGTTGTGCGAATTCACTGAGGTTCGGGTTGTTTCGACCATCCTCCATATGTATTTTGGCTCGGGTTGTTTCGGCCATGTTGAGTTGTGAACTATTGGTTGTTTATATACCAATGGTGGGGTCGTGAGGACCATGTCGTGTTGTGAACTATCGGTTGTTGTATACGCCGATGGTGGGGTCGCGAGGACCATGTTGTGTGATTAGTGATGCGATAGCCGTGTTTCGCTCACATGTTGGTTACGGGTGTGACGATGGTTGATTTCGTACACCTTGGGATTTGCGTTTCCATAGTCGTTTGGACGCTACCGGTTTTAGCCGTGTGATCATGATGTTACGGTAGTTGCGTATTGGTCGTATTGCGCACTACAAGGGATGTTTCACGATTGGTGATATCCGTAAGGATTCGTTTGGTTGGTCTTCATCGTTACGGATTGTTGACTTTAGTTTGAGACTTGGTTACTTTAGCATTGTACTTGGTAATGGTACGTTAGAGGTTGATATCTCGGTTCGAGATTTAGTTGAGTTTTCCCGGTGTGCGGGATTGAGCATGGTTTGGTGCTCGGATTAAGATTCGATAAAGCGCGTGTGACGATTTTGGTTGTTAAAAGGTGATTCATTGGAAAGAGTTGCCTAGAAAAGTCGGTTTGGGACTTAAGTTGAGGACCGTGGAGTGTGGTTCTTTTGATTAAGTGACAAGGATCACGAGGACGTGATCGATTCTAAGTGGGGGAGAGTTGTAACACCCGAATATTTTATACGCGAGAAATGGATATATACATATATATATGTATATACATGGGCATGGAGATATTAAAGTATGTATAGATATACCTTTATGGTTTGGGTTGCGTGAAAATGCATGT
Source organism: Rutidosis leptorrhynchoides (assembly GCF_046630445.1). Classification (NCBI taxonomy): domain Eukaryota; kingdom Viridiplantae; phylum Streptophyta; class Magnoliopsida; order Asterales; family Asteraceae; genus Rutidosis; species Rutidosis leptorrhynchoides. Next base: position 246,507,466 of record NC_092343.1, read on the forward strand.
ATATATATTAGAACGAGAAGTACGCGGAGTACTTAGTGTACATTGCATGTATGTATAAGTGTATATATGGGTAAAAGGTGATGGATACGCATGCATGCAAGGGTTGTTGGTTTAGGTTCACTTTGGGGTTTCCTAGAAGGGTTTACTTGCGTTAACAAGTCGGGATTAGAGCGTACGAGTGGAACTATGAGACGAGGATTTGTTGATACAAAAATGGAGCAAAACTGGTGAATCGTCGCGCCGCGGGGAAGGCCGTCGCGCCGCGGTATATCAAGCAAAGATGGGACAGAAGGTGGCCCAAACAGAAGTGCCAGTTACAGTGTATTGTCGCGCCGCGGAGAACGGGTCGCGCCGCGACCTGTCTGAATTTCAGGCCCGAATTCTAGCTTAAATGTGGTGGGTTCAAGGGCAAAATGGTCATTTCACATATGGATCAGTTTGTGGGGATAAATCTCAGCCACTTATCCCATTTCATTTCATTTTCTTTTCTATTTTCTTTCCATTATTCTCTCAAAACATAAAACACTCAAAGATTAAAGTGGAGATTTGGAGCTCAAGAGTTGTGATTCGATCTTTGGTGTAGTTGGAAAGTTTGTTCTCCTTGTTCTTGGCTACGTGGTGATACTAGTGGTAAGCTCTAACTCCGAAATTCGTTTTTGTGTTCATCATTCAATTTTAGGGCTTTTGTTTGTATGATTCTTAGATGAAACCCATTTAGTTGTTACTTGGAGATTTACACCAATACTCGGGTTTATTGTGATTATTGGCGGGTTTTGGGTTTGGTGTGCAAGTTTGAGCTTAAAGGACTTGTTAATGGTGTTTAATCACTAGTGTTAGTGATTATTGAGGTTTTGGTGTTAATTAGGGTTCTTGAAGTTGACTAATTTTGACTAGAGTCAAAATTAGGGTTTTATGATGATTTTGACCCGATTGTGGATTAAGCGAGGTTTATGAACTTAAAATGGATTAAGTTGAAGTGTTAAACCGATTCCAATGTGTTTTGGTGTTAAAACTTGTAAAGGACGAGATTTTGGTCTTAATGGGTCAAAACTAGGGTTTTGGTATCAAAATGGGCAAGACACGTGTTTAACACTCGTGTTCGAGTTTAATTGGCATATTAGGACCATTATCACTTGTGTTAGTGATTATTGGTTAAGTTTGGGTGCGGTTTGTACTTGGAAGTGCATTTGGGTCGAGTTTGCACTAAGTGTCGAATTGGGTTGGTTTGTAAATCCAATCTAATTGTGTTGTGATATTTATGATAATGGAATAGGTACTTTCCTTTGACGTGTTGCGGATTACTCGGAAGCTTTTCTCAAGACTTCAAGGTGAGTGTTAATATCCTATGTACATATGTATGTATAGGATGGGTGCGGGTCGGGTGAAGTGATTCTCGGTTATAGAGCTCACTTCACATGTAGGTGGATTTGATGGACTTGTGTATAGGTCCAAATGGCACGGTTGTGCGTTTTGGTTGGCCACCTTTGTCGAGGTACACGTTTGTGTGCATATTATCACATGTGATTGTGATGTGGATGTTATAACCCAACGGCGAAGGGTTGATGTGGTTGTGATGAGTATGGCCCCGACGTGGTGGATTTTATAATCCCGTGACCGTGGGTTTTGGTATTGAGGAGTGAATCTCGGGTAGTGCGGATTCATGATGACTCGGGTTGTTCGGTCATCTTAAGGTTGTGAAGTGAATTTCGGGTTGTGCGAATTCACTAAGGCTCGGGTTGTTCGGCCAATGTGCGTATGATTGAGGTTAAGGGGTTAACCTTGTGCGTTGTTGTTATTATTGTATTATATTATTATATTGTTGTGTTGTAGCCAGCCCTCCGGGTGTAGCTATGTGGCGTTGTTCATATCGTTCGTTGGTGAACTTGTGTTATTGTTGTTGTATCTTAGCTCGTGCTTAGTGCTTGTATGGTACGCCCAGACTAGCTTGCTTTATTGCTTGGATGTTCGGTATGCGGTATTTGTTATTGGTTGGCGTGTTCATTTTATACATATATGTATGTAGTATGTTAGCACTCACTAAGCGTTAGCTTACCCTCTCGTTGTTGACATTTTTACAGATTGCATGCTTGGCGGTTTGGGTGAGCTTGGGGATTAGAGATCTTGGCTAGGTTGCTTAGAAGATCTTGCTTTCGTACTTGATTAGGATTTGGGTAGCGTAGTTCCAAATCACCATGCTCGGTTTATGACCTCATTAATGTATCGACGTATTAAAGAGTTTAAAATATTAATGTTGTTTTAAGTTATTAAACTTATTATTGCGTTAAAGACGTTTTGGAAATATTAATGGGACCTAAAGTGCTATTTAATGCGTATTAAAAGGAAAAAATTTTATGGGTCGGATTTTAATGCGGGTTGGGTTGTTACAGTCTGTTCCCTAATTCTTAGATTACCAGACTTAATAAAAAGGGGCATATTCGATTTCGATAATTCAACCATATAATGTAGTTTCGATTACTTGTGTCTATTTCGTAAAACATTTATAAAAATTGCGCATGTATTCTCAGCCCAAAAATATAAAAGGGTAAAAAGGCAAATGAAACTCACCATACTGTATTTTGTAGTAAAAATACATATAACATCATTGAGGAAGTGTAGGGTTGGCCTCGTATTCACGAACCTATATTAATTATATATATATTTATATGTTGATCAATATTTGTCTAACAATTTAGGTTATGTCATAGTGTACCACAATCCTAATGCTCGAGACTAATATGTAAAAGTCGACAAAAGTCAAATTAACTCAAAATGATTTCCAAAATTTATACATGATTATTATATATTTTAAATATCGTCGTTTTATATTTTTAAATATTTTTAAAAGATTTAATAGAGTAAATAATAAATAAAATTTATATAATAAAATATACTTTTATATATCTTAGATAATAAACTTTATAAAGTTCATTGAATATCATAAACCGTTATGATAGGTTTTATTAAGGTATTTATATCATTTGTATTACAGTTTTGTTTGATAAAATAACATTGATAATAATAATAAGTAAGTTGTATTATTTTGTATTGATAATTATTATTATTCTACTAACAATAATAACAATATTTATATTTACGAAAATGGTATTATAACAATATGATAATTCTTATTACTAATGAAATTCTATATTAATAATGATACTCCTATTAAAATAATGATTTTTGTAAAGATGATATTTTTAATATTAAATATAATAATTTTAATGATAATAGTAGTATAACTTTAACGATAGTAATAATAATAAAATAACAATTTTTAATGATACTACTTCTTATAGATAATGATAATATTAATAATAATAATAGTTAGATAATAGTTATGACGACGATTATAACGACGATAATAATAATCATTTTTAATAATAATACAAAAATTCATTTGACGATAACTTCTAATCCATCCGTCAAAATCATTCGGTACCTAAAGGAAAAGTTCTTAGTTTTTCGCTAGCTTTCCAACGACATGCATATCTTATATCTTATCTCATCCCTAGTATAACAACCTTTAAGATTCAACATAACCTATTTAGGGGCAATATCAAATATACAAGCATGCATAATTCTATTTTCTCGAGCACTAGTCAGGGATACACTATTGATAAATAAAAGTTAAGTTATGAGTGCTCACGTATCAATATTGAGGTTCAATATTGTAGGAAAGGTACGTAGACGCAACGGAGATGACAAACACTAAATTGACCTCACGGGCATACCCATGAACCATACCCATCACCTCCATAGCCATAACCCATAATTTCCCTAGCTCTATCCTACTCATAAAACTTGTCTTGAAATGACCCGCTCATGACCTCGTCGTAATATTTTATGTTTAATACTAATAATATTTACTCCTAATACTACTAATAATAATCATAGGGTTAATAATAATAATAATAATAATATAAATAATAATAATAATAATAATAATAATAAGAGCAGAGGGAGTAATATGCTCGATGTTTATGTGTGTGTGAAAACCGCGTACGAAATTGATTAGATTTATAATGTGGCCATGAACAAGGAAAACAGCTCATACACATTAAAAAAATGTTGCCGACACTCAATCTCTTCATTTTCATTTACGTGAATAATATGAATTAATTAATATATAATATATTAAATCTTTAGAATTAATTAAATATTATATTATATTTACGTTCATGGTAAAAATATAATTTTTACAAAAATGACACGGTCGTGGTCTCGCGACTCATGTACCACTTTCGGTTTTTCGGGCGCACTTTCGTACGTTTAGAAAACTAGCCTTTTACGTTACGCGACGTGTACCTTTATCAAAAATTTAACTTACTCATCAATAAATTACCTTATAAAAAAATGTAACTTATAAAATTGAGCGTTGTGGTCATTTACTTTTATAAATCAGTGACTCGTTGTTTATCAAAATATTTTATTTTAAATTAAACGTTTTGTGACATGTACCTTTATTATTAATTAGACTTAAATTAATTAAAAACTAACCCACTCAAAGTGTAACTTAATCTTTTGAGTGTTTTGGTCATTTCATTTTATAAATCGATGTCTCGTTATATAACAAAATATATATTTAATCTTATTAGTTTGAATCAAAACGTTTTAAAAATAAAATATATGTACATTTAAAATTTATAAACTTATACATAAGAAATATGTTTGAAATATTTATCTAATAATATAATATTTCACTTTTCAAAATTAATTATATTTGAAAGACCAAAATATATAACATTAAAATCATGTGAATACTAGATATTGTTATATCACCTAACGGTTATGCTCAAAAACTTAATCTGATATAACTTATTTATGCGCCAACATTTACTTTAATTTCTAAAACGCTCTAGTTAATATATCTAATAATAAATCGAATCAATGAACAAGTGTTACTATCTTTTACCTAACTAATATATCTAATATACATAATCACATTCTATATACGTTGCAAGTTATCAACCAAGTGTTATGAAATTCAATCCTCCACTAACTTTTGTCTAACTCCCAATAAGTGATACTTTGTTCTTACTTGTAAATCACTTTACCATTTATTCCGAATACCGTTAAAAGTAAGGGTTTCCTAATTCAAAGTGGACCTCATAACAGAGACTCATAATCATAGTTCAATGTATCCGATAATTCAATCATTTGATATTATCTTTTAATCTCGTCGATAAACTTACATCGAACAAATACGTTCGTATAAAGTATTATTCATTCAATATCTTGATAACATTTCCAACTTCATTAAATAGATCTCATAGCTTATATTCATATTAACTAATCCGTTCACTGTTTCATTAATATATTTCAATTTCATAATCACACCTATGAATATGTATATATCTTTATTTACACATAATTGTTCGTGAATCGTTTGGCATGGTCAAAGGGTATTTAATTAAATGAATATAATTTCAAAACTTTCGAGACTCAATCATTACAGATTTGCTTATCGTGTCGGATATATATAAAGGTTAAAGTTTAAATTTGTTCGGAAATCTCCGGGTCATCACAGTACCTACCCGTTAAAAGAAATTTCGTCCCGAAATTTGATAGAGGTTGTCATGGCTAACAGTAAGAGTGTTTTCATGACGTATATGAACTGATAATTAGGGTTTTATCATCATTGATTAATATAGATAAAATGATTTGTTTTTGTGAAGAGCACGAATGAAGCTATCACTTAAGAGTGAAAATGAATAAAAGTAAGTTTGACTTAACCGGTGTCATAGTCAAGATTGATTTCCAGAATTTAAGGAATTTAGAAGAAATCTTCATATTAAGATTTGATTCTTCGGTAATTAAGGAGATTCAGATCTTCTTTGATTAAACACGATAATCTGCTTCGATTGCTCTGTCGAAAATTTTCCTATAAATCCACCCTCTCCATTTCCTTACAACTCACACCTTCTATTCTTTCTTTCTCAATTCCTACTTTAAAGTATTCGTTAATATGCTCCATCCCATCCTGATCCTAGATATCCTCTTAACTTGCATATCTGTCATTCTTCTTTTTAATCTGCCACCAGAAGAATCTATTTACTTCTACTATACTCTTGGGTTTATAGTGTTTCTAGTTCTCCCATGTCTTTACATTGCTATATGCATCGATATATACGGGTTGTAATTTCCGGGTTGTTGTTAGATTTTACACCTTCCCTTATATTTCGATGTCCCTGCTTCTGTTTTCTATAGTCATCGTCATCCATAGTTAATCCTCTCTTCTATTTGCTGCGGTTTATACCCCGAATTTCTATTTCGGAGCTTTATCCTTTCGTTTCTTCTTCTTGCGATTAAATAGCTCTTGTAATGGTCCAGAATTCGTATGTATGGATTTCAGAAGGAATATAGTAATTGTTCTAAGAAGGAAAGGGCAATGGTAAATCCTGATTTGTTAAATTACCAGAATACCCTGAAAAAGACCGAATCATCAAGAAATAGTTCCTTGATATGTTTAGAGATTAAGTAGAATGTAAGAGTCGTGTAAATGGTACATGATGACGGTATATTCTGTGAATCATCACGTCCATTAGAAACTTAGCATGAATTACTGTAATATAATGACGTTGATCAAGTGTCATTATATTATACTAACTCATGCATCAGTTCCCAACACCACTTCAAAACATTTATATTTGAATTTTTCAGAATTTAGAAACTAACACAGTTTCTTTTATGTTGCAGATATTTCGGAGAGATAAATGATCTCAGATAAGGATAGTGGTGAACATATCTCCAGAAATATGGAGAATATGTATAATGGGAGATACGAAGATATCTTATAATATCTAAGGTAAGATAATGATGAAGAATATCTGTCTGTGAAGGTTTAGAATAAGGGGTAACGTGTTTGCTAACGTGTTCAGCAAGACACTGAATCATTTGAATCCTTTGAAGGCAGATTTAGTCCCTGTGATTTGTCCACGGCTTCCTTCATACTTTGCTCAATCCGTTTTCCAGTTCCAAATCTTCTCTTTTTCTGAGCTTTACCAACTCACTATCTTTTATCATCAAACTTTTGACCGTTTAAACCATCTACCATTTTTATGTTTCCTCTGCATTTAATGCTATAATATATGAATCTCTAGTTATCAATCCGAGGTGGGTTCAGAAGAATCGTGTTTTTAGATGATTAAACGCTGGTGGTAATATGGTGGAATATGAAAGGTTCTCCAGTAATAATGACGAAAGGGCAACGTATCCATCGGGGTTATAATAAGACTAGTCCGACTGAGAAGTCGAAATTGACTTGCTGGAGCTGTGACAAAATTGGCTACTTTGAAAAGAAATCGAAGTGTTGTTTTTGCTAATAAATGCTAAAGAATTCAACGAGGGTACGTGTTAAACTACGACTTTGGTTTCGAGAGCTTTTCAGGTACAAGACTTCGGATAATGTGCGGTTGGATCATCATCTCGATTGTTCAATGTTTGAAGTGTATTCCGGAATTTCGAAGGGTTTTAAATGCAGATTGTCATAGTCAATATCCAAATGATGAAATCGTCCTAAATCCCGAATTATTTTTCATATCCATCTTGTGTGTTACGATTAAAAGTGATGTTCTATCACAGTTTTGAAGTCAAAGTATAACTTTGAAAAAATGTAAAGATCTAAGAGTGATGATTTTTGGTTGTATCTCGAGTTGAATTCTGAAATTCCCAAAATCAGAATATGTAATTAGATTCGAATAAGTATGGTTGTTTTGATTCTTATAGAAGAATGTATATTGGTATAGTTGATGATTGTCGAATCAGAATTGAAGATTGTGACATATTAATTGTGATTTTATATATCTCTCGGGTATTACCTACCCGTTAAAAAATTTCACAATTAATCTTTTGAACAAGAATTCTCATTACAATCTTTATGAAAATATATGTGGGTATATTTTCTTCAGATGTAGTACAGATTCAATGAGTTAATATCATACTAAGCTCATTTGATTTTCGGATTGAATTAGAAATGAATTTTCTCTAAAACATTAGAGATTACATAATCTTTGCGGAGTATTTCACTAATGTAATCAATGCTTCAATATTTATATGTATTTCCTTAGTGAATCATGCTGATGCTCATAGAACTCTTGCTAACTTCGCAAGATACGAATATTGTTTTCCCGTAAATTTCGGGTATATCGAAGATGAAAGTGTATAATCAAACAGGTTATTGAATGATACACTTGATTTATTATGAACCGGAGTTCATTAGATTGAAACAGAGATTGTGGTTAACGATGATTAAGTTGTTAATGAAGGATGTACATCATAAGATATTAGTAATATGAATTTGAACGAGTAGTATCTACTCTTTTTCAATTCATACTTAATAGCTTAGTACAAAAAGATTTCTTATAATTCCAGAATTCATATATATAAAATATATAATAATTCTTCAGAAGGAATGAGTTAATACTATATAACATATTCGTTGTTGATTGGTAACGATTTCCACAGTGATTCTTGAACTGATGGGATTTGTGATGTCATAGGTGTTGCTGATTCTGATGATGCTGACGTTAATGACTATATTGGTGATGCTAACGGTACTGTTGCTGCTGACGATACTTCCGGTAATTGCTAGTGATGCTTGTATAACAAATAAATCACGCACCATCCTTGTTAGGGTTTCGATTCTTCCTTGACTCATTTTGGTTCACTCATCTGATTTAAGGTTAGGGTGGAAATAGATAATCTCTAAGACTTTAGAGATTACATAATCTTTGTAGAATATTCCTCCGATGAAGTTATGAATCAATACTTCATCGTTTGTTGTTGTTGGTACTCCTTGGTATCTATGATGTGTGTGATGTTGATATCCGAGGTATAGATTATGATGTTGAGGCGTGTGATGCGAATGTGATTGTTGATGATGGTAATGGTACTGTTGGTGTTAATGATGATGATGTCGTTGATGCCGGTGATGCTGCTGATGTCTAGAGTATTGAGGTTTGCGATGTTGATGTTACTGGCGGTACTGATTATGCTGCTGGTGCTGCTGATGGTGTTTGTAATCCTTGCACCATAAGCTCCAAAGCCGTCACGCGTGCGCGAAGTTCGTTAACTTCTGCTAGTACACCGGGATGATTGTCGGTTGGGACGAGCGGATAAATAAAATCTAGGATTTGATGTAGGATATAATCATGATAAGATACTCTGGAAATGAGAGAGAAAATGGTGTTTCGGATTGGTTCGCCGGTAAGTGCTTCAGGTTCTTCGTTAAGAGGGCAATGGAGTGGATGGAAGGGATCACCTTCTTCTTGTCTCCAATGATTGAGGAGGCTACGAACCCATCCCCAATTCATCCAGAATAGATGATGGCTGATTGGTTGATCCATTCCGGTCACACTGCTTTCAGAGCTGGAGTGGGATTCCATTTCGGAATCCGAGGAACTTGAATTAATGATGAATTCCATTTCGTACGATTGAATAAGGATTTTTCGATATGAAATGATTTTCGGTTATCGGATGGTATTCTAATTACATAGAATATCCATAGATATAGAACAAAAGATTTCGTAGATTACGGAGGAATTTGCGGGATATGTCAGGTAAAGTTTAAAGTAACAGATACGATAAGATATGATTTAGCAGATACGCTAAGATATGAATTTTGTCTATACACTACTCATGCAATTAATGTAGCAAGACGTGTCTAGACTAGTAATGATAAGCAGGTAATTTCCTAAGAATGATAAGCAGATGATTTCCGACTAAAAATGATAAGCAAAACTTTTGACATGCAGACACGGTCGAAGTCCAGACTCACTAATGCATCCTAACGACTTATCAGTTAGACACACTAATGCAGACATGGTTCGCTAAGACCACCGCTCTGATACCAACTGAAAGGACCCGTTCATATACATTATAAACGATTCACAATAGTTGATTACATTGCGAGGTATTTGACATCTATATGATACATTTTACAAACATTGCATTCGTTTTTAAAAGACAAACTTTCTTTACATTGAAAATTGACAGGCATGCATACCATTTCATAATATCCACTATCCAACTATAAATTGATTTAATAATAATCTTTGATGAACTCAATGACTCGAATGCAACGTTCTTCGAAATATGCTATGAAAGACTCCAAGTAATATCTTTAAAATGAGCAAATGCACAGCGGAAGATTCCTTTAACACCTGAGAATAAACATGCTTTAAAGTGTCAACCAAAAGGTTGGTGAGTTCATTAGTTTATCATAATCATTTATTTCCATCATTTTAATAGACCACAAGAATTTCATTTCCAGTTCTCATAAATATACGTCCCATGCATAGAGACAAAAATAATCATTCATATGGTGAACACCTGGTAACCGACATTAACTAGATACATATAAGAATATCCCCTATCATTCCGGGATCCTCCTTCGGACATGATATAAATTTCGAAGTACTAAAGCATCCGGTACTTTGGATGGGGTTTGTTAGGCCCAATAGATCTATCTTTAGGATTCGCGTCAATTAGGGTGTCTGTTCCCTAATTCTTAGATTACCAGACTTAATAAAAAGGGGCATATTCGATTTCGATAATTCAACCATATAATGTAGTTTCGATTACTTGTGTCTATTTCGTAAAACATTTATAAAAATTGCGCATGTATTCTCAGCCCAAAAATATAAAAGGGTAAAAAGGCAAATGAAACTCACCATACTGTATTTTGTAGTAAAAATACATATAACATCATTGAGCAAGTGTAGGGTTGGCCTCGTATTCACGAACCTATATTAATTATATATATATTTATATGTTGATCAATATTTGTCTAACAATTTAGGTTATGTCATAGTGTACCACAATCCTAATGCTCGAGACTAATATGTAAAAGTCGACAAAAGTCAAATTAACTCAAAATGATTTCCAAAATTTATACATGATTATTATATATTTTAAATATCGTCGTTTTATATTTTTAAATATTTTTAAAAGATTTAATAGAGTAAATAATAAATAAAATTTATATTAAAATTTATATAATAAAATATACTTTTATATATCTTAGATAATAAACTTTATAAAGTTCATTGAATATCATAAACCGTTATGATAGGTTTTATTAAGGTATTTATATCATTTGTATTACAGTTTTGTTTGATAAAATAACATTGATAATAATAATAAGTAAGTTGTATTATTTTGTATTGATAATTATTATTATTCTACTAACAATAATAACAATATTTATATTTACGAAAATGGTATTATAACAATATGATAATTCTTATTACTAATGAAATTCTATATTAATAATGATACTCCTATTAAAATAATGATTTTTGTAAAGATGATATTTTTAATATTAAATATAATAATTTTAATGATAATAGTAGTATAACTTTAACGATAGTAATAATAATAAAATAACAATTTTTAATGATACTACTTCTTATAGATAATGATAATATTAATAATAATAATAATTAGATAATAGTTATGACGACGATTATAACGACGATAATAATAATCATTTTTAATAATAATACAAAAATTCATTTGATGATAACTTCTAATCCATCCGTCAAAATCATTCGGTACCTAAAGGAAAAGTTCTTAGTTTTTCGCTAGCTTTCCAACGACATGCATATCTTATATCTTATCTCATCCCTAGTATAACAACCTTTAAGATTCAACATAACCTATTTAGGGGCAATATCAAATATACAAGCATGCATAATTCTATTTTCTCGAGCACTAGTCAGGGATACACTATTGATAAATAAAAGTTAAGTTATGAGTGCTCACGTATCAATATTGAGGTTCAATATTGTAGGAAAGGTACGTAGACGCAACGGAGATGACAAACACTAAATTGACCTCACGGGCATACCCATGAACCATACCCATCACCTCCATAGCCATAACCCATAATTTCTCTAGCTATATCCTACTCATAAAACTTGTCTTGAAATGACCCGCTCATGACCTCGTCGTAATATTTTATGTTTAATACTAATAATATTTACTCCTAATACTACTAATAATAATCATAGGGTTAATAATAATAATAATAATAATAATAATATAAATAATAATAATAATAATAAGAGCAGAGGGAGTAATATGCTCGATGTTTATGTGTGTGTGAAAACCGCGTACGAAATTGATTAGATTTATAATGTGGCCATGAACAAGGAAAACAGCTCATACACATTAAAAAAATGTTGCCGACACTCAATCTCTTCATTTTCATTTACGTGAATAATATGAATTAATTAATATATAATATATTAAATCTTTAGAATTAATTAAATATTATATTATATTTACGTTCATGGTAAAAATATAATTTTTACAAAAATGACACGGTCGTGGTCTCGCGACTCATGTACCACTTTCGGTTTTTCGGGCGCACTTTCGTACGTTTAGAAAACTAGCCTTTTACGTTACGCGACGTGTACCTTTATCAAAAATTTAACTCACTCATCAATAAATTACCTTATAAAAAATGTAACTTATAAAATTGAGCGTTGTGGTCATTTACTTTTATAAATCAGTGACTCGTTGTTTATCAAAATATTTTATTTTAAATTAAACGTTTTGTGACATGTACCTTTATTATTAATTAGACTTAAATTAATTAAAAACTAACCCACTCAAAGTGTAACTTAATCTTTTGAGTGTTTTGGTCATTTCATTTTATAAATCGATGTCTCGTTATATAACAAAATATATATTTAATCTTATTAGTTTGAATCAAAACGTTTTAAAAATAAAATATATGTACATTTAAAATTTATAAACTTATACATAAGAAATATGTTTGAAATATTTATCTAATAATATAATATTTCACTTTTCAAAATTAATTATATTTGAAAGACCAAAATATATAACATTAAAATCATGTGAATACTAGATATTGTTATATCACCTAACGGTTATGCTCAAAAACTTAATCTGATATAACTTATTTATGCGCCAACATTTACTTTAATTTCTAAAACGCTCTAGTTAATATATCTAATAATAAATCGAATCAATGAACAAGGGTTACTATCTTTTACCTAACTAATATATCTAATATACATAATCACATTCTATATACGTTGCAAGTTATCAACCAAGTGTTATGAAATTCAATCCTCCACTAACTTTTGTCTAACTCCCAATAAGTGATACTTTGTTCTTACTTGTAAATCACTTTACCATTTATTCCGAATACCGTTAAAAGTAAGGGTTTTCTAATTCAAAGTGGACCTCATAACAGAGACTCATAATCATAGTTCAATGTATCCGATAATTCAATCATTTGATATTATCTTTTAATCTCGTCGATAAACTTACATCGAACAAATACGTTCGTATAAAGTATTATTCATTCAATATCTTGATAACATTTCCAACTTCATTAAATAGATCTCATAGCTTATATTCATATTAACTAATCCGTTCACTGTTTCATTAATATATTTCAATTTCATAATCACACCTATGAATATGTATATATCTTTATTTACACATAATTGTTCGTGAATCGTTTGGCATGGTCAAAGGGTATTTAATTAAATGAATATAATTTCAAAACTTTCGAGACTCAATCATTACAGATTTGCTTATCGTGTCGGATATATATAAAGGTTAAAGTTTAAATTTGTTCTGAAATCTCCGGGTCATCACAACTCTTACCCATTATTTCCTAATCGTTTCGTTTAATAGCTTTTAATCGTCTTTTATATCTTGTTCATAATAATGATAATAATAGTAATCAAAATAATTAGGTGTTACAAATATTTATTTTAATTACATAAATATTAATAATGATAGTTACTATAACATTATTAACGATAATACTAATAATTATCTTAATGATAATATAGTAATAATAATAATAACAATAACAATAACCATTTTTAAATAATGATATATATATTAATAATGATAATAATAATAATAATACCAATAATAATAATAATAATAATAATAATAATAATAATAATAATAATAATAATAATAATAATAATAATAATAATAATAATAATAATAATAATAATTGGATAATAATAATAATACTAATTATAAATTTAACGATAATAACGATAGTAATAAAAAAAATAACAATTTTTAATGATAAATCTCTTTTATTGATAAAGATAATAATAATGATAATAATAAGATAAAACTAGAACGACGATAAAAACGACGATAATAATAATAATTTTTTTAAAAATATCAAAAATTCAATTGATTATAACTTCTAATCCGTTCATCGAAACCATTCGATATCTAAAGGAAAAATTCTTAATTTTTCGCTAGCTTTCCAAGGACATGCATATCTTATACCTTATCTCAATCGCAAGTGTAACTAATTCAAGATTCAACCTAACCTGTCTAAGGGCAATATCAAAAGTACAAGCATGCATAATCCTAAATACTCGAGCACTAGTCAGGGATACACTATTAGTATGTAAAAGTTAAATTATGAGTACTCACGTATCAATATTGAGATTCAATATTGCAGGAAAGGTACGTAGACGCAACGGAAATGATAAACACTATATTGACCTCACGAGCATACCCATGAACCATACTCAATCACCTCCATAGCTATAACACATAATTTCCTTAATCCTATCACACTCGAAAAACAATTTCGAAATCACTCGGACAGCACTCCGTCGTAATATTTTATGTATACTAATAATATCTTGAAATAATACGGAGTAAATATATATATGTAAATCGATTGTCAGAGTTTAGAGAAAAATATTTTCAAGTTTCTATGAAATAATGAAACCTATTGAATTCTATTTATAATATATTTTTGAATTATTAAAGTGAATTATTAAAGTATGAATTATTAAAGTGAATTATTAAAGTATGAATTATTAAAGTGAATTATTAAAGTATGAATTATTAAAGTTAAAGTAAAGTAAAAATAAAGTAAAGGTAAAGTTTAAGTATAGTAAAAGTATAAAACTATGTACGTATAATACGCGTATAAATATATATAATATTAATTTAAATCGTTATATATATTTAATAAAATAAAATATAAATATCTTTATCTTTATCATACTAGTTAAGTAATGAGTTGTCAAAAGTGGTTCTAGATATTTATAAAAGTTATATACGTTTTAATAATAAAGTTCATTTTAACCTGAAAACGTTTTTGTACGTTTGAAACTAAATAGATCAATCGAGTCTTTATGAGATTCAATCTCCCACTATCCTTTGTCTAGTTCTCAATGATTGACAAATTGTTCTTATTTATAAATCACTTTACCATTTTCTGAATATTGTTAAAATAGAAAGATTTCTCAAATCAACGTGGGCCTTTCAACAGAGACTTGTAATCATAATTCAATATATCTGATAATTCAATCATTTGATCTTATCTTCTAATTCTATTGATAAACATTTTGAAATAGATACAATCATATAAAGTATTTAATCTAATATTTTATTTATGTTTCAAGTTATAATATATATACATATATACATATATAATCATATTCGCTTAATGGTTCGTGAATCGTTGGAACTTGGTCGAGGTTGAATGAATGTATGAACATAGTTTAAAATTCTTGAAATTTAACTTAACAAATATTGCTTATCGTGTCGGAAACATATAAAGATTAAAGTTTAAATTTGGTTGGAAATTTTCGAGTTGTCACAGTACCTACCCGTTAAAGAAATTTCGTCTCGAAATTTGAGTGGAAAGGTCGTGAATGATAATAAGTATGTTTTCATGATGCATACGGGCTGAAAATTAGAGTTTTATTATCAGCGAATAATTTGGATAAACAATCCATTTATATGAAGAGTACGAATGAAGCTAACATAGAAGAGTGAAATGAGTAAGTGTAGATTCATCTTATCATTTGACGTAGATATGATTGATTCTCAGATTTCAAGGGATTTGAAGAAAATCTTCTTAATAAGATTTGACTCTCTGGTAATCAAGGGAATTAGGATCCGCTTTAAATGCGATCGTCCATTTTAATTGTTCTGTCAGAGATTTCTTATAAATTCACCTCCTTCATTTCCTTACAACTCACACCTTCTGTTGATGCATTTTATGCAAGTCCCTAGACATCTACCCACGTCCATTGCAGGTACAACAGTTTACAGGCCACCATGATTGCTCGTTATTATACTATCTGTGTTTGTATGTGGTTACAGGAACTGCAGGAACGAGATTTAGATGTTTGACTATGTTAGACTTAGTCAGAAGTACGAGTGAAGCCTCACTAGTACGGCTGACAGGCTCATACGCACGGTTGATGCTGAGCTAAGTCACAATTACAACCTAAATGAGAAGACACGAGTGAGTGATCACCCGTACGGCTGATGAAGCCAACTCGTACGTGTGATGAATGAATCGTATGGGTGAGTCAACAGTAGGGGTATATAAAGTCTTATGTTCTTCATTTTAAGTTAAGCCTCTCATTTGTTACACACACTCAGATCTAGTGAGCTCCTCCGATTCTCTCTCAGTCCTAATCACCCAGGTGGTGAATAATAGCTCTAGGTGTTGATCTAATCACACTTGATTTAGTTGTGGTTTGACTAAATTAATCAAAAAAAAAAATTAACCTATTCACTAGAGGGTTTGATTCACTTATTCTGCCATTATGTGAGTTAAATCCGTTAATTTCTAAGTTCCTAGTCATGTTTCATCACCTTCTATTCTTTCCCCCTCAACTCATATTTTAAAGTATTCATCAATATGCTCCATCCAGTTCTGATTCTCGATATACTTCTTACTTTCATATCGGTCATTCTTCTTTTTCATCTACCGCCAGAAGAATCTATTTACTTCTACTATACTCTTGGGTTTATAGTGTTTCTAGTTCTCCAGTGTCTTTATATTGCTATATGCATCGATATATATGGTTTATAATTTCTGGTTTATTGTTGGGCTTTATATGTTCCCTTATATTTCAAAGTCTCCACTTCTGTCTTCTATAATCATTATCATTCACAGTTAATGCTCTCTTTCATTTGCTGCAATTTATACCCCAATTTCTATTTCGGAGTTTTGTCCTTTCGTTTCTTCTTCTTGCGATTAAGCACCGCTTGTAATGGTCCAGAATTCACAGATATAAATTTCGGAATGAACATTGTTAATGTTCTAGGAAGGAAATTGTGATGGCACGATCTTGACTTGTCAAATTACTAGAATACCTTGGAAAAGGCCGAATCATCAAGAAATATTTTCTTGATATTTTAGAGGTTAAATAGAATACAAGAGTCTTATAACATGGCACATGATGATGTTATGATCTGTGAATCATCACGTTCCATTTAGAAACTCAGCATGACTTACTGTAATATAATCACGTTGATCAAGTGTCATTATATTATACTAATTCATGCTTCAGTTCCCAACACTACTTCAAAATATTCCTATTTTAAACTTGAATGTTTCAGAATTTAGAAACTAAAATAGTTTCTTTTATGATGTAATACAGATAGCGCGAAGAGGTAAATGATTTCAAATAAGAAAAATTAAGAAAATATCTTCAGAAGTATGGAGGATATTTATAATGAAAGATATGATGATATTTTAGAATATCTAAGATCAGAGGATGATGAAGAATATTATTCACAAGGGTTTAGAGTCAGGAGTAAGGTATTTGATAATAATTTCAGCAGATACTGAATCATTTGGATTCTTTGAAGGCAGGTTTAGTCTTTGTGATTTGTCCATAGCCTCCTTCATGGTTTGCTTAATCCGTTTTCCAGTTCCAAACCTTCTCTTTTTCTAAGCTTTTCCAACACACTATCCTTTATTATCAAACTTTTGACTGTTAAGGTCGTTTACAGTTTTTGCTGCTTCATCAGCATTTTCCAAACTTCGGAGAACTAGTTCGCAGTTTAGGGTGTTTTTCAGAAACTTCACATTCAAAGTATATAAGTCTAGGAGATAGACGTTATATATACACCTATAACCGTTGGCAGAGACATGCTGCAAGATTTCAAAATACTAATTGCTGATTCCCAGTAATTGGCATGACAATTCTTGTTACAAGATGCGGATGAGTAAATGATGGGGTTTCGATAAATATAATGACTTTTCAAAAAGTCAAAGATCAGTGAAGTTGTTGGTAAGTTTATTTTTAATGTGGTGAGACATAAAAGGTTCTCCGGTAACGATGACGAAAGGGCAACGTCTATATCAAGGTTATAATAAGACTGTTTCAACTGAAAAGTCGAAGTTGACTTGCTAAAGCTGTGACAAAACTGACTAATTTGAAAAGGAATCGCAAAGTTATTTTTGCTAATAAATGCCAAAGGGTCTGACATGGATACGTGTTAAATTATGACTCTGGTTTCGAGAGCTTTTCAGATGCAAGACTGTGGTTAATATGTGGTTGGATCATTATCTCGATTGTTCATTATTTGAAGTGTCTTCAGGAATTTCGAAGGGTTTTGAACACGGATTGTAATCGTTAATATACATATGATGTTCTAACACATTTTTGAAGTCAAAGTATAGCTTGTGAAAGATGTAAGGATCTAAGAGTGATGATTTCGGTCATATCTCGAGTTGAATTCTGAGATTTCAAAATCAGAATATGTAATTAAATTTTGAATGAGTGTGGTTGTTTTGATTTCTATAAAAGAATATATATTGTTTGAGAAAATAGTGAGTATAGTTGATGATTGCTGATTCAGATTCAAAGAATGTAACATATTAATTGTGAATTTATATATCTCTCGGGTATTACCTACCCGTTAAAAAAAAATATTTCACAATTAATATTTTGTACAAAAGAATTTTTATTACAGTCTTTTTGAAAATATATATATATGTATATTTTCTTCAGATGTAACATCAATTTAATGAGTTAATATTAAATTAAACTCATTTAATTTACGGTTGAAACTAGAATTGAATAATCCCTTAAAGGCTTTAGAGATTACATAAGTATTACTTCAATAATATTGAAATTATGAATCAATACTTCGTTATTTGTTGGGGCATGATGTTGGTTTTCATTAAATTCTTGTGAACTTCGCAAAGTACGAATGATGTTATCTGAAAAGTTTCGAGTACATTGATGACGAAAGTGTAAAATCAACATATATTTGAATAATAAACTTGATTTATTATGAATTAGAATTTATTGAATTGAGACAGAGGTTGTAGTTAACGATAGTTAAGTTGCGGACGAAGGACGTGCATTATTGCATATTAGTAATATGAATTAACCGAGTAGTTAAGATTCACACATAATAGCTTAGTACGAAAAGATTTATTATGGTTTAAAGATTTATATATAAGATATACATATAAATCCTTCAGTGGAAATGAGTTAATTCTTCATAACTCGTTGATATAATATACTCGTTGTTGATTCATAATGATGTCTGCGGTGATTCTTGAACTGACGGAGCTTGTGAGGTTATAGGTGCTGCTAATGCTGATGCTGACAACACTGACGATGCTGGTGATGCTGGCGGTACTGTTGATGCTGTTGGTAAAACAAGTCTAGTTTGTAAATCGTGCACCATTCTGGTCAGGGTTTCTTTTATCATTTCGGTTCACTTATCTGATTTATGGTTAGATCTAGAATAAGTAATCTCTAAAATTTTAGAGACTACATAATCACCGTAAAATATTTCTCCGATGAAGTCATGAATTAATACTTCATCATTTGTTGTTGTTGGTCTTCCATATTATTTATAGGACGTATGACCTTGATGCTCGTGGGACAGATTGTGGAGTTGAGGTTTAAGACGCGGTTGTGGTTGGGGGTGGTAATGGTACTGTTGACGTTGATGTTGGTGGTACTGATTATGCTGTTGGTGCTGCTGCTGGTGTTTGTAACCTTTGCACCATATTCTCCAAAGCCACTACCCGAGCGCGAAGCTCGTTGACTTCTTCTATTACACCGGGATGATTGTCGGTTTGGACAAGCGGATAAATAAAATCTAGAATTTGATGTAGTATATAATCGTGACGAGATACTCTGGAAATGAGAGAGAAAATGGTGTTTCGGACAGGTTCACCGGTAAGTGCTTCAGGTTCTTCGTCAAGAGGACAATGTGGTGGATGGAAGGGATCACCTTCTTCTTGTCTCCAATGATTGAGGAGGCTACGAACCAATCCCCAATTCATCCAGAATAGGTGATGACTGATTGGTTGATCCATTCCGGTTACACTGCTTTCGGAGCTTGAGTGGGATTCCATTTCATAATCTGAGGAACTTGAACTAATGACGAATTCCATTTCGTATGATTGAATAAAGGATTTTTCGATATGAAATGATTTTCCGGCTATCGAATGGTATTCTAATTACATAGAATATCTATATATATAGAGCAAAAAATTTCGTAGATTACGGAGGAATTTACAGAATATGTCAGACAAAGTTTAAAGTTACAGATACGATAAGATATGATTTAGCAGATACGCTAAGATATGAATTTTGTCTATACACTACTCATGCAATTAATGTAGCAAGACGTGTTTAGACTAATAATGATAAGCAAGTAATTTCCTAAGGATGATAACCAGATGATTTCCGACTAGAAATGATAAGCAAACCTTTTGACATGTAGACACGGTCGAAGTCCAGACTCACTAATGCATCCTAACGACTTATCAGTTAGACACACTAATGCAGACCTGGTTCGCTAAGACCACCACTCTGATACCAACTGAAAGGACCCGTTCATATACATTATAAACGATTCACAATAGTTGATTACATTGTGAGGTATTTGACCTCTATATGATACATTTTACAAACATTGCATTCGTTTTTAAAAGACAATCTTTCTTTACATCGAAAATTGACAGGTATGCATACCATTTCATAATATCCACTATCCAACTATAAATTGATTTAATAATAATCTTTGATGAACTCAATGACTCGAATGCAACGTTCTTCGAAATATGCTATGAAAGACTCCAAGTAATATCTTTAAAATGAGCAAATGCACAGCAGAAGATTTCTTTAACACCTGAGAATAAACATGCTTTAAAGTGTCAACCAAAAGGTTGGTAAGTTCATTAGTTTATCATAATCATTTATTTCCATCATTTTAATAGACCACAAGAATTTCATTTCCAGTTCTCATAAATATACGTCCCATGCATAGAGACAAAAATAATCATTCATATGGTGAACACCTGGTAACCGACATTAACTAGATACATATAAGAATATCCCCTATCATTCCGGGATCCTCCTTCGGACATGATATAAATTTCGAAGTACTAAAGCATCCGGTACTTTGGATGGGGTTTGTTAGGCCCAATAGATCTATCTTTAGGATTCGCGTCAATTAGGGTGTCTGTTCCCTAATTCTTAGATTACCAGACTTTAATAAAAAGGGGCATATTCGATTTCGATAATTCAACCATAGAATGTAGTTTCAATTACTTGTGTCTATTTCGTTAAACATTTATAAAAGCGCATGTATTCTCAGTCCCAAAAATATAAAGGGTAAAAAGGCAAATGAAACTCACCATACTGTATTTCGTAGTAAAAATACATATAACGTCATTGAACAAGTGCAAGGTTGGCCTCAGATTCACGAACCTAAATTAATTATATATATTTATGTGTTGGTCAATATTTGTCTAACAAATTAGGTCAAGTCATAGTGTACCACAATCCTAATGCTCGAGACTAATATGCAAAAGTCAACAAAAGTAAATTTGACTCAAAATAATTTCCAAAAATCTATACATGATTAATATATAGTTTAAATATCGTCATTTTATATTTTTAAATATTTTTAAAAGATTTATAAGAGTAAATAATATAATTTATTTATTAATAAATAAAATTTGATATTAAATTTATATAATAACATATACTTTTATATATATTAAGTAATAAAATTTATAGAGTTCATTTAATATCATAAAGATAATATGATAGGTATTATTATAGTAAGTTATTACACGTAGTAAAATATGTTTGTATCACATATTTATTTGATAAAATAATATCTATAATGATAGTAAGTAAAAGTTGTATTATTTTGTAATAATAATTATTATTATAAAAATATCAATATTTATAATTACTAAGATGACATTATGATAAAACGATGATTCTAATTATGATAACTTTAATATTTACGATAATTTTTAATATTATCTTTAAAATAATAATTTTATTTAAAATAATAATAATAATAATGATATTTTATAGTAACAATGACATTTCTATTAAAATGATAATTTTTGTTAAAATGATAGTTTTAATACTAACGATACTTTTAATAATAATAGTAATGATAAAAATAATAAGAACGATAATTTTATCTAAATCAATATCTTATAATATTTTAATTTCATCATGATACTCTTACCCATTATTTCCTAATCATTTCGTTTAATAGCTTTTAATCGTCTTTTATATCGTGTTCATAATAATGATAATAATAGTAATCAAAATAATTAGGTGTTACAAATATTTATTTTAATTACAAAAATATTAATAATGATAGTTACTATAACATTATTAACGATAATACTAATAATTATCTTAATGATAATATAGTAATAATAATAATAACAATAACAATAACCATTTTTAAATAATGATATATATATTAATAATGATAATAATAATAATAATACCAATAATAATAATAATAATAATAATAATAATAATAATAATAATAATAATAATAATAATAATAATAATAATAATAATAATTGGATAATAATAATAATACTAATTATAACTTTAACGATAATAACGATAGTAATAAAAAAATAACAATTTTCAATGATAAATCTCTTTTATTGATAAAGATAATAATAATGATAATAATAAGATAAAACTAGAACGACGATAAAAACGACGATAATAATAATAATTTTTTTAAAAATATCAAAAATTCAATTGATTATAACTTCTAATCCGTTCATCGAAACCATTCGATATCTAAAGGAAAAATTCTTAATTTTTCGCTAACTTTCCAAGGACATGCATATCTTATACCTTATCTCAATCGCAAGTGTAACTAATTCAAGATTCAACCTAACCTGTCTAAGGGCAATATCAAAAGTACAAGCATGCATAATCCTAAATACTCGAGCACTAGTCAGGGATACACTATTAGTATGTAAAAGTTAAATTATGAGTACTCACGTATCAATATTGAGATTCAATATTGCAGGAAAGGTACGTAGACGCAACGGAAATGATAAACACTATATTGACCTCACGAGCATACCCATGAACCTTACTCAATCACCTCCATAGCTATAACACATAATTTCCTTAATCCTATCACACTCGAAAAACAATTTCGAAATCACTCGGACAGCACTCCGTCGTAATATTTTATGTATACTAATAATATCTTGAAATAATACGGAGTAAATATATATATGTAAATCGATTGTGAGAGTTTAGAGAAAAATATTTTCAAGTTTCTATGAAATAATGAAACCTATTGAATTCTATTTATAATATATTTTTGAATTATTAAAGTGAATTATTAAAGTATGAATTATTAAAGTGAATTATTAAAGTATGAATTATTAAAGTGAATTATTAAAGTATGAATTATTAAAGTGAATTATTAAAGTATGAATTATTAAAGTGAATTATTAAAGTATGAATTATTAAAGTTAAAGTAAAGTAAAAATAAAGTAAAGGTAAAGTTTAAGTATAGTAAAAGTATAAAACTATGTACGTATAATACGCGTATAAATATATATAATATTAATTTAAATCGTTATATAAATTTAATAAAATAAAATATAAATATCTTTATCTTTATCATATTAGTTAAGTAATGAGTTGTCAAAAGTGGTTCTAGATATTTATAAAAGTTATATACGTTTTAATAATAAAGTTCATTTTAACCTGAAAACGTTTTTGTACGTTTGAAACTAAATAGATCAATCGAGTCTTTATGAGATTCAATCTCCCACTATCCTTTGTCTAGTTCTCAATGATTGACAAATTGTTCTTATTTATAAATCACTTTACCATTTTCCGAATATTGTTAAAATAGAAAGATTTCTCAAATCAACGTGGGCCTTTCAACAGAGACTTGTAATCATAATTCAATATATCTGATAATTCAATCATTTGATCTTATCTTCTAATTCTATTGATAAACATTTTGAAATAGATACAATCATATAAAGTATTTAATCTAATATTTTATTTATGTTTCAAGTTATAATATATATACATATATACATATATAATCATATTCGCTTAATGGTTCGTGAATCGTTGGAACTTGGTCGAGGTTGAATGAATGTATGAACATAGTTTAAAATTCTTGAAATTTAACTTAAGAAATATTGCTTATCGTGTCGGAAACATATAAAGATTAAAGTTTAAATTTGGTTGGAAATTTCCGGGTTGTCACACCATGAACACAGCTGGTGCATTAGTTAAACCAAACGGCATGACCATAAACTCGTAATGACCGTAACGTGTTGTGAAAGCAGTCTTTGGAATATCATCTTCTTTCACCCGCATTTGATGATACCCGGAACGTAAGTCAATATTTGAATAAACATACGAGCCTTGTAGTTGATCAAATAAGTCGTCGATTCTCGGTAGTGGGTAGCGGTTCTTGATGGTAAGTTTGTTCAACTTTCGGTAGTCGATACACAACCTGAATGTACCATCTTTCTTCTTGACAAACAAAACAGGAGCTCCCCACGGTGATGTGCTTGGTCGAATGAAACCACGCTCTAAAAGTTCTTGTAATTGGCTTTGCAGTTCTTTCATCTCGCTGGGTGCGAGTCTGTAAGGAGCACGAGCTATTGGTGCAGCTCCTGGTACAAGATCTATTTGAAATTCAACGGATCGATGTGGGGGTAATCCCGGTAATTCTTTCGGAAATACATCGGGAAATTCTTTTGCAATGGGAACATCATTGATGCTCTTTTCTTCAGTTTGTACTTTCTCGACGTGTGCTAGAATAGCATAGCAACCTTTTCTTATTAGTTTTTGTGCCTTCAAATTACTAATAAGATGTAGCTTCGTGTTGCCATTTTCTCCGTACACCATTAAGGGTTTTCCTTTTTCTCGTATAATGCGAATTGCATTTTTGTAACAAACGATCTCTGCTTTCACTTCTTTCAACCAGTCCATACCGATTATCACATCTAAACTCCCTAACTCTACTGGTATCAAATCAATCTTAAATGTTTCGCTAACCAGTTTAATTTCTCGATTCCGACATATATTATCTGCTGAAATTAATTTACCATTTGCTAATTCGAGTAAAAATTTACTATCCAAAGGCGTCAATGGACAACTTAATTTAGCACAAAAATCTCTACTCATATAGCTTCTATCCGCACCCGAATCAAATAAAACGTAAGCAGATTTATTTTCAATAAGAAACGTACCCGTAACAAGCTCCGGGTCTTCCTGTGCCTCTGCCGCATTAATATTGAAAACTCTTCCGCGGCCTTGTCCATTCGTGTTCTCCTGGTTCGGGCAATTTATAATAATGTGGCCCGGTTTTCCACATTTATAACAAACTACATTGGCATAACTTGCTCCGACACTACTTGCTCCGCCATTACTCGTTCTGACACCATTTGTTCCTTTTGTTCTATTAACCCCTGGTCCGTAGACCTCACACTTCACTACGCTATGACCATTTCTTTTACACTTGTTGCAAAATTTGGTGCAGAACCCCAAGTGATACTTTTCACACCTTTGGCATAGCTGCTTCTGATTGTTGTTGTTGTTGCGGTTATTATTGTTGTTGGGATGATTGTTGTAGTTGCTGTTGTTGTTGTTGTTGTTGTTGTTGGGCCGTTTGTTGTAGTTGCGATTGATGTTGCGATTGTTGGGATAATTGTTGCGATTATTGTTGTAATTGCTGTTGTTGTTGTATTGGTGATTCTTATCACCATTTTCCTCCCACTTTCTTTTGACTTGCTTCACATTGGCCTCTTCAGTAGTCTGTTCTTTAATTCTTTCTTCAATCTGGTTCACTAGTTTGTGAGCCATTCTACATGCCTGTTGTATGGAGGCGGGCTCGTGTGAACTTATATCTTCTTGGATTCTTTTCGGTAATCCTTTCACAAACGCGTCGATCTTCTCTTCCTCATCTTCGAATGCTCCCGGACACAATAGGCACAATTCTGTGAATCGTCTTTCGTACGTGGTAATATCAAATCCTTGGGTTTGTAACCCTCTAAGTTATGTCTTGAGCTTATTGACCTCGGTTCTGGGACGGTACTTCTCGTTCATCAAGTGCTTGAATGCTGACCACGGTAGTGCGTACGCATCGTCTTGTCTCACTTGCTCTAGATAGGTATTCCACCATGTTAACGCAGAACCTGTGAAGGTATGCGT